>NC_048226.1:76553307-76716497 GCF_002007445.2 Ailuropoda melanoleuca
TAAACAGAAGGGGGAATGAAGCATGAAAGACTATGGACTATGAGAAACAAACTGAGGGCCTCAGAGGGCAGAGGGGTGGGGGAATGGGATAGACTGGTGATGGGTAGTAAGGAGGGCATGTATTGCATGTTGCACTGGGTGTTATACGCAACTAATGAATCATCAAACTTTACATCAGAAACCGGGGATGTACTGTATGGTGACTAACGTAATATAATAAAGAAACATTAAAAAAAAAAAGTATCTCTCCTTGGTTTTGATCCTGAGCAACTGTGTGAAACGTTTTGCCACTTAACGAGATGAAAAGCATGGGTTAGATGTGGTTTTGACAAGGAGTTAAAGAGGTGGGAATTCATGAGTTATGTTTAGAAATGTTAAATACGAGATTACTATTTAGTATCCAAGTGAAGATATTGATTAGTTTGAACCATATAAAATTGTCTTTTTTTGTAAGCTAAAAGCTGTCTAATGCCATAAATTTCATGTGGTCCTACCACCGAACAGTATATAGTTGTATGTATGAGTCTGGAGTTCAAGGAAAAGCTCAGATTTAGAATGAAGTTTGGGAAGAATTTGCATATTGATGCTATCTGAAGCCATGGAGCTAGATGAAATCATATAAGAACAAAGCATAACTAAAAAATGGGCCCATAGGAGCACAATAATATTTATAGATCAAGAATAGATGGGAAGTACAAGAAACCTCATGAAAAGCAACTGAAATGAGTCAATTTTTTTTTTTTTTGGTATGTCCTTGAACAAAATAGCAAAACATTTTTTTGGGGGGTCTGATCTTTTGGCATTGCTGTTTTCCATTTCCTGACACATTAGGAAGATAAATACAATTTTCTGAGCCAATGTGAGTCTGAAAAGTTGGCTCTTGATCCAACAAAGAACCATAGTAAGGCTTTTCAAATTTTTACAGCCCTAGTATTTACCTACCTGCGATATTTCAGTGTTTTATATGCAGCTGCAACTTCCACCACCTATTCCATAAAGTATTGACAGTTTAGGGTAGACTAAAAAAATACCCAATCATAATATCTTTTTATATTATATCATAAAATGAATTTGACAGAGAATTTCGAAACCCATATTTACTTCATAAATGGCATAATATAAACTGAGCATTTCAACTTTCTCTTTTGTTCACTATATTGTTGACTTTTTCATGTTTATATTCAGAAGCTTCATCTAGGGCAAATGTATACTTGTTATCTAAATTTAGAGGGCATCTCTCAAATTCCTTACAGTTTGCTGCCATAACAGAAATGTAACATGCAAATGCAAATCATTTGGGATAATATAAAATTGACCTAGGATGAATTTGGATAACCAGACTGAAAAAATTCACAATAACAAGGTAATTAGTTAGCAGACAACAGGCTACTGAAATAAACTGATGGACGCCACTCTGGGCATTTCAAGCACTGGAAACTCAATTCTGCCACCTCTCACAAATGACACCATTGAAACCTTGACTCTGTCGACTTGAATAACCTCTAACTTCTCTTGAAATTTGTGATTCTCTCTTAATATTCAATGCCTAAGTAAGGAAGCCCTGATTCACCAACCCAACCTCACAGGTCTAGGAGCTATTGAGTGTGGGTGTAGGATGGGGCCTTGCCTCCCACCCGATACACCATGAAACTAGGGATTCCTTCTAAATTGAAGAAGTGGCAATTGTCTACTATAATGAGCTTTTTTCCTCCATCATCTGTATGTATTCCTCTATTTATACTTGTAAAACAATTGATTCCATGTGACATAATATGTGTTTCTTACACCACTGAAACAAATTCCATTTCCAAAGGAAGATGCCCTAAAATTTGATTACTTTTTGCATCCAATTCTAAGTACAGACTCTTTAGGAAATCCTTATTCCTTTCTATGGAAAGGAAAGCTTGCTATAATATAGAAATAAATACAAAAACTAACAAGGAATTAAAATGGATAAAGGTCATAGTCCTTGGTGTTTAAAACTAAACATGAAACTACAGTACATATTTACAAATTGCGTCCTCAATCACCCATTTCAGATTCTTCTGGCTTTGAGGCAGCACCTCAACTTGTCAAGTTTTTGCACCCGCTGGTATGATCTATACTTTTATTAATGAGAATCTGTGATTTTGATAATCCTGCCTGCATAAATTGCAATAACATTTGGTACTCCATGTAATTGTACTAGTGGGTACTTTAGAGGACCATCTGAGTTCTATTCATATTCTTTATTCCACTATGTAGTACCTATTCCTCTGATAGTGAGCATTAATCATGCCAGTCAAGATAAATACCCCTTTTTGCCTTTTGACCTAATTGCATGAGAAGTTGCATTGGCTAAGAGACAAACTCAGCTTCTAAACCAATGCAATAACAATCAATCGATGCAATTCGGTGAGTATTTTTGAAGCATTCCTTGGAATCTAAACTTCTAAATCAGTAGAGCCCAGAATCATGGGAGTAAGTATACATTTTTCCCTAAGTATATATTTATGTGTATTCTTTGTTTCCTATTGTACTCTATTTATGGGAGCAAATTTTTCAAATATTTTTGAGTTAAAAGGTTTTACCAGATGAACAGGGATATGTTATAGTAATACACTTTTTTTTTCCTTCTTTATAAAGTGAAGAATTGACATACAATATTGTATTAGTTTCAGGTATACAACATAGTGATTTGATATTTATACACATTATGAAATGGCTACCACAATAAGTCTAGTTACCATCTGTCACCATAAAACTTACAATATTATTGATTATATTCCCTGTGCTGTACATTACATCCCATGTGTTATCTACTTTATAACTGGAAGATTGTGCCTCTTAGTTTCATTCCCTTATTTCATCTACGCCTGCCCCAGGGACCATCAGTTTGTTCTCTGTATCTGTGAATCTGTTTCTGTTTTGTTTTGTTTATTCATTTCTTTCATTCTGTAGATTCACATATATGTGAAAACATACGGTATCTATCTTTGTCAGATATGTTTCACTTAGCATAATGCCCTCTAGGTCCATCTGTGTAGTCACAAACAGCAAGATTTCATTATTTTTATGTCTGAGTAATATTGCATTGTGTGTGTGTGTGTGTGTGTGTGTGTGTGTAGCACATTTTCTTTATCCACTCATCTATCAATGGACATTTATTGAGGTTGCTTCTGTATCCCAACAATTGTAAATAGTGCTGCAATGAATACAGGAATACATATGTCTTTTCAAACTAGTGTTTTCATTTTTTCAGATAAATACATATAAATGGAAATGCTGGATGGTATGGTACTTTATAATTATTTTGACAAACCTTCATATTGTTTTCCATGGTGGCTGTACCAATTTATATTCCCACCAACAGTGCATGAGAGTTCCCTATTCTCCACATCCTTGCCAACACTTGGTATTTTCTGTCTTTTTGATCCTAGTAGGTATGTGGTGGTATCATTTTGGTTTTGATTTGTATTTCCCTGATGGTTAATTTTGTTGAGCATCTTTTCATGTGTCTGTTGGACATCTATATGTTTTCTTTGGAAAAATGTCTATTAAGGTCCTATGCCCATTTTTTAATTAAATTGCTTGGTTATTTAATATTGAATTCTGAATTTTTTATATATTTTAGATATTAACCCCTTATCAGATACATTGTTAGTGAATGTCTTCTTCAATTCAGTAGGTTGCTTTTTCATTTTGTGATGGTTTCCTTTGCTGTGAAAGAGCTTTTTAGTTTGAAGTAGTCCCATCTGTTTATTTCTGCTTTTGTTGTCCTTGTCTGAGGAGACAAATTCAATAAAATATTGCTAAGACCTATGTCAAAGAGCTTACTACCTAATGTTGCCTCTAGGAGTTTTACGGTTTCAGGTCTTACAGTCAAGTCTTTAATCCATTTTGGGTTTATTTTTGTAGATGGTGTAAGAAAGTAGTCCAGTTTCATTCTTTTGTATGTAGCAGTCAAGTTTTTCCAATATTATTTATTGACAAGACTGTCTTTTCACCATTGTACATTCTTGCTCTTTTGTTATTGATTGACCACATAAGTATGGGTTTATTTTTGGACTCTTTATTCTGTTTCATTGATCTATGTGTCTGTTTTTGTGCCAGACTGTTTTAATGACCAAACCCTGCAGTATAGCCTGAAATACGGGAGTATGATACCTCCAGCTTTCTTCTTTCTCAAGATTGCTTGGCTATCTTTTAGCTATTTGGTTGAAAATTTCCTAGATTTTGATTGTTAATTTAAAACACTTTTACAGCCCATGGGACAGCATCATAACTTTGCAAGATTTTATTCCACATACTCCATACTGAATCTTCAAAATCCACATGTATTTATAAAGTTATTCACTTCTAAGATATATGAGAGTACTGAATGTCATGGACACCAGTTGATGGTTGTTTTGCTATAAGCGTAATTATCTGGTCAGATACATATTTTAGAGAACTTAAGGAAGGTCTAATAGATGCATATGCATATAATTAGTGTTCCTGGATGAATGATGATGGGCAAAACAAGCAAATCAAGCAAATATAAATTTCAATATTCAAAGACTGGCATGGGAACAACTGTTTGGAGAAGTTTAAATCTGGGGTGTGGGTCCTAGCTATAGTGCAATGAGATATAGGAAATAAAACATGGGGAAATTCTCTCTTGGATGGGAGAGGGAGAGATATTAAATATCTAGAACTGCACAACTTGAATAGCATTATGTAGTGCCCCTGGTTGCTTTGGACAACAGATGGAACAGGGGCTCTGGAAATATAATAGGTGATCAAAGGAAAAGTAATAGAATAATGTATACTATACTTGGTTTAAAAAAATGGCCTTTAATGGCTTAATGGCTGTATTAGACTATAGCTCTGGTGGTCTAATTGGACAGTACTTTTAGGGAATTTATTTTAGTTCTCAAATATCAAGTAATTATCCTGATCATCTGTGTAGTTGCCTACCTCTGAGATGACCTCCAGTGACCCCCACCTCCTTGTATTCATACCACCGTGTATTCCCCTCCCAGCTCGTCCTGGGATTGATATGTGTAACCAATAGAATATGACAGACTGATGGTATGTTGCTTTTGAAGTTAGTTTGTGAAAGGTATTATGGTTTCCATCTTGGTCTGTCTCTTTTGCATCACTCAGGGAGAAGCCAGTTGCCCTGTAGCACAGCTCAATGCTGGAACACAGGTGATAAACAACTGAGTCCTTCGACCACTGACCATATGAGTGAGCTATCATGAAAGCAGATGCTCTAATCTCTGTCAGACTTTCATATGACTCCAGTCCTGGCTGACAGCTTAACAGAAATCTTATAAAAGAGCCTCCTGAATCAGGATCAGCTATTAAACCACTATTGGATTCCTGATCGCTATGTGCGCTACTAAACATTCATTGTTTCAAACTGCTGAATTTGGGACAATTTTACACAGCAATAGAAAATTAATTAAATTTGTTTGATAGAATATTTGGAAAACTTTATAGACCTATATTGATAACTACTGCTACAGTCCTGCTTATGATTTTTGACCATTGACTTAGAATCCTTGCTATATCAGGCTTAATGAAGATGATTAATTTTTAGCAATAAACCAAAGAAAGTGGGATAGATCTTGCGATAGACGTTTTAGTATGTGACAGCAAGAACAAATTAAAGCACAATTAATGTCTGTTAGTGTAAAAAGAGGCTTTAGAAAACACACAGTGAAATCACTTGTTTGATAAAAAGATAATTGATTAAAAATTGAGCTTCAGGTTCACACCATGATTGGCTTAGATACTTAATCAAGGCCTTATTGGACTTACCTAATTGCTGATTTATGTCTAAGAAGATGGTCTAATTCATGGATTATTTAATTCTGATATGATATTTTAAAATTCCCTGTTAGTTGAAATATTTTCCAAAGTGAATCGTAACATTTGTAGTCAATGCAACATGGTTTTCTTTATATTTTTTCCTTTTAGTAGTGAGCACACAGATAGGTACCCCTATTATAGATGCATAAGCTTGGGTGTAGGGGAATATATATCTATGGTATTTACCATTTGATGAAGTTTTGCAAATTATACCGATACCAATTTATTTTAGTATTTTACTCTAATTAGGTCCACTGTAAATACTTTTTTTTAAAATTTATTTATTCGACAGAGATAGAGACAGCCAGAGAGAGAGGGAACACAAGCAGGGGGAGTGGGAGAGGAAGAAGCAGGCTCATAGAGGAAGAGCCTGATGTGGGGGCTCGATCCCATAACGCAGGGATCACGCCCTGAGCTGAAGGCAGACGCTTAACCGCTGTGCCACCCAGGCGCCCCCCCCCACTGTAAATACTTTCTGAATGGAATTTAATTGTATTGTTAACCTCTGATTGACATAGGATTACTATTATTTTAACAGCTGCCATCAACTTCCTTAAATTCCTTTGGGGGAAAATGTTGTTCCAAAGACTGTGTGAAAGAAAAATCACCTGAAAGGCAGAATGAATTCTAAAATGCCAACTCCTACAGTTTCTATTTTAAAGACATCTTAATAGTTATAAAGAACCACTTAGGAAAGATATAAATACATCTCTCTCTTCCTTCAGGTCTACTAAGCAAATTAGCCCTAAAAATACCTAAAGACCCCTCAGCTGAATTATGACAAGTAGCTAAATCATTTATAGATGTGTGTGTGTAGTGTAAAAGCTGATACTAAAAAGTCTTTTTTGGCGGGGGGGGGATTTTTTTCTTGCACATTTCCTTATGTGTGGTTTTTGTTTTTGTTTTGTTTTGTTTTGTTTTAGGGAAAGAGAGAGAGAGAGAGAGTGAGCAGGGGAGGGGGAGAGGGAATAGGAGAGAGAATCCCAAGAAAGCTCCATGCTCAATGAGGAGCCCAATTTCCCCACCCTGAGATCATGACCTGAGCCGAAACCAAGAGTCAGATGCTTAACAAACTGAACCTCCCAGGTGTCCTTTGTATGTGTTTTAAAAATCAGGTGAAAGTTTCTCTAAATAGCAGAGAGCCTTGGAACCTGTGACAATGCAAAAATACACCGTGAGAAAAATGCTTCAGTGACAAGGGTATCTTGTCATTGATTGAAAGATCGTATCACAAGTGGCTTAGCTATTTGGAAATAATGCAGAGCAAAAAAGGCAGTGGGTAATTTACAATAAACAATAGAAGAACTCATACTAGAATCCAGGTGTTTGCTCTTCCAACCTAGTCTTTGGTTAAACACAGAGATTTTATGGTGGTTGGATGATTAAACTAGAATGTATGTCTGGAAATGAGAGCAATGCCAGTAAAATGGTACCTATTGTAATGTTGCGACCCTATTTTCTGTGAAGGATAATATAGGGAAAACAGCATCAAAATGTTTATTATAATGATACTTAATAATCAGAGCAGTGACTACCACCTGGCATTGAGAAGTAATGGCTCTATGCGCCTACCATTTACAAAGCTAACTTTGTATTTTTGTCAAAGAAGATCTGTAGCTTAAGAGAAAATGGTAGGTATTGTAATTAATTAGTAGTATTCTATTCTCCAACAGCACAAGATCATTGCAGTTTCTACTTACTCATCTGTCAGGGTTTTGTAGGTACGTTTACAAGTTTTT
Organism: Ailuropoda melanoleuca; assembly: GCF_002007445.2. NCBI lineage: Eukaryota > Metazoa > Chordata > Mammalia > Carnivora > Ursidae > Ailuropoda > Ailuropoda melanoleuca. The sequence continues at coordinate 76,560,885 of NC_048226.1, forward strand.
TTTTTTTAACCATAACACCTGCACCTAGAATCTCACAAAATGTTTGTTATGCTAAATATACTTAAGCTTTTCAGGTTTCTGTGCATATACTCGGTGTGTGTTGTATGTTAAATAGCAATAGGGACAGGTGTCACAAATTATCCTGTTAAGTTTGCTGAGCTTAAAACAAAATACCGCCATGTGTCTTCTGCATTTTAAATAGCTAACAAATACTATGCTTGGAGGTGATTAAATTTGAAAATCTATTTTTAAGTGTTCCTCCTCTCTCCTTTGCATCTCATTCTGATGGAATACCTTCTGTTTCTATCCATTTCCATTGACATTGTCCCTCTTGCAAGCCCATGAAAGGGAATGTTTTCTAGCTAAAAACATTTTGTTTTTAAAGGAGTTTTGGCTTGAATTTGCCATAACTCTTGTTTGAATGACTGATATTGATGGTAGTTAAAATGCTGGGATTATGTTGAGAACTTAATGTTGTATGAAGTCACATTTAAATTTCTTTTTGTGTTTCTTTTACATTTTATATGGACATTTAAATGTTTGCTCTCTCAGCTAGGGAAACTCTGCCAATAGCCACACAGGAGAGCATTAACATGGGTTTTTCTACTCATCTGTATTTTGCGTTCTGTGTGCCTGACAAACCTGAATTATGTGCCTTTGGGGCAAGATCTGAAATTAATTTTCTGTATTTCACTTTTTGCAACATCACGTTAATGTGGAGATTTAATAAGTGTGCGTCTGTATGGATTGATAACAAATTTATAATATAAATTTAAAAACTTAAAGTTTGTCACTTTTTCTTCATTTTCTTTTTTCTCTCATTGTTTTTGAAGGCTTTCTATGTGTTTAATTTTCAGATATCATTTATATGTATATTTGGTCTAATATTTCTGAAACTAGTATTAAAATATGGCCATATTTAATGTTTATATGGGCTACAAGAACCAAACAATTAAACAAGATATTTTAATTCTCAGAAATATTTGAAAATAATAAAAATTTTAACCAGAATTTGATTGTTTCTCCTCAGTCAACCTTTCCCTCTTTAAATGATGTGCAATGAATTCTAACTACTAAGCTACTGGGTTTGCAAGTGTCCTACTTGTAGAATGACAGAGAGAAGAAGATGAAAATAGAGAAAGCAGAGAAGTGGAACATACAACATTCCATATTGTCTTCTTTAAGTAGCTATAATTCTAGCAGTATAAATATTTCTAGATAATATTTCTATTCAGTTAATTCTAAGATAGGAAATATGAATTCAAATAGATATGGTTAGAGCCAAGATGATGTTTAATTTTTAAACCCCTGTGGAATTGTGAAACAAAGCAAAACAAACAGACATAAGGGATATGTAGAAGGAAATTTGATAGTGAACGAATCTGAAAGTTGAGAAAAACAGGAAGGAAAATGATCTTCAAGCATCAGAATAGAAATGAGCCTGTATACTCTGTTCTCAGGCTCTGGATTTCTGAAAAGAAAAGCACTAAGAAAGCAGGTGTTGTATTAGACAAAGAACAGAAAAAAAAAATCTGGAAGCATGAGACTTTCACTAATTTCAACCATACATGAACGCCTGCATAAACTGGGATTCTAGCCAAATGGAACGGAACAAGGCAACAGAAACAAATCATGCTGTGCTTCACTGAGGATATTAGCAGCTTGATAATTGTGCCTGAAATGGTTTTCTTTGTTTCTGTCTAATTGCCATTAAATTCATCACTTCACACAGAAGTTAAGGCCAAAACTCAAGAACATTTTGAGTTCATTTAGGACTTGTTTTATCTGCTTAAAATCAAGTCGATTTTTCCACGTTACAAGTTACCCATCTGAAGGAAATGATTATAAATGACCTGAAAAATTATAAAGATGGGTGCTAGGAGATCTGTATTGCTTCCTATTTTTCTATTATCCCTTTTTTCCTGGTGTGAATTTTGAGAAACATATTTTCCCATTTTGAAGATGGAAATATAGGTGGGGGATTAATGATAATTTTAAGGTGTAGCTAGTAAATGGCCATTGAACCCCAAATTTCTGATCCTAAGTGATATGTTCCTTCAATTATTCGATGCTATTGAACAAATAAATTGCCCACACATTGAAGTTTTTAAAAATTATTAGTTGCATAACGACTTCAGAATCTCCAAGGTAGGATAGAAAGGAAAGGAAAGACAATGCTCTCCTACCAGTGGTGTTAGCACCAGATAAAGGAGGCTTCTAAACTCAGTTAAGCGTATATAATTACATATGCCCTGGAAGTTATACTCCTGGAAAAAGGTAGTGATGGTAAATAATGACAGGAAAAATAAAATCAATATTTTTAGTCTTAGATTTACTTATGTTTCTTTATCATCTATAGTAGGAAATGTAGTTTAAACGTTAGTAAGAGAACTGAGTTTTTGGCAGTTGTTTCTCCATGGCATTGGTGCAGGATAACACGTCTCTTCTATGTTAAACAACCATGTGGCCAAGTAATTCTCTATATCCCTTCAATTCTCCAGATTTTTTCCTGCCAACACTGGCACCTGGCATAAAGTACAAAACTAGCCAACCCTAAATCTCTGCCTATGGCAGTCTAAATCCCACGTGTTGCAAATTTAAAGCATTTACAATTATTTATTTACCAAAAAAAAATTATGCAACTGATTTATTACATTAACTCTCTTCCAACATGCATCTTTTAGTTAGATTGTCTGCTTGGAGGTACATCATTTTTCTTTACTTGAGTTGAAATAAATCATATTGCTGTTCTACCTTTGCAATTTACTCAAGTTGTGATATTTCCCCTAATATTGTGATTTGGTGTAGAACTAAAAATCATGAAAATTGGAGAGTTTACTATCTAATAAGCTACTTAAAAGAATCAATATTTTTAGAAAGTCAGGCATACTCTGGGATTCATTGCCCAATTTTAACATTTTTTTATCCCTACAAACTATTTGAGAACAGTGTCGTTTATAGGGGCATAACTGACTGATGTTGAGGACTTTTTATAGAACACTCTATTATGAACACTATTTTCCAAAATGCCTGTAGGCATACTTCATTACATGCATGAACTCCTTTTTATTTAGAAATAGTAATACATATTGAGCTGTGCAAAACAATTCCTATCCAGTCTTATCTTAGTCCATACAAAAGCCTCACTGGAAGGGTACATGGAGAAGTTCTTTCATCCTGGTTGGCATGCCTTCCTTCTTTTCTCTGTCCCAATAATTTGAGTCAGAAAATGTAGGTTTAGAGAATTTAGCTGGTTGTTGAGGAGTATGCAATGGCCTAGCAACCTTGCATAAATCTGAGATAGTTCTGATGGGCCATCCTGGCTATTCAGTTCCCTGCGAGGCCTTCTGAGACTGCTTTTTGTTCCAGTTGCCCTTCCCAATCCTGTTTCCTTTCTTGTATACAGGTGATGATCTAAAGGTCACACCTAACAAGTTGCCCATACTCTACTCTCCATCTCAGAGTCTGTTTCTAGGAACCTCCAACAGCTTTCTATAAGAAAGGCTTCTGAAGGAATCATTAGGCTTATGTCTTTTGTTTGTGTTCCCTATCTGAAAAACCAATGTCACAAAGCTTTTCCCTTAATTTCAGGGAATACTTGTGGCAGTATTTAAAAAATCCAGAAATCTACAGGGAAGAATAGTGAAAATAACCATGGGCTTGGAGCCTCATGTTCTAGTCTACTCTCCTCTCTAGCTGGAGAACATAGAGAAATGTTAGGTGTAGCGTTCCATGTCCTAAACAAGATATAGCACAATATATGTCACATAATAGTGCTTAAATATTTTTTAGTAGGCCAAAATATAAAACCTTTCATCATGAAGCAATCACAACTTCTACATTATATCAGTTCAATAAATAAAATTAGATTATTTATAGTGGTTTGAAGAAAGGGCATGGAAGAGAGAAAGAAACTATTCAGAAGCATTTTAGTTATAAATCTCTATTTCAGCAAGACTTTATTTTCTGGGTTTTTTTCAACCTTTTGAGGCATAATTCATTTATAAAAAAATTTGCAATATGCCAGAAGATGAAGTTGGACTCCTATCTTACCCACACAAAAATCAACTCAAAATGGATTAAAGACAAACTTAAGACTGGAAACCGTAAAACTCCTAGGGAAAAAGCTTGTGACATTGGTCTCGGCAATGATCTCATGGATCTGACACCAAAGGCACAGACAATGAAAACAAAATAAGCAAGTGGGTGTGCATCAAACTATAAAGCTTCTGCACAGCAAAAGAAACAATCAACAGAGTGAAAAGGCAACACACAGAATGGTAGAAAATATTTGCCAACCATATATCTCATAAGGGGTTAATTTCCAAAATATATAAAGAACACCTACAACTTAACAACACAAAAATAAATAACCCAATTAAGAAATGAAAAAAAGGATCTCAACAGACATTCCTTCAGAGAAGATGTACAAATGGCAAACAGGTATAAGTAAAGGCGCTCAACTTTAGGGACATGCAAATCAAAAAAGAGATTTCACTTTATACCTTATAATGGCTATTATCCATCCCATTCCCCCCATAAAAGGCAATTGTTAGTGAGGCTGTGGAGAAATTTGAACACTTGTACATTGCTGGTAGAATGTAAAAATTACAAAATGTACAGCCATTATAGAAACAGTATGAAGTTTCCTCAGAGACACTACTTCAAACACATTGGGAGTAGAAATTGCCCTAAAATTCTATTTGTATCATAAAATTAAGCCTGAGAACGGTAAGTTATCTGATGACAATCCTTAGACAGTCATTCAGATATTCTTCTTGTTTGGTTTATTTACAGACAGAGTGACTGTAGAATTTATCATTCAAACCAGATAACTAAATGGAAATGGAGCACCATTACTAATTATGAAAAATGAAAGGAATAATCGAGGACTATACTCAGCAAACCAACATATATTGTGTACATTATTTGCGGTGTTTCGGGGCTGAAATGTATGTTCAGTGGAATATTACTTGCCATGACACATGCCCTGATAAAGAGCGATTGGCTCTCTTTAATTTCAGAGGCTGATAATGTTTGAACTCAATCATGGAGGCATAGAATAGAATGAAAAAATCTATCTTAAACATGAGTCCATGATTTAGAGTTTTCTGGAAACTCTGAAAGACAGCCTCATGACACTGTGATGCTTCTCATATATCACACAGGGAATAGAATAAGAGAAACTGAGCATATTTTAATTTATTCATTGTTGGAAGATTAGTAAGGAGTCATCTGGGGTGCATAAATAATTTAGCAAATAAATATCTTGACTTTATGGGAGGTAGTATTGCTTTACTTCTGTGATTTTTATTTCACTGTGTATGACCTTTACCAAGGCTTTTCAAATACTCCTAAAAATATAATCACGTGGGAATTTTGAAAAAAAAAAAAAAAAGCATGTTCTGATTCAGTAGGTTTTGAGTAAGGCTCGAAGAATCTACATTTATAAGAAACTGCCAGTAACAGTATAATGCTGTTGACCCAGGGTGCATACTTTGAGTTGCAAGAACCCATATTAAACTCTAGAGACATCTATTATTTCAAAGCTATTTACAGCCAATCATTTCAGACAACTCTAAAAACAATGAGATACTTATCTTACGGTATCTTTGGGAAAGTATAGTGTTCCCTGTCCATAAGTTACTCAATTTCTGACAGGGCCAACACCCTAAACAGAAAAAGTATATCTTTCTTATATTTTTTGTATTAATAAATATAATTCATAAAAATATTAATAGCAGCTTACCAATTATAACATTTATTTGTTTACGAAGTATGGCTTAAATAGGTTTATCTCATAATCAAGGGGAAAGCTGATTTTTTTAAAACAAGTATATCCATATTAAGACAATCAATATACAGTAAGTTTAAAATGAATACTTTTAGAATATTAGAATATTTATTTTTATTTTGATAGTTACACTCAATATTTTAAATGTCAAATGCTAAAGAGTTAAGTATAAAAGCAATGTTATTGGGGGTATTTGTGGGGCTAATAAATACCAACTTTCTTCATTACCTGAATTCAAAACCAATTAAAAGATAGATTCAGGTCTCAGACAGATGGAGATCTAACTATCACCTCAGTTAGTAATGAAGCTGACCCTGAGACACATTTATTAGGCTATGGCTTATTCATCTTTACCCCTGAATAAAGCACCTGTGTTCACTCAGTCACTGGCACAGAATAAGATTGTAGATCTCTCTAAAGGGAATGGCCTATCCTTTTTATACTATTGAAGTGAAGAGAGTAGTCCTGAATATAATCTCAGGATAGGCAGCAAGTAAGAAGAAAGGAAAAAAAAAATAGGCTGCTTCCTCACGTCAACTTATTCACCAGCTAACTCACTCTTCCTCCCCTGAGGAAGTGAGTTAGTAAGGGAGTAGTAAGTGATGGAGCGTAGAATAGCCTTGAATGTTACATTCCTAGATATATCTCCCTATGGAATGGGGGATAAATGTTACTTACAAACCTGAAACTCTTCAGACTTAAGTGGAGAACTTAATAGAATTCTGCAAACTCAAATGAATAAGTTTGGTAAATAGTATACAACAATAAGAAAAAAAAAGATGATTTTTAGATAATACATAAAATACATATAGCACTTTAGAGTTAAAGTACATCTGTTGATGCAGTCTATCATATGTTTCACAATTCTGTGTTAGCACAGTGCCTAGCTCATAAGAGAGCTAAAGAAATTTTATGCATTTTTATTTGAATTATTAGAATCCTCATTTTGTACATGGAACTAATATTCAAAGTAGTAACTGCTTATATAACTAGTAAGTGATGGAATTGAAGCTCAAACCCATATCCAGTTCTACCACTAGTACTGTATATCTATACCAATACACCAAATTTACAAGTGTTTTGGTCAATAACACCTTTTTGAAACCACACAATGAAATGGTTAGTTGTAAATATATATAGTCATTATCCAATAAAAAAGACAAGTGATTTTGTTTGGAATATATGTGAGAATGAAATGAGATGATTAAAATGAGAGCTCCTGCAGGTTCTCTTTATTTTTTATGAGTCTAGATAGAATAGTGACCAAAGGCATAAACAAATGTGTTAGATTGCTCCAGTTCCGTGTTGTTTCAACTATCTGTAAAAATTAATTTTCTAATCTACTCTGAAAAATAGAAATAATGATAGCTCTCATATAAAGAGATTGGGATGTCTTTAAAAAAAACGATTTATTTATTTTAGAGCGAGAAAAAGAGAGCATGTGTGTGTGCATGTGTGAGTGGAGGGAGGGGCAGACGGAGAGAATCTTCAGGTAGACTCCCCACCGACTGGGGATACCAAGCGGGACTCTATATCTCAAGACCTATGAGATCATGACCCATGAGATCACCGCCTGAGCCAAAACCAAGAGTCTGATGCTTAAGCACCTGAGCCGCTCAGGCACCCCAAGGGATTAGTATGTCTTATTGAAATAATAAATGCACAGTGTCCAGCTCAAACCACTTAAAATTCAAATGGATTTCTTCTCTTCTTTCTTTGCTTCCTTCTTTCATAAAGTATTGCGATAATTTAATTTATATCAGGCAATAAAGATACAGAATCCATCCTCAGGAGACTTATGGTTTAGTGAAGAAAAGAGTCGTTAATCAAAGATTAAAGTTTCATACAAAGAAATGCAAACTTTCAATTATGATAGGCACTGGGCAGGACATATCTTCATGCTGTAATTTCAGGATTTGTCATGAAAGATTTTCCTGAGAAAATAATAACTGAGTTGTGGTCTTAAGAAAAAGTATAATTTAACTAGTTAGAGAGGGATGCCTGGGAAGACTCTTCTAGTAAAACAGACACTGGGGAGAAGAACAACAGCCAATTCAAGGAAGCTGGAAATCAGAGAAGATTAAGGAAGATCAGGTTCAAGATGTGATATTACATGCTAGTGGTAAATAACGTAGACCAAAAAAATGTAGTAAAAACATAAACCAAAAAAAATCTAAGAAACCAAGATGTGCCTGGGTCTTGGAATAGATAGACATTATCAGTTACTATAGTTAATTTAACAACAAATTATATTTTTTATTATTTTTCACTATAATTATATATAACTAATATTTTGATAATAAGATTATTAGCAACTTCTTTCTAAAATGTATATCCTACCACTCAATTCACTAATTACCTCTGAAACTAATACTGTGAATGGAGCATATAACCAATAAAAATTTTTTTTTTAAAGATTTTATTTATTTACTTGACAGAGATAGAGACAGCCAGCAAGAGGGGGAACACAAGCAGGGGGAGCGGGAGAGGAAGAAGCAGGCTCATAGCGGAGGAGCCTGATGTGGGGCTCGATCCCATTACGCCAGGATCACGCCCTGAGCCGAAGGCAGACGCTTAACCGCTGTGCCACCCAGATGCCCCATCCAATAAAAATTTCTAATAGAGATTACAGTGAACCAGAATATTTGTAAAAGTAGACTATTAAAATTCAGTACATATGGCTAACAGGGGTTAGCCAAATTTTATTAGGAATACAACACATATTGCCAACTGTTTTTCTACATATTTTGCATCTCACTGAACATATTGGGCAACTGATGACTTGTGCTACATTCATGGTCAAGTGTGCAGAAAGGTGAGAATTTCACACAAATTCATTAGTAACACCTGGGACTGCCTGGGTGCCAAGAAAGCATATTAAGCAGGAAAATAGACTGGAATAAGAATGGCCATTAAGAAATAGAATGGCTTCATATCACCTTATTTCACATAGACATTATAAAATGCTCCAACTGTCAAGTGATGGCTCTCTTACCAGATGGAGGTTCTAGAACAGTAGTCTCACATTAAAATTATCATGGATAAGCTCTTTATCAGGCTGCACTTGACTATGAATGGGACATTTTATTTATGAGTGCAACAAAAAAACAACACAAACTGATTTTACCTCTTTCTCTCTCCTTTTCTTTTCCTTGAAACCTTTCAAAACCTGGGATGTTAATATATGACAGTCTTTTATGTAATTTTGACTTTGGGTTACAAGTAGCCAGGGAGTTTTGTTGACAAATGTACTGAACTTATATTGATACTTCAATGAGTGTGAGAGAACTTTTTCAAGGTTCTCAAAAAACTACAGAATATATAGATTCCAAGTTATTTGATTAATTTAGAGAAATTGGCCAAAAATCAGAAGACAGACATAAATAAAATGACTTAATACGAATATGATATTGAGAACATTGTTGTACGCAAAACTCTAGAGCCGTAAGGACAATATTTTAAATTTCAAGGATCATCTTTATTTTTCTACCCATTCCCATACATTTACTAAGCAATAATCATCATATTTTTCTAATTTTATTAAATATTGACAACTACACACCTAGAAACTCTATTCAGAAACCTAAGAGAGTCAGCCTTAATTCTTTCTCTCCTTTAACTAATAAAATCATTAATACTTGCCAATATTATTTAATAATATCTCTTGAATTAATTGGCTTCTATCCATCACCACTGTAACTATCAACCCCCAAGCAACCATTATGTCTCAGTTGGATACATCCAATTCTCTATCCTTTCCTATCTGCACTCACTATAACTCTTTTTAGCCAGTTAACTTTATAAAAGACATACATTACATAATTTACACCACACCTATACTAAATGCTCCAATAATTCCCATTACACATAAAATAAGATCTTCACTACTTACCCTCTAAGGTAGGTCTAATTAAGCACTCTTATTTTCCTTCATGGCAGTTCCTGCATTTTCTTGTTTTATTTATTTATTTTTTGTATTTTTTTCCTCTGAATTCTTCAGTAGACTGTATGCATTATAACATTGTAGATTTTAATTTACCATTTATCCTTGAGAATTGGCACATAATAGATGTTCAAAAATTGTTTCAAATAAATAAGACTTATTTTAGAAAATTATTAGAATTAGGAAGAGAATAAAAACAGTCCCTGGGTAAAACATGAACAAATGCTCAGACAGACACACCCACACTGACACATACATGTTGCATGTAAAATCTAACAAAACACAGCACTAGTAGGCACTCTTTTTTTCTTTAGCTTAGAGTAATGGGAAATCAGTGGCAAAAGTTATAATCTTGTTTCACATTTCTCCTACAATAAAGAGAAAGTTGTAAAAATAAGTTTCTTGAAATTATTATTTAGACAGAGGAAGAGAAAGGAAATATTTAGTAATAAAATTAATTTGAATATATATATATATACCGCTTTACTGACTCTTTCAATTTTGTGATGCTATTTGACTAGTAAAATATTCAGTACTCAATTCTGTAAAGAATATTCCTTAAATGGGTTTACTTGTATGAATATCAGAATATTTATTTTAATACAGTTTGTCACTTTGGGTATCTGGATGAAGTAATACGTACAGGAATTACATAACTTGAAAAATTATGAAGAAAAGAAAAGTTCTTATTGTAATAAGGAATGGATCCCTAATTCAGAACAATGATCAGGGACAGTTTAATACATATATGAATATGTAAATAATTCTAAAAAGATACAAAAATTTTGGCCCTCATTCCCAAGATTAACCTTTAACTTTGTAGCTTTGGAAATTATCTTTGTTTCTCTCTATGATTCATGTTTCTTTTTCGAATGATATCCATTTACCTTTTACCTTTTGAGATAATCCATTTTCTATTTCTGGACTGCTATGAGTCTTTTTAAAATGTTTTTACATCTCAGTCATGTCTTGAACCATAAAGCTGTATAATTCGACACTTTTGACTTTCTAACCTAAGCACAACTATTTCTAACAACAGATTCCTTTTACTCTTTGAAAGATGAAAATATTTCAAAAGACTCGTTAGCAAGTTGGCTTTCAAATTTGCCTTTAACGCAACGCTTCTAAGGCACCAGACACCTGATCATTAAAAAAAAAAAGTTTTATATTTTACAAACACCCTGTAAATAACATGCTTTTCTCCAATCACCTAATGTTTCATTTTCCTTCACATACGATTCTGTAAGAGGCTCTTCTATAGTTTTTCCTTTCACAGTAAATCATTACATCTTCAATCTTATTTGTGTTTTATTAGTTATCTAGTGCTGTGTCAAAGAATAGTCTGAAACTTAGAGGCTTGTTACATTTATATTCACAAGCATTTATATTTCACAGTTTTGTGGATCAGGAATTTGGAAATATCTTGGCTGGTCAACTCTGGCTCCATTCTTTCAAAGTTTGCAGTCAAGATATCAGCTTCGGCTTTGGTCACCCAAAGGCTTGATGGGCACCTGAGAATCCACCTCTTTGGTGTGTCATTCATATGACTGTTGGCAAGATGCCTTAGCTGTTCCCTATGTGGGCCTCTCCATAAGGTTGTCCTCACAAAATGGCAGATGGCATCCCCCAAAATAAAAAATAGAGGAGAGCGTTGACTTTGGGGTCTGCACGTAATGTGGGTCTCAATGCCTCCACAAATTTTAACTCATTAGGTTTTATAGCATTATGAGAACCACATCCCTCTTTCCCTTGCCATAGTGACAGTCACCCTGTATAGGACAAATGGAAAAGACAATTTAATGGCGAGCACTTATTTTTCTGAGAGTCAAGTAAGTAGGCTTTTACCACTCTTTAGATTCAGAACAATCTTTGGGGGACTAAGTAAACTGTCTCTACATTTAACTTCTTTTTTTAAAAAAATGATTTTATTTATTTATTTGACAGAGATAGACAGCCAGTGAGAGAGGGAACACAAGCAGGGGGAGTGGGAGAGGAAGAAGCAGGCTCACAGCGGAGGAGCCTGATGTGGGGCTCGATCCCAGAACGGTGGGACCACGCCCTGAGCTGAAGGCAGACGCTTAACCGCTGAGCCACCCAGGTGCCCCAGTCTACATTTAACTTCTTGACTACAATTTGATTTTTATTTTAAACTTCCTGTAGATTGGAGTAAGAAAATTGAAGCCTGAGTAAACTTCTATGTCAAAACCCCTTTATTATATCCCAGCAAGTAGCAGTTGTAGGTTCCATACCTTTTCGTCAACACAACACCAGGTCTTTCAATTTGCCTTGAAAATCGATGTCAATTGCTCTTAAGAGCTACAGTAGGGTTCCTTTCCATTAGAGACAAATCATCACAAATAATTTCCTAAGATATTTTCCTGGGGACCAAACAGTTTTTGAATAGAAAACAAAGTAATATCTAGCTGCTTTACTATTGTGTATCTCCTTATTTATTCAGGCTCCCCCCCCATTTTCTTATCTCTGAAGTCATGTATGTTTAAATGAGGTAAAAGCCTGAAGTCCTTGGCTCTGCTAATGTAAACCAGGATTCCTGTAAGATCAGCACACTGCAGTTTTCCAATTTTCCATTGTGGTACTCTATTAAATATTGGTAGCTGTTTCCTACTGGTACTTTGCTCCAAAATTGTCTCTCAGTTGGGTTTTGAATAGCAATGAGATATGTCATTAACCTTAATCATGAGAAAACATTTACTGCATCTAAAAAGAAATGCTTTATTTTGTGATGAGATTTATGAATCATCAACTTGGTGAGGAATTTCTCTTTCACTCACCTAGTGTTTTTTTGTGCTTGAAGATCCTAAAAATTGAAACTGCTCTTATTTTAAAAAATAATTATTTTCAAAGCAATAATTAAAAGTCAAGCTATATTTGATACATATTTATGATCCATAGTATCTGTATGCTAATCTAAATTTGTAGAAAGGAATGTAATAGGATTCTTGGCTTTTATAAAGCATGTACTTGGTTTCTTCCAAAATTAGAAATTATTTTTATTTATTTATTTATTTATTTTTTAAAGATTTTATTTATTTATTTGACAGAGATAGAGACAGCCAGCGAGAGAGGGAACACAAGCAGGGGGAGTGGGAGAGGAAGAAGCAGGCTCATAGAGGAGGAGCCTGATGTGGGGCTCGATCCCATACCGATGGGAACACGCCCTGAGCCGAAGGCAGACGCTTAACCGCTGTGCCACCCAGGTGCCCCGAAATTTGTTTATTTTTAAAGGATAAAGTAAGTTCTGTCTGAAAACAAAAATGTATTCTCAAATTCTTCATAAAAGGCTAGGGGTATCAAAGAATAAAATAAGAATAAAATTTCTCTCCTACATTACTATTTGAATTTAAATGTGAATTGCTATAACCTCAGTGGTTAATATACCAAGAGGAATGGGTGGCTGTGTAGGAAAATGATCCAATTTATAATATGCTTCAATTTCACCATATGTTTTACAGTGATAAGAACCAAATTAAATAGACTATATTTTCATTAATCACTTGTAATTTTTCTTCTAACAACTAATGAAATGTTTATTTGCAATTCTGACTTTTCTAAATTTCTACATCAACTTTTTCCCTAATTCTATCTTATGTCCACATACTAAAAGGTTGACAAATTTTATTTAATTGACATAAATGGGGTAAGAAAGCAGATTTTAAAATTATGGTTATACAAACTTATTATTCTAATGGTGGAATTTTGTTTCAGTCATTAATAACTTTATCATTTAAAAATAGTTACTATTTTCAAAAAGCATTCACACTCATTTAGTGTACCTTTAGATTTATGGGGAATTTCTGTTGTATTTAATTATGGTTGATTTGGACACGTTCCTTTCTAGATAATTAATTTCCAAAGGACAATATTTGTAGGAGCAATGGTAGAGATTTGTATAAACTAAGAATTCTGTTCTAAAATTATGCCTATAACTTATGCGATTTCAAGACCATATCATCACTGCCTAAATTGGTCACTTATTGTGTATGATCTTTCATGACTCAGTAACCCATTCCAGAGGATGATAGATTATTTCCTAGCATCAGGGATGTATTTCTTAAAAGTGAACTAAAAAATAAAGCAAATGAACTAAAGCTATGATAATGCATCTTGGAAGTAGGCAAGGTATAAATCTTAAAGAAATGACCAAATGTATACATTGTCAAGTAAAAAAAGTTATGTATCAATGGCTTAAACTTAGGTATTAGAAAAGCTGGATTCTCCAGGAAGTGTAAAAATGGATATGAGAAAATTGAACAAAACAGATGGATTGACAGTAGTAGGCAAGTTATTTGAAAGAAATATAAGTATTTCAAATGGCATTTGTGGCCCATAGGAAGACAGTCTGTTGTACTTTGACATGTCATCTTAAGACGTCTTAGACATTTTGGCCCCCTTGGTCTCATTAAGAACCATCTTTTTCCCTTAGCTTTATAAATGTTCCTGGTCTTGCACCTTCAGCCACGCATGCAACCATCTAATGAAGCCACAGTCCTCAAGTTGGGCTTCAGTGAAACATTAAATCATTTTCTAGGTTTCCCTACTTTCCGTGCCTTTGTGAATTCACCATGCCACCATGCAGTAGTTGCTAGGTTACTAGTCAGCATTGACTAGTTGCACATATCCAGCCTTCAGTTCTTGACTTTTTGAAGAATATTGATTCAGTAAGACAGATGGATAAAGGGTGGAAGAACATTCCTTGCAGAAAGCACCGTGTGATCAATGTACAAAGGCATATATGAGCATAGCTGAATATTTAAGAATGAGTGGGCCCATCAGAAATAGGGTAATTAGAATGAATATAAGACTCAACCAGATTCAACTTTTCTTGATCCCATGCACAATTTTTTCATGCAGAATTAAAATACACATGATCTCTATTTATAATTCCGTTTATAACTATACATTGTAATGAAAATCATCCAGTTAAAACATTGGATATATATTTTATGATTTGGGGGAAATATATAAAATAAGTATTGTTTTAATATTATGTATCTAAAACATATATAATATTATAAATAGGCCCTTAGTAATATTATGTGCAATTCTAAATGCAATACAATCACTTTGACAAAAATATACCTGTGAAAATACCCCATAGGTACAATGGGAAATTGCATGTGTGAAGTCTTCTCTATTTATGCATATATGGGGAAGGGTTTATAGTATCACTTTAAGCCATGCAGTTCTATTTTAATCTATATTTCACCATACTACTTGTTTTATCCAGAAAAAATTTTGTTTTAATGGTCACAGAATAATCATAGAAATAATGTCTTTACCATTTATTCCACAATTTACTCTATATAAGCTCTATGTCTTTGGGCAAATTATTTAGCACTTGAGACTTGAATATTTTTGTCATTAAAATATCAATGGTGTTTTGATAAGAAAACGATTATTAAGCAATATAGATCATTATGATCTGGGCTTTATGTATCACTTGAAGACTTAAGGAATGCATTTACTTAAAAATACCCCAATATCTTCAAATAATCCCTAATCCTCTAATGAGGCTGTATTTTTTACAAGGCACTATTAACCATTCTGGTGGTATTTCTTTTCCTTTAGACTGTATAGCACCAAGAGGGTAAGTAGTATGTCAAAGGGAAGGTGTTTGTTTGTTTTTTATTATTGTTATCTTACTGTAGTTTCCACTGTTGTATTTCCCAGTAGTAAGAGTATTAAAATAGAACAGAATGTGTCTGCATGTAATTGAGATATAATTTACATACCATGTAATTAGCTCTTTTAAAGTATAAAATTCAATGATTTTTTGTACATTAACAGAGTTGTGCAACCATCATAATCAATTTTTGAACATTTTCAACATCGCCTCCTCAAAAACTCTATATCCATTAGCAGTCCCTCACCCGGGTCATTCCTTTCTACCTTAGAAATTCTCAATTTATAGTTAACTCCAAGCACACATAATCAGTTTTTCTCTCTGATGTTCTTTGCTTTATTTTCTCAATTTGGTAGATAACACAAGTGATTAGCGGCATATTTAATCCCCTATTCTCTGGCACTGTACAGCTAAATAGTTTTTAGCTACAAGTAAAATAGTTTATAAGTAATCTAATTCTTTTGATAACACTAAAAATGACATGAAAATATAATAACTTCCCTTAAAATGACCTCCAAGCATCTCTGGCATGGTAATATGAGTATTTAATTGTAAAGATGAGCTTATTTAGTTAAAATAAAAAAATTAGCACTTATAATAAATGTTATTTACCACTGGATGTGATTTGCCAGCAAAATTAGCAAAATTCTTGATAAAATTTTTTTCTATAAGAACACAAAAAGAGAACTGAAATTTATTTAATAACAGAAAAGAAAATAAGAAAGTTTATGTCATCTATCAGATCAATGGGGCGAAAATGGGGAAGACCTGCTTCCCAAGCAAAAATGACATCATTCCGTGATCTACTCATATCTCCAAGTCTGAAGTCTCTTTATTACAACGACATAAGGTCACCTCCAGGGCAGCATTCCCTGTGACCCATGTGGGACTGTTTTCCAAGTAAGGTATTTCGTACTCAAGAGATTAATTTTTTTTTCTCTGTCATAATATCCCTGATAAAGCCGTGTCCAGGGCAGAATTCTTAACTTCACGTTAATAGCTATGCCTCCCAAGAAGAAAGTGGCTTCTTCCTCTTTTTTTTTTTTTAAGACTTTATTTATTTATTTGACAGAGAGATTGAGAGCACAAGCTGGGGGTGCGGCGGCAGAGGGAGAAGCAGGCTCCCTGCTGAGCAAGGAGCCCAATGTGGGGCTCAATCCCAGACCCTGGGATCATGACATGAGCCTAAGGCAGATGCTTAACTGACTGAGGCATGTAGGCACCCCGAGAAAGTGGCTTCCTAACCATATATTTATTATTGAGGAAATACAGAACGAGTTAGTTTCCAGAGGGGAATTGATATATTTTATAAATATCCATGTTTTTGACCAGACTAATATACCTGGAGGAAATGATGGGTCGTCTGAATCAAATCATATTGCCTAATTGTGTTTGCAGGACAGATTGCCCGGCACCACATTTAGTGTTCTGCAAAACACAAAGTACACAGGGGGTGTGGATGACTCATTATACATCCTGTTAATAGCTTAACTCAATTATTACCGGTGTTGTTTTAGAAACTAACCTACCAATTTAAAATGTACTTGGGGCTGTAAATCACATCTTAAAGAGACAAATACCTTCACAAACATTGCTGTAACATGGACTGTCTTCCAGACATTTAGCCACAAGACTTCATGACGGGATTATAAACTAGTTTAGTGTGCATTACAATGATGTTTCTCCATAATAGGAGTCTCTGAATTACTTTGATTTCATACTTTATCTAGGATTAAACTTGAGGCTTTGCACCAAGCCTCTGAAACAGATGCTGACTCCAGGGTATAATTCTCGTCAAGACAGCCAAGTAATGAGGCCTCTAGGACGAGACACTGCTATCACTATGGATTGTAGACTGCTGGTACTGAAAGAACTAACTTGGAAATGGAGTTTATAGATTTTCTCTAATTGTGAGCTTTCAGCTGGTAATGCAACAGTTCGGCATTCTGCTTTCAAGGTACAATTATCCAGTGACAATAGTCCATGCTTTCAAATTTTAGAATAAGTGAATAACAAGACTTACATTTTGCTATAACTTTAAATGTCTCAAAATATTTTCATATATTACCTATTTTGTTTGGTTACACAATACTTAAAATATCATCCTTTACAAAAATATGAGGAATGCTGTCTAGTAAGTCTTCCTGGACTTATTCACGTAAATGTAAAAATACATTTGAAAAAACATTTTATTCAAAGTTATAGCACTCTTAATTTAAAAATGTCAGTTTTGAAGGACCAAATCATTTTCTGAGTGTATACTTATTATTCGACAAAAATACTTAATTTCATAGTTGTTTTAATTCTGTATAAGATAAACTAAAAGACAACAGACAATAGGGCAAAAGAAAAAAACAGCCCTTTCCTAGAAGGAATGAAAATGGCAAATAAACCTATGAAAATACACTATACTTCATTAGTCATTAGGAAAATGGAAAGTAAAGTATAGTAAGATGATATTTTGTAACCACCAGTTAGGCCAAAACCAAAGTGAAGGCAAAGAAGTCGAAAAACAGAAACCTTAAGCATGGATGGTGAGAGTGTAATTGGCATAACCATTTTGGGAAATAATCTGGACTTGTCTGATGAAATTAGACACATGTATAACCCAGGGCACAGCAGTTTCTATCTTAGTTACATAAAGTAGAGAAATATTTTTATATATGTCAAGTACAGACAGAGGCTGTTCATAGCAACATTGTTTGCAGTGTTATTATTTGTAATACAAAAATTGGAAACATTCAAAGCATGCGTTAATAGAAATATTGAAAAATTATGGCACATACATATAATGCAATATAACAGATATCTATGGGACAAAGCCCTGTGATCAAGAAGACAAATCTTAAAAATATAATGTAAGAAGGACAGAAAATATCATTTTTAGAAAGCTCAAAACCAAACAAGCATGAACAATATTTTTATAAATATGGCATTGCTTTAAAAAAGAAAAAGAAAGAAAGGATAAACATTAAATTCAAAATGGAAGTTACTTTGGGGAGGCAGTTCAAAGTGTAAGTTGATGAGAATGCATAGCTGTGTTTTTATGGGATGCTTACTGGATTTTTATACACATACACACATAATTTATATATATAATTTATATACATAATTTATATATATAATTTATACACATAATTTATATATATGTGTATATATTTTGTATATATACAAAATTCTACAACATTGCTATCTAAAAGTCTTGATTTTCTATCAAATATAATCCTAAAAAATTATAAATCCATTATTTTGAAAAGTCTAACTCAAAATTTTTATGTCTAATTATATCAATGATATTAAAGTCAAAAACATGTTCCTCTCATGTTATATTTGAGAAATGGAATTTCTTAATAATTTAAAAATGAAAAGAAAAAAGGAAATTCTTTATGTCCTTCACATTGTGCTCCACTTGACTGTCAGCCAAAGGGTTTTGGCAAATTCTGTAGATCACAGTATATATTGAAAAAATTGAAAAGCTTTTATTCATAAACCACAGCTTCATAAATCTGAGAATCTGTGCAACATCAATAGCTACTGCTTAGAAAGATGTGGGCACCTTCTCATGACCTAGCACTTTTCCAGGGAATGTATAATAACTTCTAATTTGCATTTGGGATTAATCCTTTTTCTTATTTTTGTTTTTGTTCCACGAGTACAGATGTCACTATATATTTTTGCCAGTTTATTTAATGGTGTGTTAAAAATGAGCATAAAGACTTGAAAACTCCCTTTGTCAAAAGTTTTACAAAGTAATAAATCTTCCTTGTATTTGCCTATCTAAAATGTTACATCAAATGAGCAAAATGGAGAGCTTCACAATATTCATACCTCATTAGTTTACTTGAAAACATATCACATATTCTCAGCATTTGTTAAATCATCAACTGCATTTGATACAAAATGCTACTGATTCTATTTTCATAGCAGGTTGTCACCTAAAAAATGTGTTAACAGTGTTCCTGACAAGAAAACAATGAGCTTTTTATATCTAGTCTGTTCTCTCTTACATGTTATTAAGTAAAAATATATATATTGAATATGTTAATGTTTTAAATATTAAAGGAATATAGCCTTTTATAAACACATGAAGCATAAATACAGAACATGAGAGATCCACAGAGCAAATTTTGAAAACTGTTATACAGCCTCAGTCACGGGAAATGTTGATAATTTGCTAGAAAAAAAAAATAAAAAAAGAAACTACTAAAGCAATATTACATAATTACCATAAATACTGCCTTTCATAGTTTAGTTATAGCCTTAATATTTTAAATGAAATAAATAGAAAATATAAGGGGCACTTAGGTGGTTCAGTTGGTTAAGCAACCAACTCTTGCTTTTTCTCAGATCATGATCTCAGTCAGGATCCTGGGATCGAGCCCCTTGTCAGGCTCCATGTTCAGTGGACAGTCTGCTTCAGGATTTCTTCCATTACAGTACGCTGAGTGTATGTCAAAAGTTACCGGCTTAGAAAAACATGTATTATCTCCCAGTTTTATAGCTTATCCAGACCCTCTGCTTCAGGGTTTCTCAGGGATTGCAGTCAAGGTGGCCACATGCTGCAGTCACCTGGAGGTTCCTCTGGGGAAGAATTACTCTCACACTCACCGTTCCACACTCACTATAGTTGGCTGGATTGTACTCCTTACTGGCAGTTACAAAGAATTTCTATTCCTTCCTAGCTGCTGGCTGAAGATAACCCTCAGCCTCCTGCCATGCATGCCTCTCCATGGAGAAGTTCACAACTTGGCAGCTTGTTTCAAGCGAGAGGGCAGGAGAGAGTAATAAGCAAGTTGGAAGTCACAGTCTTTATAAACTAATTTTGGGGCCAATATCCATCACTTTTGCCATATCCTACTTATTGGAAGCAAGTAATTAGTTTCAGCTCACATACAAAGGGAGAGGATTTTACAGTGAGTACCCGGAGGTGGGATTGTTGGGAGCCTCAGAATAACAAATTTCTTTCTGAATTTCAATCCACACCTCAGGTTTCAAGACATGAATACTAATTTCAGAATCCTCACTACAATAGAATGAGAGGTAAATATTTGTAACACTTTAAGGAGGCCATAAATTGTGTTGAAATATGCATTTGGCTAGTTGGCTTTTTACATACTAAAGCTGAAAGTTAATAGAAGATTTGGGCCAAATAGTAAGACTTAAACTGAAGTGTGATGCATGCCTGGGTGTTTGGTCCTTACTGCCCTTATATTATAATTTTAAGCAGGTATCCATGCCATTTTCCTGATTTTAGGTGAAAGATTTGATCATCAAATGTTATATTTTATGTACTTTTTGGTAGATAGCATTTACATAACTAAAGAACTTTTCATCTATTTTTTGATTTTTAAAAGAGTTTTTATATTATATTTGGGTTTTGAACTACCTCAAATGTTTTTTATGTACATGCAAGGGTAATAACGTTTTTTCTACAGTTTATGAATGTGGCAAATTATATCAGTAGGTCTCTTTGATGTTGCACCATACTTGAATTCTCAAGACACACACACACACACACAAACACACACACACATATGCTTCAAGAAAATATTTTAGGTGCCTAATGAAAGCATATGTAGTATGTATCTCACATTCCATTCATCTCTATGTTTATACTTATACCAATACCACCCTCTCTTCATTACTGCAGATCACAATTCTCTTGAAATCACATAGTGTAAGTCCTCTCGTTTTGTTCTTTTTCTAAATTGTTTTGGATAATCTAGGTTCTTCTAGCCATTTACATACAAATTTTAGATCATGCTTCTAAAGTCTAGAGGAAAAAAAGAAAACCCTCTGGAGATTTTGACTTGGATTGGATTAAATCTTTACATATCAATTTAGAGAAAATTACGTATTAATAATATTGAGTCTTTTGGTCAATGAATATAGTAAATCTGCTTATTTAGTTCTTTTTTAATCCCACTCAGAAATGTTTAGAAATTTTCAGTGTACAGGTCTGACACATATTTTGTTCATTTTTTTTCCTAAGTATTTTGTATACATTGTTTTATTCTGGATGCCTTATAAATTATATTGTTTTATAATTTCAAATCCCCATGTTTGTTGGTTATATAAGAAATAAAATTAATTTTATATTGATTTTTATTTCCCAAACTTGCTACCTTTATGCATTAGTGCTAATTATTTTGAGTCTGTTATTTTCTCCCTAGATTATGATATCCTCTTCTAATAAAGACAATTTTATTTCTTTTTAAGACTCTTAAGAAGGAAGGAAGTTTTATTATCATAACATGCTACCTAGTAACACATTAATAGGATAAAATATGCACAGCTCTCACTTGGCTTCCATTATATGAAGGCACTTGATACCTACTAAAAAGAACCTCTTAATTATGAATAACCAGATAGATTTAGGACAAATTTTGTATGTCTTATCTTTCCCCTTTCCCAGAAGAATCATGTTTTATTGAAAGAATTTTTTTTCCAGTCCTCTTTTAGGATTAAATAATCCCTAAACTTTAATCCAATCACCAGTTTTTTTTTTTAAGAGAGAGAGAGAGAGAATGTGTAGGCCAGTGGTAGGGGGAGGGGAAGGTGGGGCAGAGGGAGAGAAAGAATCCCCAGCAGGGTCCATGCTCAGCAGAGAGCCCTATGTGGGGCTCGATCACACAACCCCGAGATCATGACCTGAGCATAAATCAAGAGTTGGATGCTTAACTGACTGGGCCACTCAGGCTCCCCCAATCATCTATTTTTAAAACTAGCTTTTATTAATTAACTGCATTTGGTCTGTGTGCTTCTGTGATATTGAAAATAATGCAACTAAAAAGTAA
Organism: Ailuropoda melanoleuca; assembly: GCF_002007445.2. Lineage (NCBI taxonomy): Eukaryota > Metazoa > Chordata > Mammalia > Carnivora > Ursidae > Ailuropoda > Ailuropoda melanoleuca. The sequence continues at coordinate 76,583,063 of NC_048226.1, forward strand.
CAGTGCTTATATAACTTCCAAAGTCAGATGATTATTTTTTAGGTTTGTTTTCATTCTGTGAATAATTTGGTGCAAATAGAGTTCCCTGTATTATCCCATATCTTCTCTAAAATGATTGTTCCACTAAATTGGTTCCTGCCACTGTGGCAGTGTTCAAGCTGTCTCCTTGGTTTAATCAAATTCTCCATGATTGGAAATAAGGAGGCCTTGACACATAACAGAAAATACAAGTCTGAAGATTTTGGGTTCACACATTTTGTTACCAGCACTGGAAGTGCTAATTAGGAGTCTAGGCTTAAGTTTTTAAAATTCAATTTGTTTGCTGGGATAAGCAAAGATGTAGTAAGCATACTATGATCTATCGCTCTTGCTTATTACATCTAAAAACTCCATACAAAACACAAAAAACAACCATGTAAGATACCAAAAAGGTAAACAGAAGAGATAGATTATAGAAGGGAGTTAAACCTGGATATGATATGCAACATGTAAGGGGAATGAGTTTCCCAATTTCCCCCTCTTTTCTCTTGAAGATTTGACCCAAGTTTAGGTAGACCTTAATTAAAAAGTTTTGCCATGGTGGTCATAGCACAGGTAGCTAAAGCTTAAAAACAAAATGTTTTCGGGCCAATGGACCAGGAAAAAAGTCTTCAGCCAGAAATTATGGAAATCCTAGAGAGACAAGAGCTGGAGGATATCTCCTATTTCTGTAAATGAGTATAGAAACCTGCACAAGTCCCAGGGTTACCTCTGTGCTGCATGGGAAAAGGATAGACCCAAAGCAACAAAGCAGTCTGAGAGAACTGAAACTCAGTTTACATTTCCACCAAACTGTCAAACTTTTGTACATGCATTGGGAAGACACAAAGAAGTACAGCAAAAGCTTTGAGAAATGGCCTAAAATTTAGGCAACCACCCCAAATTCAGACTAACTCCTGTTAACATATGAGGGAAAGACCCAACAATAGAACAAGGTTTTTGACAGCTGAACTGATATTGAGACCACAGACCACAGAAAGTTAGACAGAATTTGTAGTCCGAATTTAACTGGGATTTAATGCCTGCTGACACAAACACATCAACATTATCAAGAGCAATCTACTGACAAACTAGAGCTCTTAGGCCAAGTCCAGCTCCTAACTACTCTGGTAAATAGTTTTTTTTTTGGACCATAGCCACACATACTCATTGATAGATCATCTGTGGCTATTTTTGAAGTACAATGGCAGAATTGACTTGTCACAAGAATTACTATATTGTATGCAAAGTTTAAAATATTCACTTTCTAGTTCTTTACATAAGAAGTTTGTTTACCTCTCCAACAGAGTATTTTAATAGGATCAAGTGTTTATCTTCAGTATAAGAGACAGAATGACTCAATATACCAATATCCAGAGAAATGACACTAATTTTCAAGGGAGAATGCAATCAACAGATGCCAATCTAAAATGACTCAGATATTGGATTTATCAAATGAAGACATTAAAGTTGCTATTATAACTATGCTCAATGATGTAAAGGTAACTACACTTGAAACAAATGAAAAAATAAAAGTTTTCAGCAGACAAATTAAACTAAAATAAGGAATCACACAGAAATTTCAGAAATGAAAAAGATCTGAAATAAAAATTCATAGCATAGGCTTAAGAGCAAAATAGCAATAATGGAGGAAAAAGTGAACTTGAAGTTAGATTATTTGAAATTATCAACTATGAAATAAAAAAGAGCAAAGAGAAGAAAAGACTAAAGAAGTACGGAATCTCAGAGACCTATGATACAAAAAAAAAAAAAAAAAAAAAAAAAAAAAATCGACCATTCATGTCATTGAAGTCCCAGAAGAAAAGGAGAGGTATAAAAAAAATACATGGAAAAATGTGCAGAAAAAATACATGAAGAAAAAATGATTTAATATTCCCCAAATTTGATTTACAAATTTAAGAAGTTCAGTTAATCTAAAGCAGACTACATTTAAAGAAAATCATGTCCAAACACATAATAATCAAACTGCTGAAAACAAAGATAATTACAAATCTAGAAAGTAACTAATATCACACACAAGGAATAATCACTAGAATACTGTGGACTTTTCATCAGAAACCATGGGCCAGAAGAGAAGGCAAAAGCATCTTTAAAAGTGCTGAAAGAAAAACAAACAAACTTTGCCAATCCAGAATTCTATATCCAGAAAAGTAAGCACATTATCAGATGAAGAAAAAATTTAAATATGTGTCAGCGCCAGCCCTGCTCTAAAAGAACTATCTTCAATTTGAAAGGAAATGTCACCATAGACAAAGTTTGAAACTAGGAAGGAAGAGCAAGAGAAATATAAAACTCTGAGTAAATATAAAAGAGTACCTTTCTCCTTATAAGTTTAAAAAATTATCTATGACTTTTGAAAGCAAAAATGTAACATTGGCGTGCTTTTTAGTATCTGTAGATATAATATACATGTCAACTATTCAAGGTGGGAATAAAAGGATCTATATGGTTGTAAGACTTCAATACTTCAGTTGAAGTGGAAATTAATTAATTTTAAGTAAAGTGATGAAAATAAAACTTACAGCATATCTGATGGGTTTTCAAAATCAGTAGATGTAATACACTTGGTAATTATATCATCCAATGGATGAATGGGGAATTGGGAAAAAGGACTTAATTATTGTAGTACTTCCACTTTTATTTAAAAGTGGAAACATATAACACTAGTAGACACTCAATCTTGGAGATAAATAATCTCCCAGGAGCAACACTAAGAAGATGATGTAAAAAAAAATGTAGCCATGAAATAAAAACTATAGTGAAATAAAAAGGAGATATTAAATATACACAAAGGATACAAAAAAGAAATATGGAAATAGTGAAAAAATAGAAGGCTAACCCAAAAATAGATGTTAAAATGATAGAAATACATTAAATTATATTAATCATATTATATGTAACTAGGGGGGAAAATGACCTAACTATATGCTGTCTATAGGAAACCACTTAAGGATATGAAGACAAAAAATAAAGAGATTGGGAAAAGGTATAGCACAAAACACAAATCAAATAAATGCTGGAAAAAACTAATGCTTCTGGCCAAGATGCAGTAGAGCAGTAACAAAATTTAATCTCTTTCTTAAAAAAATTAAAGAAAAAAATATGAAACAATGGTTTTTAAGACACAAGATATCAAGCAATAAAGGATAGTATTCTCAGACATGAGGTAACAAATAAATTGAGCCCTATGGTTACCCCAGTTTAGTGTCTTGTCCTACTCTTCTCAAAATACCATAGACTAGGTGGTTTAAACAACAGAAATTTATTTCTCACAGTTCTGGAGACTGGAAAGTCTGAGATCAAGATGCTGACCAATTTAATTTTTGCTGAGGGCTCTCCCTGGCTTACAGTCAGTCACCTTCTCACTGTGTTCTCAGATGGCGGGGAGAGAGAGCTCTGGTGCCCTTTCCTCTTATAAGGGTGCCAGCTCTATCAGATTAAGGCACCATTCTTTGACTTCATTTAACTTTTATCATCTCCTGATAGGCCCTATCTCCAAACACAACAACACTGGGGGTTAGGGCTTCAACATACAAGTTTTGGGGAGACACAAACATTCAGTCCATTACAAGTCCTTAGAGAGTTCTGACCACAGTGCAGGAGGAGAAACTTCCATGAAGCTTGGCAGTTGAGGAGATGTAGCTGACAGTGGGCAAGATCAATGTGACCAGTATTTATAGGACATGGTACTGAAGAGGAGAGAGCTGTACAGAAAAGAACTCTAGAAATATGCAGAGGTCCCCTTCAGTTATTTGGCAAAGTACTAATTGTGGCATGAGTCCTCAAGTTACCAAGATTGAAGACACAATCTCCTCAAGGGAATAGAGGGAAGAGTGCCTGACACTCACATAAGGGTAGAAATAGGAAGTAAAAGATGCTCTGATCTAGTCTAACTAATCTTACTAGCAATACCCAATAGGATCAAAGTGGTTCCAAGTAAGTTGAAAATCATTGACCTAGGTAATTTTTGAAAACTCCCTACCAAGGCACCAACATTTCACTTGGACCTCAGTTTTTAAATAATGTGATTTTCCTAGTATACCTTTGATTCCACAAAGAAGGAAGCTAGGAAGCTGTTTAAAAAAAAAAAAAAACAGGGGCGCCTGGGTGGCTCAGTTGTTAAGCATCTGCCTTCAGCTCAGGGTCCTGGGACTGAGCCCCACATTGGGCTCCTCTGCTGGGATCCTGCTTCTTACTCTCCCACTCCCCCTGCCTGTGTTCCCTCTCTCACTATCAAATAAATAAATAAATAAATAAAATCTTTTAAATAAATAAATAAATAAACAAAAGGAAAAAAAGATGTTTTTTCATTTCCGTAGAACTTTAAAAATATTAATTAGTCATAAAATAGCATTAATAGCTGATCTCATTATTTAATGACCACACAGATCATTCAGACTTTGGGCTCTTAACATCTCTGTCTGATTATCTTAATGGAGTAGAAAAGATTTCTGAATATGTTATTATATCTGATTGATTATATTTAAAAGTATTGCATTAAATATTTTTTTCAAAGAGGAGTTCTGCTAAATGATAGAATTATATACTAGGAATTTAAGCTATTCTATGTAATTTAATAGCTTAATCCAAAATTTTAAAGAAGAGCCAAATAGAATAGTATCTCATTCATACATTCAGCATACAAACCAACCAGAGATTTCCACAATTAAGATGATGAAAAATTAAGATGTGACTAATTACTTCTATATACTGTGCCTAATGAGCATAAACAGTTGCAAAATATATTATCCCAAAACTGACATTTTCTCAGAAATAATTTAGATAATAGCAGCATTTCAAGGCCCACAGTAATAACTGATTTTTTCATCTAGACAGAAAAAAAAATTAAAGTCACTGATTCTTGTTAAAGTTATATCTGTGCTTCCTAAAGGCAACCCCTTAATTTTACTTTTTAAGAAAACATTAACAAATGTAGTTATGGAATAGAAAATGTGTAAATTACAGTACAAAAGTAAAGATAAAATTGAATTTGTAAAATGGACATGTTGAGCACATTATCAATGTTTTAGAGGGAAGGCTTCAGTTATGAGATCATATAAACATAAGAGTTTTTCTTAAAATAGTTAAATTATTGTATAATTATAGAGTTAAAGTAGCATAGATTTTTACTTGCAATTTCCCTTTTTACCTTACAAAGGATTTATACTCCTCTTTTTTAAACAGATAATGGTTTCAGCCTGTTAGAACTCATGGAATTCGTGAAGAAATGCATTTAATATGTGCCTAGGTTTGTTCTTATTGGGATATCTTTTTCTCATGGTTTCAAGAAATGACTTTCAGCTTTGTTTCTTTTGCAGAGCAAGTGGGAGTCTATTTTGCAGTCTGGAAAACAACATGGTCATTTGGAGAAAAGTGTCATAGAATTCCTGCTAACCACGAATCCAATGTTTGTCCCAGATATTTAATGAAGAAATTTGATTACAAGTAACACAAACAAATCAAATAAATTTAACAAAAAGGATTTAATAATTAAAAAAATAAAGATCTAGAACAAGTTCCAGGATTGCCTGAATTGAGTGATTCAAATAGAATCTGGATTTGCTTGCACCGGCCCTTTGTTCCTCTTTTCTGTTTGTGAGTTGACTTACTACCTCTAGTTCTTTTATATGAATTGTACTTAACCACCCTCAATCATTATGATTATGACTCATCCTCACAACTCTGAATTCAAAGAAAAAGAGTGTATGCTTCTTTGGAAAACTCAGTAGAAGACTGATTTATCTGGCTTAATTTGGCTGTCAAATCCCCAAGTGTTTGCAACATTACTGTATCTAGAGGGATAGCACTGCAACTGGCTTATCTTGCATCATGTGCTTTCCTCTGCAACAAAGAGAACAGTAGACTGTTCTATGTGAATGCTAGATTTTTTTTGGAGGGGGGTTATTAAGGCTGTTAAGAGGGCCACAAAGAGGATAATGTGATGTTACTTAAAAAATGAGTATTCAATTAATCAATGATTTAATAAAGACAACTCTTTTGGATTCAAGATTCAGACATTTTAAAATTCAGTTAGATGTAATAATCACTATTAAGGATGCTTTCATAACTTAGTTAATAACATTCCTTTAATTATTTAAATGACATTTTAGACATACATATTTGAGTACCATTTTAAGCATTTTAAACCTCTGATATAACAAATTTACCAAAGAGCTAAACCAATCAAATATCTTTAATAAATACATTAGTTTCCTGTAGCTTCTATAGTATTTACCACAAACAAGGTGGCTTAAAAACCAATGTTATATTGAGTAATCTGTTCCTGGTCTCCTGTAGCTTCTGGTTGCTGCAGATATTCCTTGGCTTGTGGTAGCATAACTCTAACATTTGCTTCTCTTCATATGACCTTCACTGTATGCGTGGATCCATCTCAAAACCTAAAGCAGCTGGGTGGTTTAAATTCCAGCATGATGGAATCATTATTATGTGTCCTTATGGAAGCATTCCTTCCTTTGGAAGGAAGAGATAGATTTCTCTAGACAAGTAGACAAGTAGAACATCTGATAGATTTGTCCTCTAGACAAGTAGAACATAATAAGGTCATGGAGATATGAAGCAAAAATTTGCTAGTGGATCACTGGGGTAATAGTAGGTGGTGCCACACTAATTTCCACTCATTGATTCCTGGAACCAAAAATCCTGGCTATGGAAGAAATAGCACCACGTGTTGGATGCAAACTTATATACAGCCTCCTAGAGGACACTGCCCCTGCCTTGCAAGATACTGCCACCTACCCCAGGTAGTACTGTAACTGAGTCTTCAAAAGGTTGTTCTATCAAGCCAGTTCTCCGGAAAGATGAGGAACATGGTGAGACCAATAAATTCCATGAATATGGGTCCACTGCCACACTTCATTTGTTGTGAAGTGAGTTTCTTGATCAGAACTAATGTGTGGAATACCACAATCATGAATAAGACATTCCTTAAGTCCACAGATGGCAGTTTTGGGAAAGGATTTCATGAAGAAAAAGTAAATCTATACCTAGAATATCTCAATAAGAACAAAGGGCTGAAAAAAAAAAAGAACAAATGGCTGGCCCTTCTATGGTGGAAGCTGTCCAACATAATCAACCTCTACCAGATATCTAGTTTATTACCATGGGGTATGATGCCATATTAGGAAATCATTGTTGGTTTCTACTGTTGACAATATGGGCACTCAGCATTGGCGCTAGCCAGGTCAGCCCTGATGAGTGGAAACATATGTTGCTGATCCCATGCAATACTTTGATCCTTGTTATCATGGCTACTTTATTCATGAAATCATTGAGCAATGACAGAAGAGGCTTGGGAAAGATGCTGACTGGTATCCAAGGAATGTGTCATCCTATCAACTTGACTACTAAAATATTCCTCTTCTGAGATCACCCTTTGATGAACATTTATACAACACAAATATTTTTATGTTTTTGCCCATTCAGAATATCTATCCACATACCTCTAAATTTCCTTGTCACCAATTTTCCAAATTATCTTCCTTCCAAGTTCCTGACCATCTGTTTCCTACAGCTTATAATTAGTAAAGTCTGTATATTAGTCAGGGTTCTCCAGAGAAATAGAAACAACTGGACATAGGCAGATAGATAGATGAGAGGTAGGTAGACAGATTGATAGATAATTCTATATGACAACCTCAGTGAGCTAAGGGGTGGCTAAATAGCTAGTAAAGCACTTTTTCTAGTTGTGCCTGTGAGAGTATTTCTGGAAAAGATAAGTATTTGAATCATTGCAGGTGGGCATCCAATGTCCTTGATTACCAACACTCCCGATTCTTGGCCTTTTGGACTTGAACCAGGAGCTGCATTATTGACCCCTCACCCTACTTCAGACCTTTGGACTCAAAAAGGGACTTACACCATTGGCTCTTAACTCAAACTGAATTTACACCAAGGGTTTTCATGTTTCTACAGCTTTCAGATGGCAAATCATGGGACTTCTCAGTCTCCATAATTGCATAAGCAAATTCCTATAACAAATCTCTTCATATATTTGAAGAGATTGTATATACCATATATGATATATATAATATTGGTGCTGTTTCTCTAGAGAACCCTCACTAAAACAGAATTACATATAGAAAGGGCTTTATTATAAGAATTCAGTTCACATTATTATGGTGGTTTAGAAATCCCAAAGTCTGCAACTGATCAGCTGGAGACCCTGGAGAGTCAATGTGTATAGTTCCAGTCCAAATCCAAAGGCCTGAGAACCAAAAGAGTTGATGGTATAAGTTGCAGTCCAAACTCATGTGTAGGCTCGTGACCTAAGAAGAGCTGATGTTTCTTTCATGTCTGGTTTGAAAGCCAAATAGGACCAATGTCCCAGCTCAAAGTAGTCAGGAAGAAAAGAGTTTCCTCTTATTCTCAGGACGGTTAGCCTTTTTGTCTATTCAGCACTTCCAACTGTTTGGATAAGGGCCACTCACATGAAGGAGGGCAATCTTCTTTACTCAGCCTGCCGATTCAAATGTTAATGTTAGTCTCATCCAAAAATGGCCTCAAAGACATATACAGAATATTAGTCACATTTCTGAGGCATAATTTAACTCATATCTCAGGGGTTCATATTTTCCTTCTTACATACAGGCTGGTTGAGTGGGAACTTTATTTCAGGCTTTGGTTAACAAATCATACGTTCTGGGACTAGAAATTAGCAACCTCTTTTCATAGCACAAAGAAGCACAAGAAGCCATGCCAAACTATGAAAAACATTACAGCCTCTGCCTGTGTCATATCCTTTAACACTCTATTTTTGAAAACATATAACACAGCTGAATTTAATATCAGTAAGAGGAGAGTTATGTTTCACTCTAGAGGGAGCTAAGTCATCTTGCAAATGGTATGGTTGTGTAAATCTGTGAGAGAAAAGAAGTAAAAACTTGAAATAACAAAAAGCAGTAATATAAAAATAATCAGCATTCTTCCCCATGCTGATTTTGTGTGCAATGTAATTGAGCCTCTGAATGCCTAGGATCTCAAGCAGCATGTCTGAACACCTAGCCATATAGCGAATTTAAAATTATTTCGTTATCCATTTGATGATCAAATATCTTAGTGATACTTGATTTAAACAATGGATCTAAGAAATGGATGCATGGTAATGCCACATCTACACATATCTTCATCCTAAATTTTATTACTAATTGATTAATAATGCCACAAAATTGATTCACAAGAGACACTGATCAACTAAAGAATGACATATTTATATCTATCTCTTTTTCCTCCTTTGTCAAATTTATGCAATTTAAATAGAAATAAAAGTTCAAGGGACAGTGTAACACATAAGAGATTAAAGGTTAATGACTAAAGCATGGTTATATTGCATTTCATATAACTCTAAGTCACTTACAGAAAGGGAAAATATTGCTAAATTTTGGGAGGGATTTGAGAGCCTCTGGTCTGATAGTCAACTGGACTCACTATGGTCAATCAGATGCTCATTTATTTTCAGCTTCATACTACCCGATGTCTCTACTTGCTATACCTGCCTGGTTGTCTCTGTGGGGTTTTATTGACTTATAAACTTGCAGTTAAAATGTTTCTTACATTATTTCATCCTTTATATTGTTATTCGTACTTAGCAGAATCAACTTTACTGGAGGATATGGAGAGTTCATTGTTAATTAAATATGGCTGAATAGTTATAGTTTCATGCTTAATTTAATCAATGTCATGGAAGCAATCATATTGGCCTCTCTTTTATATGAAATAGGAAAAATATCCTTAGATAGATGCTAATATAAGCTGCCCTTTTATTTAGAATCATTTGTGGAAAACAAGACATTTCTAAAAATAATGCAGAGACTCTCAAATTTCAATAAAGATTCTACAAATCATTGGCTTTTTAATAATGAAGAAAAAGGTGTCACATTTCTCAGGTTCATCTATGAGAATAAAGGTTCTTTGTTAACAAATTCTTTCAATCTCCCCAGTTTATCTTTTTTCTTTATTTTTTTGAGCCTATAATCTCATTACCATTTATTTGGTGCTTTGCTTTCTATTTCTGAGCAATTGTTTGCAGCACAACCTCCTGGGATTTCTTTCACTTTTCTAAACTCACCTTTATTGCCTCAGTTCAAGCTTTGCTTTTACTAATCATGCCTTGAACAGTTAAGCCTCACATAGGAATCTTGGCAATATTGGCTTTTTCTCTCAATTGGACACTATATTCTAAAAGTGTTATTTCCCCCCATTCTTTTTTCATTTCAAAATAAATGAATATTTCAGTGATTTATGCTTCTACTTACACTCTATATAATATCCTAGATTTACTGTTTTATCCGTCGTAGTGGTAGGAATTTCAGTTCTTTTCAATGAATCCAATTAAGATTGTCATTATTAGTATATAGATAAATTAGACTTTATTTAAAAATCCTATTACCTTTCAAAAATTTCAGAATAATTAAATACATATTTTTTGAAAGAATACTTGGTGCATTGATAGCTTCATATCTACAGCCTCAGAGATTATTTTTTTCCTTCTTGGATCTAGGGTACAAAGATTTCTCTACTGACTTAAAGAAAATTTTATAATATAATGCCAATAAAATAAAATAATTATGTAATGTAACAAGGCTGGATACATTTCATGCAACCACAATTGTTGTAATTAAAAGTTATCTCTAATTGAATTGGATTACACCAGTTGATGCATGACTGAATTTTGAAAATATTTCAAAGATACGTGTACATTCACACATGCACACACATATTATATCTCCTCTTATAAAGTAAAGCTTCATATGCTATCATATTAATTAGTTCCTGGTATGTAATTTTTAAATATAATCCTTCACGGTCTCACATTTTTTTTGTCTTATTACATCTTTGTAAAAATTAAGTTGCTAAATTGCTTATACATACAGTTTGGTGATTTATGTTATTTGTCAAGTGTGCCTTGAATGGCTTTATAATTTTAATCATATTACTTGCTATTAACATTACATTCCATCTGGTCCAAAATTAACATTGCCACTTCTATTTTCCATTCCTTTGCATTTGGCTATTAGGTCTTAGCTCACTTTTCTAGTATGTCCTTCCTCATGAGTACGGTCATTGTTATTTTTTTTGTTGGTTCTAAATTTAATATAGTTCTTTATGTCTCTCAACCCTATCTGACCATCTTTTTTAAAAGAAAGGTTTAGTTTACTCACACTTTGAATAATGATTGACATATCTGTCTTTATTCCTTTAATCTTTATTTTAAATACTTAGCTTACTATTACATTTTCTCTATATATTTTTCTAGATTGATCAAATTTGTAATCATCCTCTTATTTCCACTTGCAAATTTGGATATTATTTTCAATATTACCATTTCATTAATGGATAACTTCACTTACCCCTCATATTCAGACAAATTTCTATATTATATTATTTAAAATTTCATATTATTTATCCCAACAAAATATACCTTTTCTTTTCCCTATGCACTCTATTTTTCTTCCACTTTTTTTCTCTCAAGGGTGCTTTTGATAATATCTATAATGTTTTCAAATAATATTTTATTTGTTCTCTAATAGAATGTGAGCAATATAATGATATTTTAAGATTTCTGCTTTTATAATTCTAATTAAAATCTTTATCCTTCAATACAAAACAATATTTTACTCATTTATTTCTATGTATTTTTACATTGTTGATGTTTATGACAGTATTTTCTTTAAATTTAGGTCTGTTTGCTTTATTTGCATAAGAGGAAAAACATAGATTACTAAAAGTGAAATTTAAAGAATGTGGGGGGAACTGAGGATGCAGAGATAAAAGTCAAAAGTCATCTTCAGGGGTGCGTGGGTGGCTCAGTCAGCTGAGCGTCCAACTTTTGATCTCAGCTCAGGTCCTGATCTTGGGGTCTTGGGTTCAGGCCCCACATTGGACTCAAAAAAAAAAAAAAAAGGTATCTTATTTGAAACTCAAGAGACATTTTTTAGAATGGACTCTATTTTAAAAAAATATGAATGAAAACTGTCTACAATGGTCCTAAACTTCACTATGTCTATTACATTTATTTGCAGATAAGACATGGCAGACCATGAATATTCTTGCATGCCTTAAGTGTAGAATGATAAAGTTTAAAATTTAAATGTAAAATTCTAAAGTTTAAAATTAAAATATAATTCATAATTTATTGAAGTTATTTCCTTTCTTTTATAATCAACAGTCCCTATAATGATAATGCTAAATTTATTTAGCCCTGCTTTATGCCAGCCATTTTTCAATATGCTACAAATTGATAAACTTATTTCATCTTCAAAATAAACTATGGATTAGTACTATTTTTATCAATACTATTTATTTTTTACATGTGAGGCAACTGACACACAGGGAATTTAGAAAACCTGCCTAATTACTCAGGTCCTGATCTTGGGGTCTTGGGTTCAGGCTCCACGTTAGACTCAAAAAATAAAAAATAAAAAGGCATCTTATTTGAAACTCAAGAGACATTTTTTAGAGTGGACTCTATTTTAAAAAAATATGAACGAAAACTATCTACAATGGCCCTAAACTTCTTGTTATGTGGTCAGTATTTGAAGTCAGCAGCCTATTGAGCCTAGCTCAATATCCCATGCTTTTAACCGCTGTTCTGTACTGCTGCTCTTTTCTCCCTAAAATTTCAAATTGGCTTTTATTATTTACCTTTATCAAATTTTTTTCTCAAACTTTTCATTAAAGGATTTGGTCTACTGAATTCCATTTTCCTCACAGGCCTTTATTTAACTCTAGGACCTGTCTACGAGTAGAAACCTGGAACTCCCCTTCACTTCTGTTCTGGCTTAGAAACAAGTTTCCTGGACCAGAGCTTCTCTTCTTTCTCTGTTTACTCTTTGGTATTGCTGAAATCACGTACTTCTCAGAAACAGTCATGGGAGGTAAATCTTCCCAACGAAGTCACTTAATTATTTCCACCAACCCACTTGACTAATAGTATAGCTCCATAAATAATTCTAATTTTAAAATTATTTTTCTACCAAACATATCATCAGCAGATTTGGTTCCTTCTGAGGTCTCTTCCCTTTGCTTGCAGATGGCTGCCTTATCTGTATCTTCACAAGATCTTTTCTCTAATGTCTCTTTATTTGCCCAAATTTCCTCTTCTTACAATGAGGCCAGTCAGATTGGACTAGGGCCCACTCTAATAGTCTAACTTACTTTACTCATTTCTTTAAAGGCACTATCTCCAAATACGGGTTCATTCTGAGGTACTGGGATTTAGGGCTTCGACATATTATTGTGGGAGGGATACAGCTGACCACATAACAACTGCTTTTTTTAATGGCATGGATGTACCATAATGTGTTTACCATTCACCTGTCAAAGGACATCTGGGTTGGTTTAAGGTTTTGGCTATTAAAAATAAAGCTGTTATAAATGTTCATGTGTAGATTTTTGTGTAAGCATAATTTTCTTTTCTCTGGAATAAATGCTCAAGAGTAAAATTGTTGATTCATATAGTAGTTACATGTTATTATTATCATCATTATTAATATTAACATTAACTTTTCAAAGGCAAACTCTCAAATTATTTTCCTTAGTGGCTGCACAATTTTACAATCCCACTAGCAATACATGAGTGATCCAGTTTCTCCACATTCTTGCCAACATTTGATGTTATCCCAAGGATTTAATTTAGCCATTCTGATAGGTGTGTATTGGTATCCAATTGTGGTTTTAATGTGTATTTCCCTATTGGCTAATGTTGTTGAACACTTTTTTCTGTGCTTGTTTAACACCAATATATTCTTTTTGGTGAAACTTCTCTTCATGGCTATGCTCATCTTCTAATTGGTTTGTTTGTGGGGCTTTTTCTTCTTTCTTTAATCTCCTTTACTCCCCATTTTTTTTTCTTCACTCAGACCCAAAGTACCAACTCTCACTAGGGGAACTGCTGTTAACAAAAAAAATTGACATCATTGTAGCTTTTTTCCTCTTTTTTTCACTGTTGATTTTTGAGACTTCCTCACATATTTTAGATACTTGTCTTTTGCCAAATATTTGACTATCAATACTTTTATTCCAGTGTATTTTTTGTCTTTTCATCTTCTTAAAAGGGTCTTTCACACAGCAAAATTTTTAATTTTTATGATGCCCATTGCATACATTTTTTCCCTTTATAGATTATGTTTTTGTTGTAAAGTTTAAGTCCCAAATACTGGTGTTTTGCTTCTGTGTTTTCTTTCTAAAGTTTTTATACTGTTCATATCACATTTTACATTTATATTAAGTCTGTTATCCAATTTTTGTGTAGAATCTGAGATTTATGTCTAAGTTCACTCTTTTATCTACAGATGTCTAACTCCTCCAGTGCCACTTATTGAAAAGTCTACCTTGCTTCCACTGAGTTTCTTTCATTTTTTATTACGCTTTTGCCAAAAATCTGTTAGGGGCAGTTGTATGGAAATGTTTCTTGGTTGTCTGTTCTGTTCCTTTCTTCTATATCTCTCCCTAACAACCTGCAGTACTTTCCTACTAGCTCACACAATTGCTTAAAAGCTCTCTCTTTGTTTCAACATAAATGAAATCAGTTTCTCTCCCTTACTGCATTAGTCTCTCTCCCTATTGCAGTAGTCTTGAAAAAAAGCCTTCCGTTAAAAAAAGACTTTTTAACCACCATCTAGGACAATTTCTTTTTGACACCTTTGTATAGCTTTTATAGTGATTGCATTACATACTGTATACATATATACATAGTCTATTGGTGCAGTTTTACCAGTTCAAGGAAGTATAGAAACATTAATCCCTTTATGTCAGTTTACCCTTTCCATTTATACCATATCTTTAATATTTCCTCTATATACATTGCAGCCACACCAAGAAATATTATTACTTTTGCTTCAACAGTCAAACAAAACTTAAACAGTTCAAGAAGAGAAGGAATGTCTACTGTATTGACCATAAATTTGTTTACCATATTTTTTTTCTTTCCCAAAGTTTCAACTTTCCGTTATATATTGTTTCCTTTCAGTTTAGAGAGCTTTATTCAACCATTTTCTAGGGAGGTCCACTGAGGGAAAAATCTCTAGGTTTAACTTGTGAGAATGTCTTGATTTCCTCTTAATCCTGAAGGATATTTTTGCTTGCTATAGGATTCTGAGTTGACACTTGAAAAATGTTGTGCCACTTCCTCTGGCATTCATGGGTTTTAATGAGAAATCCCCTGTCATTTGAATTATATTCCCCTTATAGGTAAGGTGTCATTTCTCTCTCACTGCCTTCCAGATTTTTTTCTTTGTCTTTCTTTTTCAAAAGTTTGACTATGCTGTATCTTAGTGTGGATTCCTTTGAATTTATTATTGCATTTGTTTAGCTTCTTGAATCTGTAGGTATAAGTGTTTTGCCAAATTTGGCAAATTGTCAGTCATCAGTCTTTTGAATAATTTGTGTTACCACATCTTATTTCTCTTCTTCTTCTAGGACTCCAATGACACAAATCTTATAATTTCCGTTACAGTTCCACTGGCCCTTGCCGTTCTGTTCATTTTATTTTCAGTCTTTCTGTTGCTCTATTTTCAAGTTAACAGGTTTTTTGCTGTGTCTTCTCCATTCTGGTGTTGGGTCTATCCACTGAGTTTTATTTTTTTTAATCAGCTATTTTATTTTGTTGACATAAAACTTCTTTGCCAAGACAATTATATTAATTTATTTTGAGAACTGTTTTGTACTTCCTCATCATGACATAATTATGATGCTGCTTTAAAATGTTTGTTGGATAATCTAACCTTTTCATCAGCCTAGGTTGCCATTATTGATTGTATTCTTTTATTCACGTTGAGATCTTTATAGTTCCTTATAAGACAAGTAATGTGCTTTTTTCCCTTGTTTTTTGTTTTTTTTTTTTGTTTTGTTTTGTTTTAGATTTTATTTATTTATTTGGGAGAGAGAGAGCACAAGCAGAGGGAGGCACAGAAAAGGATGCTCTTTGTTATGTAGGTCCCTGGCTCCCCCATTAGCTTTCAATGATTTCCCTTTGGCCTTAAAGGTTAGTGTTGCATCATTCCTAGATTCCACTGATACTTTGGGGGAAGGGGCTTCATAACTCATGGGTAAAGGTAAAATTTTTGACTATTTCTTGGCTTCTTTTTTTAAATAAATTTTTATTTAAATTGAACTTAGTTAACATACAGTGTTACATTAGTTTCAGGTGTACGATGTAGTGATTCAACACTTTCATACAACACCCAGTGCTCATCACAAGTGACTCCTTAATCCCCATCACCCATTTAACCCATCCCCCCACCCACCTCCTCTCTCAGTTTGTTCTCTATAGTTAAAAGTCTGTTTCTTGGTTTGCCTCTCTCTTTTTTGCCCATTGCTTGTTTGTTTTGTTTCTTAAATTTCACATATGAGTGAAATCAAATGGTATTTGTCTTTCTCTCCTTGGTTTTTTCTGACATTAACAGGAGGGAGGAGGAATGCTTCATCACTGACAAATTGGTTTGGAAATACAAGCTTCCCGAATAATCCCCATACAATCGAGGGTGGCCTTATTATTGCCTGGTAGGGATGAAAGACATGGCTCACTAGTAGGTCTTCCCTCACATCACCCCACTGGAGGAGTTGGGAAGGTTTGTCACAACATGGTGATGCTGGAAATCTAAGCTCCCACTTGGGCTCTGCTATCATGGTTGGTTTTTTTTTTTTCCCCATAAAAGTTTCTGTTTTGTAAATCTGTCCCTTTTCTGGATCTTTGGCTAAAGATGTAGACTTTCAGAGGAGTTTTTTTGTCTTCATGTGTTGGTGTCCTTAGCTGGCAGCTTCTTCCATCCCAAGTCTGGGAAATATGAGGTAAAAAGAAAAACCATTCCTCAAGTTTTGATATCTCTAATCACTCTGCCTTCTTTCCACCTTTCAGAATCTCCTTATGTTGGTTTTACAAATAATATCCAGGATTTATAATTGTATTTAGTGGGGAAAAAGAAAAATTTTACTCTTTTTTATCAGAAGCAGAAGTCCTCAGGTTTTTCAATTAATTAATTCTTTTGTAATATTTTCTTCATATATGTGTGTCCTTGACTGTGTGGGATTCTTGGTTTTGTGTGGATGGAATGTGTATGGTGCTATATGGTAAGCAGGCAAGTTGCTAACTTTTATGATAGATGATACCTAAATGCCACCTATAGCTTTCTTGTTTTCTTTTTTGGTGGTAAACCTTGCTTGAAGTGGGATTTCCATACCTAGAACAATCATCAAAGAAAGGAGATTGTTTCATAATACATACATTCCCACTGAAGTCCCCATCTTATAAATGCATATTAGTCAGTTTTCTGTTGCATTAAAGATGTATAGCAAACAACACTCGAGCTGTGTGGTTTACAACAACAAATATTTATTTTTCTTGTTCTCTGCTCAGTGGGCAGGATGAAATTAGCTTCTGGTTGTGAGTCTGGTAGGGTTCTATTCCACACATTACATTCTGGGACTAGTGGCAAGAATATGCTATTCTCAGAGAGAGGGCAGATGTACAAGATGGCAGAATTAAAAGAGCCCCAACCAAATCACCCAAGCACATCTAAAACATTTATTTTCATCACACTGTCTAACATTCTAATGACCAAATCAAATCCTATGGCCAAGAGCAAAACGAATGGGAGAGGGAAATATATTCTGTGTACTGTAGTCAAAGGCACTCCAATGTAAAACTGTAAAGAGCCTGGACAGCCAATTCTGTAACAGTGAGGAAGTAAATTTTGGGGAAAATTAGTCATTCTACCACAATTAGCTTTATGTCTAGAAGTGAGAAGCAGTTCTGAGCTGGAAAATCATCACCATAAGTGTCTGCTCCACCAAAATAGGTAAAATATAGAATTAGATTAAATACTGCCACGAAGCTACCTTGAAACTCTAGGACAACAGTCAAATGTAAAATCATACATATCTTCAAGTTAAAACGAAATAAATGAAAAAATTGATAAAAAGCATTGATTATTACATCCACCAGTATGTTTTCATTTAAATAGTAACCTCTAGGAGTAACCACAGGGAAAAATGTCTGCAAGAAAGCTTGATATGTGAAACTCAGATTGCTAAAGCCAACTCCTCTGAATTGCAGTAAAATAAAATGGAAATTCATCAGAAGCCAGCTTAGCTAATTACGTTTATCAAACTTAGTTATATTAACTGCCTAATTCCTAAAGCCTCATTTCACTTATTACTGTGAAAGCCTAAACGTGGCTCATTCTATTTTAAAAGTCACACTATGTCAAATAACTCCTTAAAGAAATAGCCCAGGGTTATATTGACATGCAGAAAATGAAGTGGAAAATTGAGATAATTATTTAGATAAATCAAGGAAAAAATAAGACTAACCTTTGCCCCAGTTGCTTAAAAATTCTGGACAATTAAAAAGAAATCTAAAAATGTCAGAACAGTTGTTTCAAATCTCTTAGCCAATTTATGAATAAATTTATGCCAAAGTATATTATTACTTAGAAAGAAAAATATTGTACTCATAGTTTGTGGTGCCATAGACCTTATATTCTAAACATGGTTCTCACTTTACTTTTCCACTTTGTTTCAATGGACTTCAGAATATTTTTTCCAGACAAAACTCCATAATTTTAACTGTAAATCTTTTCCACTTAGAATCTCCATATTTAAAGGAAGGATGGGGATAGCTTTGCTGTTATTAGATCAGATTCATGAGCTGCCTTATTTTTTATATTTTTGACTGTGGTAATACCTGACATACTAGAGATTTCTTTCTCAGCCTGGATCAGTGAAATTGTTCACTGAAAAAAAAAAAGTACCCTCCCGCCTCCACCTTACATACAGCCCTCTGCAACGAGAATGCAGCAAGAAAATGCAGTTAACCCAGCATGGTATAGTTTATGTATAATTGGTAAATTGTACAGACAGAAACTAAAAGACCACTTCCGAGTCATGTTCATTTGACAGTAACAGCTAATGTACATTGAGGAATTAATATAAGTCAGCTACTGCACTAATTCTATACAGGCATCTCGTTGACACCTACAAACAAACTGATAAGCTAAATTCAGTTACCACCAGTTTCCAGATGAGAAAAATAAGACTTAGAGGGATTGATGCACATTTAAAGAAAAAACTTTTTCTTTATTCCCAACACTTCTGACACCAAATATGTGAAGTTTGCATACTAAGCAATTCTCCAATTCTTGGTAGGCACCAGCTGGGTGTACCACAATTTAATTCAATTTTGGCACTAACTACCAGAGGTTAATGTAGACCCCACAGGTTAAGGGCTCAGTCCAACAAGACTACTCCCTGCTTCAGAGGCCATTAGTGAATGACTCAATCCTTAGCTCCTCTCCCCTCCTTGGAGGTTTGGATAAGGCTGAAGGTTACAATCCTCTAATCACATGGTTGGTTCCTCAGACAACTATTCCACATCCTGAAGCTCTCCCGGAGTCCATCAAGAATGACTCCATTAACATGAACTCAGGATGTGATCTATTCTGGAGAATGTTCCACACTAGAGAAGAATGTAAAGTCCATCTGGTCCAGTGTGTCATTTAAAGCCCTTACTTCCTTGATCTTTTGTTAGATGATCTGTCCATTGCAGTAAGGGGTTAAAGCCCCCTACTATTATTGTATTATTGTTGATGTGTTTCTTTGATTTTGTTATTAATTGGCTGCTCCCATTTTAGGGGCATAAATATTTACACTTGTTAGATCTTCTTGTTGGATAGACCCTTTAAGCATGATATAGTGTCCTTCCTCATCTCTTATTACAGTCTTTGGTTTAAAGTCTAATTTTTCTGATACAAGGATTGCCACCCCAGCTTTCTTTTCATGTCCATTAGCATGATAATTTTTTTCCACCCCCTCACGTTAAAACTGGAGGTATCTTTGGGTCTAAAATGAGTCTCTTGCAGACAGCATATCAATGGGTCTTGCTTTTTTATCCAATCTGAAACCCTGTGTCTTTTGATTGGGGCATTTAGCCCATTTTCATTCAGGGTAACTACTGAAAGATATGAATTTAGTGCCATTGTATTGCCTGTAAGGTGACTGTATATTGTCTCTGCTCCTTTCTGGTCTATATTACTTTTGGGCTCTCTCTTTGCTTAGAGGACCCCTTTCAATATTTCTTATAGGGCTGGTTTGGTGATTACAAATTCTTTTAGTTTCTTTTTGTCCTGGAAGCTTTTTATCACTCCTATTTTCAATGACAGCCTAGCTAGATAAAGTATTCTTGGCTGCATATTTTTCTCGTTTAGTGCCCTGAATATATCATGACAGTCCTTTCTAGCCTGCCAGGTGTCTGTGGATAGGTCTGCTGCCAATCTAATGTTTCACCATTTTAGGTTACAGACCTCTTGTCCTGAGCTGCTTTCAGGGTTCTCTTTGTCTCTGAGATTTGTAAGTTTTACTATTAATATATAATTTGCTCCAATATACCTTCTGCCTTTCTCTCTCCTTCTTCTTCTGGGACTCCAATTATTCTAATATTGTTTCACTTTATGGTGTCACTTATCTCTCAAATTCTCTCCTTGTGATCCAGTAGTTGTTTATCTCTCTTTTTCTCAGCTTCTTTATTCTGCTTCATTTGTTCTTCTATATCACTAATTCTCTCTTCTTCCTCATTTATCCTAGCAGTTAGAGCCCCACTTTTGATTGCACCTCATTAATAACCTTATTGATTTCGATATTGTTAGATTTTAGTTCTTTTATTTCTCCAGAAAGGGATTCTCTAGTGTCTTCTATGCTTTTTTCAAGCCCAGCTAGTATCTTTGTAATTGTTATTCTGAACTCTAGTTGCAACATCTTACTAATGTCCATATTGATTAGGTCCCTGACAGTCGGTACTGCCTCGTTCTTTTTTTTGAGGTGAGTTTTTCCATCTTGTCATTCTTGCAGAAAGTGGTTGCTTATCTGTTTATGGAGTTGAAGCTATTCTTTTCTCCGATCTCCAGTTGAGTTTGCAGGTAATCAGAATGGTATGATAGCTATCTAGCTGAATTCCCAGGACCGGATGAAATTTGAGCTCTTAAAATTTTTTGGTAGGGGACTTGTAATGCCATAACAAATATTAATGAGATACTAAGTGCATCATAGCCAAAAACACATAGAACCTCTTGCTACTGTAGACCACCCTGAAAAAGCAGGATGGACCCCCATCAAAAATTCGATTGGGATGTCAAGGCTGATGGCATCACATAAACAGCAAGAGAACATGAAAAGATTTGTTACTCACATAACAAGGCTTTCTTGGGGAAGCAAGGAAGATCCAAAAATTGCTTGAGAGGCCAAGGAAAGAACACTGGCTGGGAGTTATTATGGTAGTTTGGAGATGGGATCAGTATGAATGTTTCCACACATGGCTTGAATTTCCCACAAATGCCAAAGGCAGGAACATCTAGCCTTTTTAAAATCAGTTTGTCCAGATGTGAGAGAGAAGGAAAAGGAGGGGAAATGAGACTTAAAGCTGTTAATAGTCAAATATCAACAAAAGAGTAAGACTATTTATGACATTACCTAAATAACTTCTTTACATAAGTGATTACTCTTGGATTTAATTACAACATACAATGAATTAATATCATGCAAGTCATTTATATACATGTTCACGTAGACATTTGGTGTATAAACATTAAGTGTCCATTGTAATTTAGACATTAAGCTAGGTGCTGAGTATTTGGCTAAATTCCCCTGATACAATCTTTCATGAAATTTATAATCTAAATGAAGAGTGTCATAAATACAAACTAGAAATGAGTTTGAAATTGTGGTAAATATCATTAAGGCTACAAAGAGGATGCTATGTGACAAAGAAACACAGAAGATCTGCTTTATATTATGTTGTCTTTTAAGGCCTCACTGATAAAAGTGACCTGTGTCCTGAGTCTTGAAGAATGAGAAGGAGTTGATCATATGGTGGAGCAAAGGAAACTGTCCCAGGAAGACTGAGTATTATAGATAGAAGGCAGAGTTTGGAACAAGCTAAGTGTGTCCAAAAAACAGAAGGAAGCTTGGCATGATTAGAAATTAGTGTCTGAGGGGTAGGGACACATTCTGTGAGGTTTGAGACATTGGTGATGAGTTTGGCATTAATTTTAAGTGCCTTGGGAGACATTAAATGTTTTTTAAGAAAGGGAGTAGTCTGATGTATTTTTAAAAGACCAAATAGGGCTACAGAGGTCTCTAGTTGGCATTATTGAAGAAAATAAAATGTTATGGAAGTAAGAAAATGATATCCCAAGAATGTAGAAGAAAACTGAGCAAAATACAATGCATGTTTCAAAATGAAGTAAAAAAATTGATGAGATTTTTAAGGACCATGTTTTATTTCCTTACTCATGAAACATCTAATGCACGCTATAAAAGGAATAAGGGTGTATTGGTAAGGGAAGAGGAGATAATTATTTTTCCAAACACATTAATTGGTTCTACATTAAAGATTGGTGGATAAAAGTATTTATATACATTTTATAATCTACTCTATAGAGTCTGAATGAAAATTAACTATGGATATTATAATTTGTCATAAGCACTCCATATTTAAAGACATTGATGTTAATTGTGAAAGTTTCTTAAAAAACTAAGAGATAGCTCATTGATTTTGGTGTTATCTAATCTGAAAAAGCTAATACAATAAGTTAAACAAACGCCTTTAAAAGATTGAGTTAAATATTGCTTTGTGAATTTTATTTTATTTTATTTTTTTAACATTTATTTTAGAGGAGGCGAGGGACAAAAGGAGAGGGAGAAAGAATCTAAAGCAGACTCCCTGCTGAGCACAAAGCCCAACACAGGACTCAACTTCACAACCCTGAGATCATGAACTGTACCAAAATCAAGAGTCAGATGCTTAACTGACTGAACCAATCAGGTGCCCCTGCTTTGTGAATTTTAAAACAGTTTTTATTTTCAACTTCTTGGGGATAATGAAAGAAAAGGCAATACAACTGAATGTTTAATATGACCTTGAGTTATGGTGCAAAAGATAATTACTGAAAAACAAAACTTGGTTAGATTCCTTGATAAGACATTGATCACTTTTCACTTTTAATATTAAATGGAGTATAGGAATTTATAAAAGCTCAAATTTTTTAAAAAATGGAATTATGCAAATTCCATTTAGTTCAGACAACTTAGATAATTTAGACATATTTTTTCCAAGTAAAGGAATAGATTCTAAATGAATTTAGAGCATTCTTTTGTTATCATTTTGTTGCAGAGAGGGTATATACATTCAAAGAATTTATTAGCCTTAATTGTTTAGTGATTAAATTATATATTTCATCTATATATGTGATTCATATGAATTATATATAAATCATATATTTTCTGTACTGCTTTCCAAATTTACCCAATATATTTATTTCAAGTCCTTAATGTCTTTAAAAAAACACATGCTACAAAAACACTTTTAAAATATTTAGTATGTGCAAATACTTTGCATTTGTCATGCTAATTTACATTTTAAAGCATTATATACATGTATCATTTTTATTTTTATAAAAAACATACTTACATAGACTTGAGGTCTCAAAAGAAATTACTGAGGGAGATTCCCAGCATTGGACTAATTTTCCTAGATTTTTTGGGCAATCAGTTAATGTAATAGATAAATTAGTTCCTCAACCCTAAAGGTTTCTTTATATCAATGCTTTACTCTTATTTTTTATAAATTCTTCTCCTTGAATGTAGGTTCTTAAATTCTCAGTTTCAATAATCAATCATATAACAAAGAGAGAGAAAAACAGGAACAAGTTTCAGCTATGATGAAAATACTTTGGAAAGTTTTGCAATCATATGAATGAGTAGTAATGGGGTTAGCAGACCCAGAAAATACCAACTCCTAAGTAGAATATGGGTAAGATGAAAAATAACCTAACCCCTAAGACAGATCATCAAAAAACTCAGATAAATGCTAGGACGAGGATAGATGAGGATTGAAACCTGTTTAAGAAGCAGTTTGATCCTTAGAGTCCCTTCTAAACCTGTTTTATTGGTTAATTGCTCTTCCTCACCTATCAGAAGGTTAGAGGTTACACTTTGGAATGAAAAAACAGAGACCACTGGATGATCACAGCTGAGCAGAGAACATGATTACAGTACCCAAATCAAGAAAATTCAGTAAGTGTAAGGGTACAGCATGCTGAATCCTGAAAGTGCCTAGTTCCCTTCATTTGTCTCTAAGGAACTGGAAGCTAGTCCTTTACCATCCAGGCAACATATTGCGATCTTCCCTAAGAAATCCAAGTAGATCACAAGAAGAACCAAGAGAAGATCCAAAAATTATTGACATCAGAAATTAAAAAAAAAAATAGTCCAACTAAAGTATCTGCAATGATGCTCAAATTCAACATGGATCACCAACTCATTCAGAAACCTGATTGGGTTCTTTAGAAAAACTTTGATGAAAAGTTGCACTTAGATTATTAATGGTGGGGGGGGGTTACCCTCGGTAAGTACATACCAATAAAGGAATAAGGCAGAAGTGGACCTAAGAAGTTGGTCTCTAATGCAATTGTAACTGAGGCCTAATGAGCTCTGTAGCTGGGATGGCCTTTTCGAATTGTCCCCATGAAAGAATTAACAGCCATCCCTTTGTATCCCTCAGTGTCAATCAGTATTGCTACTGAGAATAACTCATTTCCAAGCACCTTTGAACATTTGTGATTCGACCCTTCAAGATGGGATGAAAGCTAATCAGCTTCAGTAAGTTAACTGAAAAGTCTGGTGAACTTAATCTAAGAGGAAAACTTGCCTTACCCCAAACCCAACCCAAAAATGAAATGCTCTTTTCAAGCAGTTGGAAGGCTATGAATACGGGAGGCATTAGTCTGTCTTTATGAGGATGGTGACTTAATGACATTGACACTGATGATGTGAGGAGAGAGAGGGTGTAGGTAATATAATCTTGGTCATCTTACATAATTTTGCTTTTGGGGAGATCAGAATATATTTAGAAATAGTTACTTACCTACTCACTTAGAAAGCATAGGGTGGCATGATCGTCAAAAGAGCAATATCTTATGAAAGAATATCAATCACAAGAAATGAAAAGATGGCAAGTGGGAAACAAGGTAGAGCTCTTTAGATGACTTTGAGAAATTCTTTGGGGGAAAAAAAAGGGGAAATTGATGGTGTTTCTACTAAGGAATGCTGTAACACATGATCAGTGTTTGAGGCATAGGAGTGCTTCTCCTACCCCAGCTGTACCTATTAAAGAAAAATGGCAAATTTACTTTCTATAGTTCTCTGTCCTTGTCTGGAGGAATTTAGATGCAAGTATGGCTGTGATTTGGACAAAAGAAATATTTGAACAGTTGGCTGAAATCACCTCTCAAATAAAGCCATCGCCTCCGAAAAATAAAGTTTGAAAAGCTGCTCATTCAACCCCTGAGATTCTTAGCCTTATTGAAATAATTTGGATGAATGACTGAGGAGTGGTGTGCAGTCTTAGGGTTGTGAGACGTAGGTGGTCAAAGCACAGTAAACCTTAAGGGCCATAGGGATGGTGACCTGAAGGATCAGGCTCTGAAACTGTGAAGGTTGGATGCTCTGCGAATGAGAGGCAAAACGTAGGGGTGGACATATAAATTGGAATCTGTGGCTGGAGATTTTATTTAGTGGTTGTGTCACCTAGATTTGAATGCATACTTAGGGTGGATATTGTTTGTGAATGGGGCATGTGGCTTTTGCTTTTTTCAGGCAGATATTGCTTAATGCCAACTTTGACATGGTTTAAATTGGTCATGCTGAATGGGAACCACTGGAATTGTCCTGACCTTCCTCAGTAGTAACTATTTAACAATACAGAATTCTAGGAGGTCATTACGAATTCACTGATCTGATCAAAGAAACTGTGGTTGGAATATTGATTCCAGATAGTGACCTGTTGAACAGTACTGTCTGGCCAGTGCATAAGGCAGATGGTTCTTGGAGGTTAAAACTAGACTATACAGTAGTAAGCTAAGTGGTTCTTTTTTTGTGTCAGCTATTCTTGAAGTGACTACACAAACAAACAAGAACTATATAGAAAGTACAAAAGGCCAAGGAGGTTAGTATAACATTATAAACCTGGCTAATGACATCTTTTCCATTCCAATTTGAGAATTCAGCCAGGTGCAATTTTCACCCTCATGGAATGGAATCTACTATGTATTTGTAAACTGCCACAGGAATATTTAAAATTACATTTTCATAACTCAGCATACTTTTCATACAGCATAACTGTATTGCTATTTAATAGAACTTTTTATGGTGGTGGAATATTCTATATATACACTGTCCAACCTGGCAGCCACTAACCACATGTGGCTATTGAGTATTTGAAATGTGGTTAACAGGACTGAGTATCTGACTTTTTCTTAAATGTTTATTAATTTAAATTTAAATAGCCACTCGTGGCAGGTGGCTTTCATATTGGACAAAGCAAATCTGACGATGTTAATAATAATCAAGATCATGTTGTACACTATTGATATTATGATATTATGTCATCAGAAGAAGAAGTTCAGGAGGAATAAAGGACATAGAGACATGTATGACAAGTAGAGACTGATTCACAAATCCAGCCAACATCCAAGTCTCAGTCCAATTTGTGCATTCCTGGGAATTATATAGATGGAGCAAACAGAGACAGAATCAAATCATGGAAAATAAATTACCTCTAACAGACCCTTGCGATATATAAAAAGTCCAGAGAATAGCAGAACTGTTTGAATTTTGGCAAAATCATATTACTTAATTAGGAATTATTGTAGGTATACAATGTCATAAAAAAAGATATCTGAATTTGATTCAGAATTTGATAGGGATTCTGAGAAGAAACAATTGATTTAGAATAAAAAATAGAGTGTAGCACAAGTATCTCATTTGGACCTTATGATTTAACTGTTAAGATAGAATTCATCATATATGCAGTAAGAATAAATAAAGACTGAAGAATTTGGAAAAAAGTTAATAGCTCTTCTTTGAAAAAGCTATTTGGTTTTGGACTTGAAGTCTTTCTGAGACAGCTGCTCATAAAGCCCATCTGAAAGGCAGTTGATAACTTCTAAACTACTTCTACCATTGAAGGACATAATTCTCAAGCAAGCTATCTTGATAATTCTCAAAATATCTTACCTTGGTTAATTTCAGAGATATTTTTGAAGGGGTGACACAGCAAAGCTCATTCATAAGACAGAAGTGGCATAGTCAAACCAACACCAAAGAAAGAACTTCAAAGTCTACTGTAGATACGAGAAAGTTGCTTATCCAGTTATCAGGCCAGTAATAGATCTCTTTGAGAACTCTCTGCCCCATCACTCTGTGGTCTGAGCCCTACATCTTTTTAAAAGAGATAAAACAAGTTGTTCTGAATTGAGGGCTACATAGCTGTATGGAAATTAGCAACAATATTCCTGGCAAAAGATAAATCTCAGGAAAGACAAGTTGAAGAATTGGCAGAGTTGAGAGATGTTCACTTATATGTAAATGAAGTTAGGCTCCTGTTTTCCAGGGAGTACTTATATACTCACTGAATCTTGGTGTATAACCAATAGCCTCACTATGTAGTAGTCATGAGACTCTGGATGATGACTAGTTTAGAAAACAAAATAAAACCCTCTTATAGTGGCACTAAGTTATGGAAATGTGTGTGGGAAATTAGAGGAAGAGTTAAAGTGGATCATGTGAATGCCCACCAAAAAGTCCCAGTGATGATCCAGAAGGAGACTGAAATGCTAGGGCAAATAATTTAGTCAGGTCCATAGAGGAAGATAGTGGGGTTCCTGATATTAGCATGCATGAATACGAGATATTCAGGTCATGTGTCAGTGGGATGAAACACCAACCACATGGCACCTGATGAAACTGAACTCAATGTCAATAGAAAAGAAAATGGCCATGGGTATATTTCCCCTGAGGGAAAAGGCTGGCATATTTCTGGCAAATAGATTTCACTGAACCTTCCTGGGCACGAGGGAGTCACAATTAGATGTTACTAAGTTTGACACCTGTGGCCTATTAGGCTCTCCTTATCAGTAACCAAAGCACTTTGGAAAATGTAATAATATTTTGGACAGTAAATTCCTTATCAGTTTTGTTTACTTTGATAAATTTTATCCTATAAAGGTGCACATTTTCCTGATACAATGTCCAAAATAAAATATTAGGATCACTGAATTCAACACTCATATTTCTAAAGGATGACTCATGACTCATAAGTTCATCCCATGTAGCCAAATTAAGGTTAATTGTAAATTTAATTCTATTACCAAGAGGAAGGGTCAGTTCTGTGAGTTTTTACCTTTCTCATCTTTTGACATCTGCCAGACTGTGAAGCCAAGTAAGTATTAGTAAAACTGCTGTTATATACTGGCTCTGTGGGTAAATAGTATGCCCACAGATTTGGAAAGGTCAATTGTGGGATAATTGTGAGAACCAAAACAAGGAATAAATGGAAAAACAGGATGGACAAAATTATTACACACAGAAAAAGTGCTCAGATAATTGGATTTCAATCCAGTACAGAGTGCAATCACTTGTTTCCACAAGGAAGTATCAGAAGAAGAAGAAAAAAAAATACTCTTGGCTATCTGTTTCAGATCTAGTGCTGACTAATGGCTGATGTTTGGAGAAATACCCCCAGACTTCTTTTCTTCAGAAAAAGAATATTGAATTCATGTTTGTTTTCAAATACTCCCTAAAGACTCTACCTTAATAATCTGTTGGGAAAAAACAAAACAAAACTGATACAGTTCCCCCTGATGACTCAGAGTATATGCACTTCCTGCAACTCTCTCTGATTCATGTTTTGTATATTGTGATTACCATTCTAGTAATTTATTACCACATTTATTATTGTTCCCTCAAGTTTGCTTTATTTTGGGAAATAGGCATAACTTTTATTTAAGATGCCATTATTCACTATCCCTGTCAAAATGTTCCTTAATTTCTTCTTTCTTTACTTTTTTTTCAAGTAGGAAGAATTTATTTTAAATGATTGATCATGATAGAGCTATAAAATATGACCATTACATCACAGCCAGAAAAAAGAAACTTAAAATTAGCATCCTTAAAGTTTCTGCCTTTTTTTTTTTTCCAGAGAGAGGGTGTGTACCTGCACAAAAGCAAGGGTGAGGAGTGGGGAGGGGTGGGTTGGGGGGGCAGGTGGGAGGGAGAAAAAGAATCTTAAGCAGGCTCCATGCCCAGCATGGAGCCCTAGTCAGGGCTCGATCTCCCAACCCGAGATCATGATCTGAGCCGATCAAGAGTCAAGACACTTAACCAACTGAGCCACCCAGGCGCCCCTCAAAGTTTCTGCTTTATAAGTCTTTTTTTTTTTTATAAACAACTCTCTTCCTATTATTTATTAGCAGAACATGACAGATTGATTCAGTCTCTTTAATGGTATTCTTCCTGATTTTCACGTCAAGTGCAGGAGAAACTACCCTGAACTATTCGGTTTCACATTCTCACGTGTAGATCCACAAACAGCTAAATGTCCAATGAAAAGGTTCATTTCTCTATGTCATTTATATATTTTTAAAATAGTTCTTAACTTAGGGCTTCAGAGTGTGTTTGTGAACCGCATGAATGGATTTTAATTGTGCATGCAGTTTTCTGCCAAGTGGGTCCAGAACACTAAGCTGCCAAACTTTACGGCAACTCAATTTCTCCATCTTCCTGCTTATGGTGGAGACTGGTGTTCCTTGGCTTGAGGCAGAATAACTCAAATATATGCCTAACTCTGTCTTCACATGATCTTTTTATTTCTTTACTTTTCATAGGAGGTTGGCCTACACTTTTTTTTTTCTTTTTGGGGACTGTGGGATTGACATAGTAGAAATAGAACCAACAATTAAAATGACTTGCTGTATAACGGGAAGTAGATGGATTTTGGATTCAGATATTCCAGAACTTAGATGACTCTACTGCATGTTACTGACTGCATAATTTTCCGCACTAAGTCACTTACACATTCTGAACCTCAGTGCTCTTATGTTTAAAATGACACTAATAGTACTTCCTTCCTGTGATATTATTCGGTAAGATCCTATGTGGAAAATAGGACCTTTACTGATACACAGCCGGTAGTCAGGTAATGATTGTTTTTTTTCTCTTTCTCTCTTTAATAAGTATACTCATCTTAATATCTGAGATCAAACAATATTCTAGGTCACAATGCAAAGTAATCAAACTACTGAAACAATTTTTCTATCCTTAGACATAAGTAAAGGATATTTTATTCAATGAGATTTACATTTGAACTATCATTGCCCTTGCAAGATTTTGGTAGAGATGTAAAATATAACAATTGCCGTTTAATCAAGTATACCACATACCATCCGTGTCGAGAGCTATTAATATTAAATACTTCAATAATTTGCTGTATGCTGTATTCATACTTTCTGGGTCAGAAATTAAAACAAAAAAAGAATATTGCCTTTTCAATGTAAACTTTTGTCAGATTATTTCACAGAAATCTAGAGAGCCAGCTAAAAATAATTGCTTGATTTGTTGTTGAGTAGCTGATTTTCATTGAAAGTAGTATAAAATTCAAATAATGCACCTGATTTAGAAAGGATACAACCCCCAACTCTTCGTATTTTAAATTTTTTATTATGCAAAAATCCAAATTCTTCAAAAACATTGAAATTAAGCCTACCTTATTCTAAAAATAATAAAAAGGTAGCTCTGAATTCTGAACATTATTGATGAAAGTGCTGTTGGAAAGGAAAATTAGCAAGAATACATGGCAGGTTTATTTCAGCTTTATTAAACTAACATTTTGCTTGTGGGCACAAGAAATTATAAAAGCAGTCTTTTAGCTAATTAGCTCATTTTTAAAGATAAACCTCCTTTTCCCAAGTAAGTTTAAAATCATTATGTTATGCAATTATAATGGTCAAATCATTTTGGACCAAGATGGATACTGTGAAAGAATTCTAGGATGTATATTCTCCCTTCTTTAAACAATTAAATCTAATTTAGTTATAACTCCACTAATCCAGAAAGCAGAATTTAAGAATCCCCATTTTAACACTCATGTTAAACCAGAAGCAAGTGAAAATTACTATCTTAAAACCAGGAATTATATTCCTTTATATGGAGCTTTGTAATATTCCAAGCTCTTTTTCATACTTAATCTCATCTGATTCTCACAGACACTATTATACCTGCTTTTATTATTTTTATTAGACTGTACTTCATTGGCCTTTTTTTTTTGATTTGCAGAAAAACTGAGAGGATAGTACAGACAATTTCATGTATCTTGGACCCACAGTTTCTGCTGTTACTGACGCTTACTGGTATAATGCATTTATTACAATTAATGATCAAAATTATTATATTATTATGAATTGAACCCATGTTTTCTTTAGTTTGTACCAATGTCTTTTTTTGTTTTTTGGGTTTTTTTTTTTTTTTGTAAATTTCAGGATCCCATCCTAGATAACATACTCTATTTAGTTGTCATGTCTCTGTCTCTTTAGGCTCCCTTGTCTGTGGCAGTTACGTGCACTTCCCTTATTTTTGATGACCTTGACAGTTTTGAGAAATACGAGTCAGGTATTTGTAGAACGTCCCACTATTGGCATGTTTTTCTCATGCTAAACTGGGGTTATCACTTTTTGGGAGAAGAATGCAAAGGTGAAAGTGTCATTTTCACCACATCATATCAGGTGTATATACTATCAACATGATTTATGAATGTTGAAGTTGGCACTGGTCATCGACACAAGGCAGTGTTCATCAGGTTTCTCCCTTGTAAAGTTAGTATTTTTTCCCTCTTTCGTTACTACACACCTTGGAAGCAAGTCACTAGGCACAACCCACACACCAAAAGAATGGAAAATTATGTACCCCTCTTTGAGGGTTCCGTATCTACATACATTATGTGGAATTATTCTGTACGGGAAATTTGTTTCTTTTCTCCACATATTAATTTATACAATTATTCATTTATATCAGAATGAACTCAGGTATTTATTTTATACTTTAGGTTATAATCCACTGCCAGTTAAAATTTTTTTTTCTTTTTTTAATCTCGTTGCTCACATTTTCCACCTCTCTACCCTTCCACCACTAGAAGCTCTTTCAGTTGGCTCCTGCACGGTTTGGAATACCTCAAAGAATGTATTTTTAAAAATTTTTAACACTTTCTTACTTTTCAGTACTGTAAGAGGCTCCAAACCCATCTTGTATATTTCCCCTTGCATATGTTCCCAGGCCTAAAAACTGTAATTTCTCCAAGGATCCCAGCTTCCTTTGATTAGAAAATGGTATTAAAAAACCAAGATAAGGACATTAGGCATGCTAGTGGCTAGTAGGGCATCATTGGTTTTAGGCTTTCAGCTGACAGAGCAAAAATATACATGTTAATACTGATGTGTTTGTACATACATCTATAAATATTTTTATATGTAACCATTTGTGTCTATATTAAACTAAATATGAGTTCATATTGCTCACCACTGATCATTTTTATATCTTTGTGATTCCTGGAATGTCATTAATTATAGTCATATAATATGCAGATTTTTAATACCTAATTTCACTTATTAATATGCATTTAAGTTTCCTCTAAATTTTTTAACACTTTCATAGATGCATTTTATTGCCCAATAACATTCCATTATAGGCATGTAACACAGTTTGCTTATTAATTCAGTTATTGAAGAACCTCCTGGTTGTTTCAGTTTTTGTAAATTATGGATAAAAGTGATGTAAATATTTGTATTCTGACTTTTGTGTGAACATAGGTTTTCAAATTAAATGGGTAACTGTGAGCATGATTATTGGATTACATGGTAATACTAAGTTTGGCTTTGAAAAAGGCTGCCAGAATGTTTTTCAAAGTGACTGTGCCATTTTGCTTTCCCACAAGCAATGAATGATTTCCTTTATTGTCCCTGTTGCCTCACATACTCACCAGCATTTGGCAGGGTCAGATTTTTGGATTTCAGCTACTCTAATAAGTGTGTAGTAGTATTTCATTGTTTTAATTTGCCATTTCCTATTGACAAAATGTGTTGATCATAATTTCAGTTATTTAGCTGTCATCTGTATACCATCATTGGTGTTATGTTTGTTCAGATCTTTGGATATTTTTTATTTAGCTTTTTTTCCTTATTGTTGAGTTTTAAGGGTTCTTGGTATATTTTGGATACAAGTCTTCTATCAGATACATGTTTTGGAAATATTTTTTCCCAGTCCATGGCTTGTCTTTTGATTCCTTCAACAGGAATTTATAGAGAAGTTTTTTTTAATTTTAATAAAGTCTAATTTATTAATTTTTTCTTTCATACATCATGTATTTGATATATCTAGACACTCACCAACATATTCTATTTCCAATGGACTTTCTCTTCTTTTTTTTTTCTAGAAGTTTTGTGTTTTAAATTTAGGTTCATGATTCATTTGAGTTAATACTTTTGTGGAAGGTGTAATGTCTATGTCTAGATTCATTTGTCTGCATATGGATATCCAATTGTTCCAGGACCATTTATTAAAGAGATTATCAATTCTCCATTGACTCACCTTTGCTCCTTTGTCAAAGATTAGTTGATTCTCCCTGTGAGTCTATTTCTTAGCTCTCTATTCTGCTGCATTGATTTATATGTCTATTTCTTCACCAATCTATACTGTCTTGATTACTGTATCTTTGTAAGTCTTAAAGTTGTCCAGTTTTGTTCTTCTTCATAACTGTGCTGGGTATTTCACGTCTCTGTCTTTCCTTATAAACTTTAGAATCAATTACTAAAACCCATGAAATAACTTGCTCAAATTTTTAATTTTATTGTGGTATGATCAAGTTGGGAAAAACTGACACATTATCAATATTAAGTCTTCCGATCGATGAATATAATATGTCTCCATTTATTCAGTTCCTCTTTAACCCCTTACTAGAGTTTTATAAATCTTATATGGATTTATATAAATCCATAAATCTTATATGGATTTTATAATATTTATAGGACATTATATATTTATACATTTTTAAGTGTTCTAGATATTTGGCACTATTCTACATGGTGCCACATTTTTAATTTCAAATTCCCATTGTTCATTGTTGGTATACAGGGGAGCAATTAATTTTTATTTATTAATCTTGTATCCTGCAACCTAGTGCTATAATTATATATTTATTCCAGGAGTTTCATATTTGTTTTTTGTTTTTGTTTTTTGCTTTTGCTTTTGCTTTTATTTTTTGTCTTTGTTGATTCCTTGGGATTTTTCCATATAGACAATCAAGACAGTCTTGTTTCTTCCGTTCTGCAATATATATAACTGTCTGTCTTATTGCACTAGTTAGTGCTTCCAGCACAATGGAAGTAGGAGTAGTGAAAGGGAACACCCTGTGTTTACTGTTCCTGATTTTAGGGAAAAACCATCCAATTTCTCACCATTAAGTATGATGTTAGCTGTAGGACTTTTATAGATACTTTTTACCAAGTTAAAGATGTTCTCTCTGTTCCTAGCTGAGTTTTAATTGTGAATGGCTGTGGATTCTTTTCCAAAGCTTTTCTTTCCATTATTGTTCTGTTTGTTTGCTTGTTTTTGGTTTTTTTCTTTAACCCTTTAATATGGTAGATCACTTTGAATGATTTTCAAATGTTAAATTGTCCTTTCATACCTAGAATAAATCCCATCTGGCCATAGCATATAACTATTTTTATGCCTAGTTGGACTTAACTTCTTAATATAGTTGATGATATTTGCATAGAAGTTCATAAGAAATATTAGTCCCTAGTTTTCTTTTCTTGCAATGTGTTACTTGGTTTTAGTATTAGGGTACTTTTGGTACTATTGAATGAATTAGGGAGATTTCCTTCTGCTTCTGTTTTCTGGAAGAGACTGTAAAGAATTTTTATTTCTTCCTTGAATGTTTGGTAGAATTTACCAGTGAAACCATCTCAGCTTGGTGCTTTCATTTTAAGGTAATTATAGCTTCAATTTCTTTAATATATTACAGGTTTGTTCAGAGATCTATTTCTCCTTTTTGAGTTTTGGTAGTTAAGTCTTTCAAGTAATTCACCCTTTTCATCTTAGTTATCACATTTATGGGCACAGAATTGTTTATGATTATCCTTTATTTTCATTTTCATGTTCATGAGAAATCACTTTATTTCCACTTTAATTTTGAAGGACAATTCTGATGGATATAGAATTTTAGTTTAGTGTTTTGTCTTTCAACATTTCAATATTTCACTTCACTTGTTTCCTGTTTACTTGGTTTTTGAACAGAAGTCAGTGTAAATCTTATTCTTGTTTCTATGTAGGTATTGTTTAAGTGTTTTGACCAGTTGATAGCTCTGGTGGCCTCTGATCCTGGTATGCACACCTTGACTATGATTCACTATATTTGCCTCTCATTACAAATTTCTGGGTTGTGGTCTGCCCAGTGACCTCAATTCCCGGAAAGGTCCAAGAAAACTCATTGATTTCAGTTTGTTCAGCTCTCGTAGCACAAGAAAGATGATTTCACAGCTCTACTCATACTTGAGCAGAAATTGGAAGTTATATATTTACTTTATATATAATAAAACCCAAGTCATTCTTGCTTTCACCTTTCTGTGCAATCAGTCAGTCTCGTCATTTTTACCTAGTAATAATTTATTATCCTCTTTTATCTTTTCTCCCAGATCAAGGATTGATTTCCATTCTTTCTGCATTTGTGGTCATTCTCCCCAACTTATTCTCCACATGGAAGCTTGCAAGTGGCTTCTTATTAATTTAAAGGTAAAATCCAAGAACACAGCATTTTCCCCAAGAATAGCACAAATTCTCTCTTTTGGCATCTGATTGCGTTTCTAGCCCTTGCATATTCCAACCTTACACCTCTAGTCACAAATTTAGCAAAATGTACTACCCTAGCGATTCCAGAACAACATTAACACTTTAGAATAATTTAAGTCCATACATTATCCTTCTATTCATCATTACTTTAGGTACTTAACATATTTTTTAACTCTAAAAGACCTTATTTTTCATACTTTCTAACTTGTATAGATATATCTAAATATTTACCACTTTTGATCTTCATTCTTTTATTGCCTGAAATATATTCTTTAACATTTCCTTTAGTGACAGTCTACTGGTGGTAAATTGTCTCTTTTTTGGTTTGAAAATGTCTTTATTATATCTTCTTTTTTGATGAAAAAATTTGCTAGGTCTAAGATTTTAACTTAGCAGTCATTTTCTCTTAATGGATTGAATGCATCATTTTTCTGTCTTCTGACTTCTACTCTTCTTTATAAGAAGTCAGCCACCATTCCACATGTAAACTGTTTTTTTCCCTTTCCTCTTAACTTCTCTCCTGTTTCATTGTATCTCTACACTTATTTAATCATTTTTTTAGTTTTATTTTCCACTTCACTAATTCTCTCTCTAGTGGTTCCCATTATACTATTAAAAGTTAAATGAAATATTTATTTTAATGTGTTACATTCTATCTCCTAGAAGAAGTCTTTGACATTTTTAATAATCCACTTATCTTTACTCATCTTTTCAAATCTATATTTCTTTGGTATACTTATTTTTATTCTCTCTTTTGTAATTCTAATATTTGAAGAATTTTGGATTTGACTTTACTTTCAGTTGTTTCTACTATCTTTCATTTATGATAGCTTGTTTCCTTATATACTTGATTGAACTTCTCATTTTCTTTAGAAATTTATCCATCATAATCTTTTAGGTCCTAAACATGTGGGTTCTTCTTAAGTGATTTTGCATTTGTTTTTGTCAATTTCTTGTAGCAGTTTGGGTCTCACTTTTAATGGGCTTAAGAATTTACAAATTACTTAGGCATAAGAATTTAGGCTACAAATCCACATGAGTGCTAGACTGACTTCCTTCCTTCCTTTTTCCTTTCCTTCTCTCTTTTTCCTTTTCTTTCAGCACAAACGTTTTCAACCAAGCAAGTTTTCTTTTTCTTTTTCTTTGTAGTTCATATTTTCACTGAATGTGTAGTTCTCTGTGTTCATTTCATAGCAATATCTCCCATTTGAGACATGTGCTAGACTTTGTCCTCTGTACCCTAAATCCCACAAGGCCATACAGTTTTTGCTAACATTTACTTAATTAGCAAATGCTGGAATGTTGAAAGCTCATTTCGGGTTCCATTTATCATCCTAGTTTGCTGTGATTTAATTAGTTTTTAGTGTATTACTTTATTTTTATTTTTTATTATTTTTTAAAGTTTATTATTTTTTAAGCTTATTATTTTTTCGTAATCTCTACACCCAATATGGGGCTCAAACTCACAACCCCAAGATCAAAAGTGGCATGCTCTTCCAACTAAACCAACCAGGTGCCCCTTTAGTGTAGTACTTTTAACTTTTAATTTTTATTTTTATTTAAAACACAATGTCCTTGATCAACTTTTTCAATGGGAAAAATGATCCAAATAACAAGTCAACTATACTGTTGGCAATGGGATGTCTGAATTACTATACAATACATATGTTAAAAATTTGATTTTACATTTGCACAATTTTGTGTGTGTGTGCAAATAATATTGACTTAAGGTGGCCCATGCTTTCCATCACTTATTTTATGATGAAGACTTCCTGAGTTGAAATCCTGGCTCTTAACTAATTTATGTAACCTTTCTATGCTTCAATTTCTCTATCTTCATGGAGATAATAGTAATACCTGACTTGCAGGGTTCATTTGAGGATAAAATGCATTAATACATTATGTAAAAAATATAGTGCCTATCATATATAAAGTAATATTTACATGTTAACTATTACTATTTCTTTAATAATACCTAAGCTTAGGGAATTCTTTCTATTCCAGGGGGCTAATAACTACTCAAATATGTCATGCTATCTGTTCAGAGCTTTACTCTTTCAAGTATAAATATTTAATCTGTTCGTGCTTCTATACATTTTAATATACAGAATAATGTCTGAGTTTTAAATAATTATTTCTCTAAATAGCTAAATGTTTTTACATTCAATAAATGTCTTTTGTGCTTGTTCTTAGATTGAATTATTTTTAAGAAGGTCTTTCTGGGTGTTCCAATTTTGTCTAGGTTATGATAGTTACAGAATATGACACTGGATTCCACTCATTTTCTGACTTGGATTTCAAGTGGGACTTTAAACACAACTAATGGAATGGAATCTAAGACATTGTTAGAATCTTAATGCTGAAAAAGTTGGCCTCAGATTTGTTGGCCTATGAACTGAGCATGAGGCAAAATGGAAATGAGGTCTTCAATTCCTAATCTTATTTCATTTTACTCTACCTTATTTTCTGAAATTCTTAATGTGTTTAAACAATTATTTGAAGTCATTGTGTAAGATATAATATCCCAGGTCTGTGCAGCAGTACTCAGTTTGAGATCTTTTATCTTGTGTCCTTTTTTTTTTTTTTTTTCCAGTTTTGTGGGAAGAATAGCCTCTTTTTAACTCATGGTTGATATCCCAGATTAAGAGAAATGATATCCCAGATTAAGAGAAATGACTCCAGGGCGCCTGGGTAGCGCAGTCGTTAAAGCGACTGTCTTCAGCTCAGGGCGTGATCCCGGCGTTCCGAGATCGAGTCCCACATCGAGTCCCACATCGAGTCCCACATCGAGTCCCACATCGGGCTCCTCGGCTAGGAGCCTGCTTCTTCCTCTCCCTCTCCCCTGCTGTGTTCCCTCTCTCGCTGGCTGTCTCTCTGTCACATAAATAAATAAAAAATCTTTAAAAAAAAAGAAAAAAAAAAAAAGAGAAATGACTCCAGATCTGAATTATACTTCTGATTTAGGTAATTTTTTCCCTCCCAGTTCTAATTTTTGTCTGTTGACCTCTAACAAGTATGCTAAGAAGTTAAATAGTTTAGTTATAGGGACATTCCCTTATTCCTGAGAGAATAGTTGAGGACATGTTTGACTTCCAAAACCATTCATAAGATTCTTTGTCATGCTATATTTCAGAAGTTGTAAAGACATATTCAATTTCTATGTTTAGAGCCCATTTTCCATCAGCTCTGTACTTGTAATAAATAATATTTATTTCTTATGCTACTTTCTAGGCTTATAGAATCATAAAGAAGAATTCTCCCAGAAAAATGCTCATAGTTTATCAGTAATAGGGATAAATACTAAATTTTAGATATGACAATTGTCAAAAAACCAACAGTATAAAATTGTGTTACTGCAATAACCACATGTGGAAATGAAAGATGAAGTCACAGCAGCATATCACATTATGTCCTAAGAGTTTCCTGAGTGCTCTTAACAATGTAAAAAATATAAAGTAAACATAAATCATAAAAATATGCACACTGTAGTCTCTTTACTTTCTTTTTATATTTTTTGAAGTATTTAATTAGCATTGAGACAATTCAATAGGCAATTGGGAATCTGAACTCCTTCATATTTCTTCAGTAAAGATGCTAAGGAGAGAACTTGGCATTCAAAACGGAAATATAGAAGGAGGAAAAATATCCTTAAAATAATAAAGAAAAGCATATATGTAAACACTTATAAAAATTGTTTATAGTTGTATTTAGAAGAGTTCATACTTCCTTTGAAGATTAAAAACCATCTACAATCACAAAACTGTTTAGAAATGCCTAGATACTTCAGGTGTAATGGGTAAGTGCTCATTATTCTTGAAAAATGTCTTGATATGCATAGCATTGCATTTACTCATTAGAATTTGACTATATGCATTTAAATTTCCAAATGACACATTTTCTTTTCACAAAGTCATTCTCTAGGATGAAAATCTCAACAGCTACCCGAGAATACAAAAATGCATTCATTTAAAAATGAAGATGGATAACTTTTGTTTAAAAATCAATTTAAATGTTCTGGGGAAAATTGTATCATTGCTGCAATTCACACCTGTCAAAAATCACTGGTATCTCTGAAAGGAAAACAAAGCTGACAGATTTGAAGACAATTTCTGTATATGAATATTCACCTGCATCTTTCTGCTCCCTGTGGTTAATCATTTCCTAATTTGTCATTTAAAATATTTTAATACATCAGCTTGTGATCTTGAAGCACAATATGTTAAATATAAATATACAAGAAACATGATACTCTTCATAATTCTTAGAAAGTGCACATATTTTATTCTTGAAAGTAATCTGAAAAATAAGTCAATTTATGTTACACCCTCAGTTCTTACATTAGTAAAGAATATTAATATTCTATCAAATGTTTTTTTGATACAATGAAAAGTCTGGATATTTTCAAAAATCTATATTCTAGATATAGCAAAGTAGAATAGTAAGAAATTTACTTCAAAAAGTAAAAAAATGAATATGAAATTTTCAATAAAAATTTTTTCTCACTATAGTCCAGCTTTGGTCAAAGCACACTGTAAACCCGTGACCATTTTTTAAATACAAAAGATACAAAACAAACAAACAAAGGAAAATAAAACAAATGGTGTTTAGAGAATGCATGTAATTGTAAAAGGTTACTAAGAACACACACCCTTGATTTAGACTTTGCCATTCATAATCATGAAACAAATTCCATGGAGGCTGTGAAAATCAACAGCGTTTCTTCCCATCAAAATCTCATTTTAAAATTGGAACATTTTAAAAGTAACACCCAATCTCAAAATGCTTGGAAAACAAAAGAAGTTTATCACCACACAATTGACAAGAAGCTGCTTGCTACATTCATAGTGGGAGGCAGATGGGGAATGATCTGTGTCCACACCTTAGAGGCTCTCACACAAACCTGGGACTGTTTACACCTAAGACTTCAAGAATGGTAACTAAGTTTTCCAGCTAACACTCAGCAGCCTCAGACTCAGATGACTGCTGTTAACACAAAAGAAAAGAAAGATTTCTCCTTGCTGCTGGGAAGAATGCAGAGATCATACCACATACAGAAGGATAACATTGAGGTTTAACTTTCTTATTATGATATTGATTCATAGATGATGGGAAGAATCTTTTTGAAAAGCTGGGTAGGATGGTGTTGCTCCTGCGGTTTCAAACGATCCCTGTGGAATTCGTCCCTGTCAAGACGCAGGGCTCTGGAAACTGAGCCAATTACTTTCTTGGAAGTTCAATATAGCGTGCTATCTAATGTTGTTAGGGAGAAACACTACCTGCAGTTTTCAGGGGTTAGTGATGGAGAAAGAACAGCGGAAGTACGAGGAGGTAAGCCAAAGTGAGTCTGGCTGCAGAGGAGGTAAGCCAAAGTGAGTCTGGCTGCAGCCGTATTTTTAAATACGTCCCTGTCAAACATATAGCCTCAGGCCTGGCCAGCTCCTGATGGGCAGATTTGGCCAGTAAAATACAGAAGGCCAGAGTTAGACTCAGTTTATTTACATATTCAACAAAAGCGATGTGGTTTTGGAATACAGGTGAGGCTCAGTGGGGTGGAGTCTGGAGCTGACAACCCAGAAAGAATTCTTGAGACGTCTTTGGTACAAATTGGTGGTTTATTAGAGCACGGGGACAGGACCTGTGGGCAGAAACAGCTGCTGTCCTGGGTTGTGAGGGGAGGCTGGTTATATACTATAGGGTTGGGGGCGGTAAGGAAAAAGGGAGGTTGAGAAAGTACTTTCATATGTTAAAGAAGACTCACAGGATACCAGAGGCCTTGCCATTGTCAAGTTAAGGTTGTTTACCCCTCAAGTAAGGCATTAACATGAAGATAGTTGGGAACTTCCCGGATTTCTGCAAGTATCTGTCTATGGCCTGCAGGTTATAAAGACATTTAATTGATTTACATTCCCTTCTGGAAACTGGGTTACTGATAGCTTTGTTCTTGTAAACTACTAAGACATTTGTAAACTGAGGGAGACTCAAGTCTTCCAGGATTGTGGTCCCTGTAGGTTAACTATTTCTCTGTCCTTTAGGGCAGCCAAGAGTGCCTGAGGAATGTCACATACATCCCATGGTTGGGGGAGGGGGTTGCGGGGTGTCAGTTTCTGCTTTGTCCTCAGCTTGCCTTCTGTTCCCTCATCAAAAGAAAGAGTAGCAAAAGGAGGCAATTCAGGCTCTGAAAGGGTGGAACTGAAAGAGAAGGGCCTCAGTGATAATGCAGTGCAAGTTTAGGAGCATTCTAGGAAGTGTTTATAGATTGCAGATGTACCCTAAGGGTCTGAGCAGAAAGCCTCAGACCTCAGAAGTTTGGAGATGGTAAGAAACTGAGTCATGACAGCCTCCCAGGAAATATAAGGAGGCGAGTAGAAATTGGGCTCAGAGCAGCTTCTCATAAGCCTTCTGTCCAGCAGAATGTTCCAGGAGGATGACAGGGTGTGCCTCCAAGGGTCGCTGAGATTCAAACCTGTCTTGTGTGGCCTATGTGAACACATGTGAAGCTGCTAAGGTGCTTTGATGCAAGTTTTTCCCTAAAATACCAATGA
Source organism: Ailuropoda melanoleuca (assembly GCF_002007445.2). Lineage (NCBI taxonomy): Eukaryota > Metazoa > Chordata > Mammalia > Carnivora > Ursidae > Ailuropoda > Ailuropoda melanoleuca. Next base: position 76,625,383 of record NC_048226.1, read on the forward strand.
AATATAAATTTTTAATGATATACCTAGTGCCTAGGATGTGATTTTCCTTTTCTCCTCTACATTCCATTTTTCCTTTACCACCATCAACACACACACACACAGAAATACAAACACAATAATATTAAAATTGATTATAAATTCTGAAACTGCCATGGAACCAGTAACAATTTCTCCAAGTAGATAAATATGTGACTTTAAAATCAAATTTATGGGGGTGCCTGGGTGGCTCAATAGGTTACGTCTGCCTTGGGCTCAGGTCATGATCCCAGGGTCCTAGGATTGAGCCCTGCTCTGCAGGGAGCCTGCTTCTCCCTTTCCCTCTGCCTGCTGCTCCCTGCTGCTTGTGTGTGCTCTCTCTCTGTCTAATAAATAAATTTTTTTTAAAAAGTTAAAAAATAAAATAAAACTTATGAATGTAAGTAATTACAATTATATTAACACAAAGCAATTTTAAGGCCAAATCTCACTAATAATTTTCCACCCTGTGTACCATCATTGGATAGACTGGGAAAGAAAAAATGATTACAATTTTTCTTTTTTCTGTATCTATGCTTGATTAAAAATGGAACTACCAGATGATCCAGCAGTCCCACTTCTAGGTATATATCCAAAAGAACTGAAATCAGAGTCTCAAAGAGCTCTCGTGCTCATATCAACATGATTCACAATAGCCAAAGTATAGAAACAACTCAAATGTCTATCAAGGGCAAATGGATAAAGAATATGTAGTATACCCATACAATGGAATATTATTCAGCTTAAAAAGAAAGAAATTCTACCATTTGCAATAATATGGGTGGACCCGCGAGACACCATGCTAAACAAAATGTTAGTTACAGAAGGACAAACATAATAGTAATTTCACTTACATGAGGTATCTAAAGTAGTCAAACTTACAGAAGCAGAAAATCGAATGGTGGTTGCCAGAGGATGAGGAGGGAGGCAGTAGAGAGTAATCATTCAGGGGGTATAAAGCTAATTATACAAGATAAATAAATTTTAGATATCTGCTGTACAATGCATACATGATACATGCCTATAGTTAATACAGTGCTGTGCACTTAAAAATTTGTTAAATGTAGGTGTCATGTTAAGTGTTCTTACAACAACAATAACAAAAAGCAAAGGGACACAAAACTTTTGGAGGTGATGGATATGTTTATAATCTTGTTTGTGATGATGGTAAATTGGATGTATACATATCTCCAAATTCATCAGATTGTATACATTAAATGTGCTCAGTATTTTGTGTATCACTTATACCTCCATAAAATTAAGGGGGGGTACTTTTCATCTTTTTCCTTAGAGAGACTACATCTATTTGTTCAACCTTTTAAATGGCATTAGTCTTTTGACTTGCTTTTGCTAATAGAACACACCAGAAGAGATAGGGTGCCAGTTCTGAGGCCAAGAGTCTTTGTGCACTTCCCTCTCTCTTCCTTAGTACCCTAATTAATACCATCATTGTGGTAAGATGCCACTGTCACCAAAAATATCTGTATGACACCATCCAACAGACAATTGACCTAAAGTTACATGGGGAGGCTGCTGAGTTCAGGTTTGCCCAGCTGAGTTCAGCCCCAGATAATGAGCTAAAAACATTAGATGTTTCAAGCCATAAGTTTTCATCTGGTTTGTTATGTGGCAAAAGGTAACTAACACAGACATATATTCACCCTAGTAGCAGGAAGGGTATTCTATCAGGGGGTACCTTTGGGGCATGGAAAAGAGTTACCTAATATCTGAGAGATTTCCCAACTTCTCGTGTATGTTCAAGTAAAGACAGCTCTATAATTTCCAAAATTAGTCACTCCAAATGAAAAAAAAACAAAAAGACTTAACAACTTTCTTCTTTTGAATGTAAATATTTAGTGTCTTCATTTCATTCTATTACTTGCAAGAATGACACTTCAGTACTGCAGCAATGATCAAAAGAAGTACATAAGTAAAGTGGCGATTTTATTAAAATTCATACAATGTACTTGATTATTCTTAATGACTCTAGGCATCTCAAGCTGTGACTTAAATAACAAATGATAAAAAAGTCTACTCAATTTTTTTTTTTTTTTTTTTTTTGTATAATGAAAGTCAGTGACCTGCGGGAAGTAATTTAATGAATTGAGATGGATTTATAGGTGATGATACAATAGCTTTTAAATTTATCCCCTCATTTTAATAATAGGATTATACTGGATCTTGAATGACAGTTTTTTGTGTTTTGAATTTTATTACTTAATAATTACAGATAAAATGTTAAATGAAACATATAGCATATATTTTTTAGAGATTTAAGTTTTTTGAGATTTAATTATTTTGAAATGTATTCATTATATGTAATTAAGAACAATATGAGAATCCTTGAGCAAACAACACTTTTACTTTCAACATATGGAACTCAGGTTAACAGTGACAAAAGGCATATATCTGAGTATTAAAAAAACACAATATCTTTTGTATCACACCTGACCTCTATCTATAATATGAAGATAAAATGGGAAAGTGGCTAAATGGTCTAGTATTTCTAACATATTATGTACCATTTGATTGTGAAAAATTGGAACACCTTTCAGATTTTTAAAAAATATTTAAGAAAATGTCTTTCAAGTAGGAAATCAGATTTTGCTTTAGGCAATATTAAACGTTACAACAATAAAATATACTTAAGATTAAGCATAATAAGTTATTTTCTCTTGAAATATTATAATTTATTTGTGAAGGTATTCCTACTCGATATAAACAATTGAAATAATATAGACATGTACAAAGAAGAAATGAAACCAATAAAATCCCACCACTGGGAACTATCAAGTGATTATCATTCTAGATATCCCTTTATACACACACAGAAAGATTCTATCTATCTAATCTAACATCTGTCTATCTATCTAACTATCTATCATCTATCATCCCTTACTTCTCTTTAATAAATATATATATTTATATATTATTTATGTTCTGAAAGAGTCAAGTTCTTCCTTCTTTTCACCTATTTCCAGAGCTGTTTCCACTAATCTCTAATTCCTTCTAACTTCTGATCACAAGGAAAACATACCTGCTCTGTATGTTTCTCTCCACATTGTGGCAAAAGACTTTAGTGAGAATTTTCAGAATTTTCATTTTTTATTTTTTATTTTTTGCAATTCATCAGTGTGGCTCATTGGGGGTTAGGTTAGAAGCTTCAATACTTTTTTTTCCAAAATCCTCTAGTCCTTTCACAGGCAATAATATTTCAACATATCTGGCATTATGTCAATCTCTTTTCATTATTTGATTATTTACTGATGACATTTTTCTTATGGTATGTGAGGATCATTTCATTAAGTGTTGTAGTCAAGAATATTTATAATAGACTTTCTAAACAGTTTAAATTATACTTGGATTACAACCTAAGATTTAATCAATATTGAACACGTATTATTTATTAGGCACAATGGCAATAAAACTGAAAAAATATTAAGTGTTACTCTAGATAGAAGCATAGTCTAAGCTTGAATTTTTTCCAGAAAAAAAAAAGTTCATATAATTGAGTATTTTTGCTATGTATGCTTTCTAATATGCAATTTTAGAAGGTCATTGCCTTTTAATTTAGTTCTGAGATTACCACAAAACTTTTTTCTTTATTGTGTTATACTTTTTATTCTCTACATTTTTTTATAATTGTAAATCTTATGGAAAAAAGAATGTTTATCTTATTTTGAAGTCGGTTAGTATTGCATTTAGGGGAAATACAGTTGAGAAATTGCTATCAGCCAAAGCTAGTTTGACAACAAAAGCTCTTCAACAACTGAAGGGATAATTAATTGATTTCTTCTTAAGCAGAAAGAAATACGAGGAATAGATTACGGTAACTAAAATTGAACACCCTACATGCTTATATTGTATTCAGCTCATCCTGACTGTTGAAATTAAGTCAATTCATCAGACAAGGCAAATAGATAAGCCTAATCTTTAATCTTAGAGACACTTAACTGATTTTTTTAAAAAATTACTTTTCCCTATTTGAAGCACATTTAGATTTTAGGCCTTAAACTGTTATTAAGTAGAGAATACGATGTTAATTATGAGCTATGAGAGTTATCTCAGAAATGAATGATTTTCTTTCAATTAGTATTCTAACTTAGTAAGAAAATTATTTAGTTGAGAACTTGATTATGGATTCAATCATAGAACTTTCAAGAACTATGAGAATGTACCACAAAACTTTACAGAACTGTGGAAGGTCTAAGATGTTACCCTACAGGCAAGCTAACAGGTAATCCTGCCACAGTTTCAGAGACGTTGACAGAAGACTTTTGGGTCAGACAAAGGACTTTATCACTCACGTCACAGCAAGTAACATGAGCTTCATGTTTGTGCTTCTTTCTCTTCTTCTTCAAGATGGGTGGTGACACGGTGTGGCCCAGTTAGATGTTGTACACACAGTGCGTTTGTGTCACAGATAAGGAACTTCAGTTTTTTATAATGGGTGTAAGCAAAATGGCTCAAAGGGTGGCATTATTTTTATTCAACTGGAAAGCGAACAAACATGTCTTCTGCTTTAGCAGGAGACACTATCTCTACCACCCAAAATGTTTCACTATATAAACAAATTTGAAAAGACAGTTCAAAAAAAAACCTCAGTGTCTCTGCTTGTCGGATATGCAGAAACACCAGAGACCTATAGAACATTGTTTCTCAGCAAAACTGTTATTTGAGCATAAAAGATAATAGGTCAATACTTCCGATAAACAAATACAATAGTGTTCAATTTGAGCTATAGTATAAATCTGGCAGAATGCATTAATAATTTTAGATTAAGAATTTAGATATTTAATTATTATTGGCTCTTAGATATTCATGACTAATTAACTCAAGCTCCCAATGTAACAGCTAAAAAGTTATGTAATTTTTCTCTTTAATATTTAAAGATAGTTTTAACCTTAGCTACTTACACAGGAATAAGTGTCAAGAACTTTAAATGTTCTGAGATTTTACCTCATTTACAAGTTAAAAATTTATACTGATCCATTTCCATGGATGCCGGTAGACAACACAAGACTACTAGCTCAGAGATAAAGGGCAGTTTACTTAATTAAAAAATATTGTTACTCTGCTACTACAATAGCATTTAGGCAGAGTAATAATATTTTTTAATCAATTCCCCAAGTTTCAGTCCCTACACAGTGATGTCAAAAGACCAAGTGATACCTAAATACATAGTGGGTTACATTAGAGAGGAACCCTGAGCTTAGGGAACCCAAGTATTTGATAATGACTTGCAAGTATGCCTGTCCTTTGCCTCTGAAGTAGATATTATCTCTGTATTTGAAGGCTATCCAATATATAAACATTCTTGAAAAGCATCCAGAAGAAAGGGCAATTAGATCCTTACTTGAAAGATGCAAGTATGTGAAAGACCCATAGAAATTTTCTTCCAACAATGAGTTGCTATGAATCATGAAGAAGAAGAAGAATCTATACATTAAAGATCCTGGCATAACTGGGAGGAGATTCATAGAATAGATCTCTCTCTCTCTCTTTATATATATATATTTTAAGATTTTAATTTATTTCAGAGACTGAGCGAGAGAGAGAGAGAACAAGTGGGGAGAGGGGCAGAGGAAGTGGGAGAAGCAGACTCCTTGCTGAGCAGGGAGCCTGATGCAGGACTTCAAATCAGGACCCTGGGATCATGACCTGAGCCAAAGGCAGACGCTTAACTGACTGAGCCACCCAGGCACCCCCAGAAGATATATTTTCATAGAAATAAATAAAGGTGGTAAACATGGAGACATACAGTTTCTATTACTTCATCAGCAAAGTATTGTATTGAAAAGCATTGTTCGATTGTTCATTTTTGTTTGGAAGTCAGGAGGTTTGGAGGGACATCTCCTCCAAACCTTCTGTTGCACATCTGAAACAAGAATTTATTTATTACAAGCCAATAACTTAGGAGAGAATGACACATTCTTTTTTTTTTTTTTTTTTTTTTGGTCAGGAGAATATTTTACCTCTTTTCTGCCTATTTACTCTGAATTTTATAATTCTATAGAGATAGCTAATAGAATTTGAAGCTTAGAGAGGCTTTAGCTGGTATATATTATATACAAATGTAATGTCTTACAATTGTTCTGGCAGTTTAATGTCTTCCAATAATCTTATATTATGAAAGATTGCAAGACAGAGAATCAGGAAGTTGCCTACTTATTACAGTAAATAATTTCTTTCAATACTAGAAAGAAACATATCATGTAAAGAGCATAATCTTCAAATTAGTAACTTGAAACCCTAATGAGATGGTGCATTTCTGAAACTAGGATGGTATCTAGGTTATGTAAGGAACTTCCCCTCAAACAAATAGGCCATATTATCTAAATCACAAAGTCCTCTATAAATAAAAGAGAGTAACATTTGCCAGTAGGGATACAGCTCTCTACACCTAAAAATGCTCACTCAGCTTTATGAGTGAGAGAGCACCTTTTTCTTGTTTTCATCTTGAGGGGACCTAACACAACTCTTTTCCTGTAATGCTCACAATTTCTTTATAGTTTTCAAATGGCTGCTACTCTTATACACTCTATTTGACTTTGGGATAGTACTGTAGGTATCATCTATTGCATTCGGTAAGCCGACTCTCCTAGAATTAAAAAGAAATCCATTTCCTTGTTTTTTTCCACTCTGTCACCACATCTCAAGTAGCAAGATCCTCTAGATTGGTTCTTTCTATCAGGCACTATTCCAGCCCTCACTTTTTCTTCATCTTATTCAGAGTAAAATGGAAATTAATTACTTGAGTAGTTATTGTTTAATACCATTGAGGTCTGTGAGTAAGTGATTTTTTTTCTCTACTCCATCTAAATCACTGTAGCACAAGCAGACAATAAACAAAAACACCTCTGAATGGATGAATGAATCTTTGATACTCTACCTAAAATCCCCCATATATCTAAAGATTTGCCTGCAAAGATTCCCTTCGGGACTCTATGTATGCCCAAGTTATTCATACTTGTGCCACTATATCATTGACTAGTTTCTTTCACTCCATCTTTCAAACTTCCTATTGCTCACAGGCAATTCCTGTTCAGATACTGCCTGATTTAACCCAGAAGACAAATTTCCAAAGATCTTTCAGGGTCTTTTACTTAGCCATCGCTTATATTATCTTTTCTTCCCTGAGGCCTAAAGCGGACCTGTCCAAATTTACCCACCTACACGATTTTCTAGGGCCTAAAAGGAGACACCCATAGGCTGGAATCAATCTTAGGTCAATATTGACATATTAGTTTCATGAAAGGGAGCCATTCAAATTCAAGACCTTCCAAAGTGGTGAATACAAATGCAACACGCTATACAATCACAAGTGTATGTCCTTTTTCTTGAGTTTTCAGAAGTCATAGAATAATTGTTTACTTTTGGGAAAAATATCTCTACGATTTTTCTTTTTGATGTCCATCACAGCCTTCCTAGTGGGCCAACATTTTAATTTCCTTTGCGCATTTCCTGGAGAAACAGATGTATGTTATTCACATTCCCAGCTAAAATTTTATCTGGTATGTGATGACATAAGAATAAATACAAATTATATTGATAGTTGAATTTACGCTAGTGCAAATAAATACATTCTTTAGCACTGACAGTATTCTTTTACTTGAGGATTTTCCCTAGGTGTTTATTTATTTATATGTTTCACTAGGTTGTGGAATTTTTTTTTCTCATCCTTTGGTGTTTTATCTTTCAAATGGCTATGAGACTCATTTCCTGTGAAACATTATATGTATATGGTTGATTATTTGGGCAGAAGCAGCAGTCTATATAATATCATGAAGACCCAGTTTTATTAAATAGTGTCATCTTTATTGCTTTTCTAAGTGATGATAGCTTCCAAATCATCCAAAATTCTTCTCTTAAACCTGACCATGGAATATGGACTACTCAGATTCAATTTCTGGGAAATATATGGTTACTTGTTATCTCTTAGTTTCACATTGACCTTCAAGTTGTTTGTTATGGAAACTTCTTAAAAAAAAAAAAAAAAGAAACAGGTCTAATTCTTGATAACATGGACTTAAAAGATGAAAAAGTGCCAGATGATTACTGTACCTACATACTCGAATCTATCCATATTAGCTGAAAATAACCTTAACTCTACATAAAATTAGAAATATATCATGGCTTTATTAATTGTTTTTATTGGAGCATTGAATGAAATTTAAACCTTCAGCTTGTATTCTTCCAGTTACCCCCTTTGTGTATGAAAGAAACCCATTGTAAGAAAAAAATGAAACAATAAAAGACTAGCGAGTTCCAAAACAACAGTGCTTCAGTAGGTTTCTACTCTATATAAAAACAAGCAACTATAAAATTATTTAAAATATTTAGTATTTAAATATAACCATTCTATTAATGTTCGTTACTTTTTGATCAGACCAGCGCTAGGTCTGCCTCTCGTTACTCTTTAACAACATCCACATCTAAAAGCACCACAGCAAATCCAGTGATTGCAAGTAATTCAAAGGTTTATTACTCACTCAGGCATAAGCAGAGTAAAGGAGTTCATCGGTGAGGGTCCCAGCAGGTGATGTGGACTCCTGGACTCTTTGATATCCTGGAGGAGGGAAGAGAAAGGAGAGGGAGAAAGAGAGGAAAAACAGGAGGGAGCAGGATGGAGAAAGAGGGAGGAGGAGGGAGGGAAGAAAGGAGGAAGGGAGGGAGGGAGAAAGATCTATTCAATAAAATATTACAAGAACATGATCACAAGAAGACAGCAGGCAGGATTTTTGAATACTGTTAAACTTAATTTTGGGTGGCCAGTTGGGTTTTGGGGAAAGGGAGAGGATGTAGGAAGCACAGAGGGGGAAGGCTGACTACCTCACATACAACGTGTTCTTTGTCCAACATAGCAGAATTTGAATAGGTGCTAGGAAGTCGGATGATGTCTGCCCCAGCACATATTAATGGTATAACCAGATTTCATTTTGCTATGTGTGGGTGACTTCTTGCATCCAATTTATATGTACATATGTGCACACATACATATGCAATATTGTATTTCCAATTGCTACCTACATTTTTATTAGCTAATTTTAAACACCAAAGTTTGAATATGGTAGATTTGTGTGCTAATTTCTTGCTTTTTTTTTTTTTTTTCATCACAGAAGCAATTTTGAGCTCTTATTGTTTTCCTGCAGGGTATGGGTGATCAACAAAGTATTAAAGTGTTTAGATACATTTTCTGTTGGGCCTTATAAATAACATTAACGAATTTCAGTTTATATTTTTTGTGTTATCATTTGTGATTTCTTTTGATAATTTAGTAAACGAACAGAATTCTGAAGTATTGTACGTAATTTCAGAATGTAGCATTGCCTTGAGCATCAAAACACTCGTATATTTATTCATACTTTCACCTGGAAGGCAGTGTTTCACTTGGAAACAGTGTATAAGAATAAGAATAACACAAGGGTATTGCTCATAAATTATGAACTCTGGAGGCTGCTGATTCCATTACAATGAAAAATTTCATAAATATTATCTGTCCTCCTTCATTAGGATCCATGTTTGGAACATAAATGTAGAATAATTCAATATTTTATTTTTAGTGTTCATCTTATGTGATAAATTTTTGTGCTGTTTGTGGTTATTGAGCCCCTTTTCTTTATTCAAACTGTCCTCTCCATTGGCTTCTCTCCCTCCTGGCTCTCAGAACCTTTTCAATATAGATTATCTTTCTCTGTCCCTTAAAAACTGATATTGACTCATGTTCTATTTTTGACTCTTTTCTTCCACTCTACATTATTGCTAGGCTTATTCACTTTCTCCCATGATCTCAAATAGTGCATACACACTCAAAATTTACAAAGTTATATCTCTATCTGTTTTCAACTAAACACTATAGTATGTATATATATATGTATATTCTCCAGGCATCCAAATTCAAAATACTTGAGATCACACTAATTATTTCTCACCTCAAATACCTTTCTTTATTGTCTCTTATCGTTTTATTGTCTCCTGCCTCTCCCATCAGTGGCGTCACTAATTAATCAGTAAATGTACATTTAAGAACACAAAGTCTTCCCTGACTCTTCCCACTCAAATTCCTCTTCTCAAAAAAATTAGCAGATCCTCTGGCTGCTATGTCCTAAATAATTTCCATATCTGGGCACTTTTCTCAATCCTATAATAACTCTTAAGAGTTCAGCCTTCTTCTTAATTTTCTAGACCGTCAGTCTCTCCCTTTCTCCAGTGTATAGTTGCCATGATACTTAGTTTTTTTCTACTGGAATTTCTGTATGACTCTTTTCCTAAGATACAAACATGGAAAAGTCATTTGATGGCTCTGAGGATTTGATATTTTCTCATCACCTCATGCCTTAGCAAATCACCTAGGGCCTTCAGATTCTAGCTCCAGCAACCTCTTCTGGGCCATCTTCTGCACACACCTTGTCCTTCTAGCCATGTAGGACACATTCCCATTTTCTATAATATACATCCTTCCACAATTCAATACTTGTTTAATCTGGAATGTCCTCCTTTTTTCCCCACCTTCCATTGTTTGTTCATTCTTATTCATTCTTAAAGGCCTAGCATTTTACGTGCTAGGAACATTTTACATGCTCCTTTGACTTATACAGACTATGTCACTGAATTCTCAAAATAACCCCTTGTGGTCAGAATTACTACTGTCCTGATTTTCAGTTGATGGGGCTTTGAGAGGTTAAATAATTTTGACACTTCCATTTGGCAAACCAATCTTTGACTATGTAATCTTAATCATTATGTAGCATTGACTACCCTATGAGCTCCTCAAGAGAAACAGCCATGAAAATTATACTGCATCTCTGTTTAATTCTTAGCACAGAGAGCCTCACAAATTAAAGTTGTTAAATGAAATTTTGATTTAATAAGCCAGGTTAAGCTATGTGAAGCCTCTACAGTGAGGGAGATCTTTCTCCAATGGAGTGATGTCTCTTAGCTAAAGTCACTAAACACAGTTTAGTCATATATATGTTAATAATAACAATAATAGTATAACATATTGTTACTGAAATACATAATACATTTCATAATACATTTCATTTGAAAGAATGAAATACTATAATTTATATCAAGTTCTTAGAACTGATTTCTAGCATATAATGGGCACTCAAAATAATATTTTTTTTCTATTTTAATATTATTATACTTGTTGTGTTCAAGGATATCAGTGTACATGCCAATACAGTCTGACTGTCGATGACCTTTATCAATGTGGCATATTTGCCACTCTGGTTAATAAATTCCAAGATGTGTAAATACCAAGAGCACCTCTTATTTCAATCTGTTTTTAAACACTTACTTATAACATGCTTTACGAGAGCCCACATAGCAGGTTCCCATATTGACAGTTTTGAGAATAAATTTCCAGTATTCCAAAGTCTTCAGAGGACTTAATACATATTTCCAAGATATAATGAACATTACATAAAGAAGACTCAAGGTGCTAAATTTTACATGAAGTTTTTTAGTTTGTTTCTTTACTTGCTCAGATTTTCTTTGTATAGGATAGAAGTGAAATTTAAGATAATCTATAAGGAAAGGTGAAACACATCAAATAGATGAAAACACAAGTGACAGATACAAGTACTAGTCTCATGAAACCGTGGAGTATGTTTGATCACTTCTAATTAATACACAAACTATGTAGGAAACAAAAATCTTATTTTGAGTATTCACAATTGTGGTGAGAAATCTGAGGGAAAAGAGTATAAGAGTAAATTGATAATAGTCACTAACACTTAAAAAGCACTGGGTAAATACCAGGTATTTCTCTATGTACTTTAAAATTATTGACTCCTTACTGTTCATGATAATTCTATTGGATAGCTATCAATTAAAAAAAAAACAACCTAACTCTATACCTAAAGGAGCTAGAAAAAGATGAATAACAACAACAACAAAAAACCAAAACCAGTAGAAAGAAGGCAATAATAAGGATTAGAGAAGTAATGAAATAGAATCTGAAAAAAAACAATAGAACATATCAATGAAACTAGGAGCTGGTTATTTGAATAGATCAACAAAAGATAAACTTTTAGCCAGACTCATCAGAAGAGAGAGAGAGAGAGGACTCAAATAAATAAAATCAGAAATGAAAGAGGATAAATAAGAACCAACAACACAGAAATACAAAGGTTTATAAGAGAATATTATGAACAATTATATGCCAACAAATTGGACAACCTTGAAGAAATTGATAAATTCTCAGAAACATGTAATCTTCCAAAACTGAATCAGGAAGATACAGAAAATCTGAACAGATTGATTACCAGCAATGGAATTGAATCAGTAATCAAATGCTCCCAAACAAACAAAAGCCCAGGATGAAACAGGTGAATTCTACCAGACATTTAAAGGACAGTTAACACCTATTCTTCTCAAACTATTCCAAAAAATAGAAGAGGAAGGTAAATATCCAAATTCATTATATGAGGCCAGCATTACCCTGATACCAACACCAGATAAAGGCATCACACAAAAAGAGACCTATAGCCAATATTTCCGATGAACATAGATGCAAAAAATCCTCAATAAAATACTAGTAAACTGAATCCAATAATACATCAAAAAATCATTCACCACAGTCAAGTGGGATTAATTCCTGGGATACAAGGGTGGTTTGATATTTGCAAATCAATCGACCTATCACATCAACAAGAAAAAGGATAGGGATGCCTGGGTTAAGCACCTGACTCTTGATTTCAGCTCAGGTCATGATCTCAGGGTCATGATCTCAAGGTCCTGTTATAAAACCCTGCCTCAGGTTCTGCACTTAGCTCAGAGTCTGCTTGTCCCTCTCTCTCTCCTTCTATCCCTCCTCCTGGTCGTGCTCTATCTTTTTCTTTCTCTGTATCTCTCCCTCTTAACTAACTAACTACTAACTAACTAACTAAATAAATAAGGATAAAAACCATATGATCATTTCAATAGATGCAGAAAAAGCATTCAGCAAAGTACAACATCCATTCATGATAGAAACTCTCAACACAGTTGGTTTAGAGGGAACATACCTCAACATAATAAAGGTTATATAGGGAAACCCACAGCTAACATCACACTGAATGGTGAAAAATTGAGAGCTTTTCCACTGAGATCAGGAACAAGATAAGGATGCCCACTCTCACCACTTTTATTCAACATGGTACTGGAAATCCTAGCCACAGGAATCAGACAAGAAATAGAAATAAAAGGAAACCAAATTGATAAGGAAAAAATGAAACTTTAACTATTTGCAGATTTCCATATAGAAACTCCACCAAAAACTACTAGAACTGATAAATGAATTCAGTAAGGTCATAGGATACAAAATCAATATACAGAAATCCATTGCACCTCCATACACTAATAATGAAGTAGCAGAAAGAGAAATTAAGAAAAGTTTCCCATTTGCAATTGCACCAAAAATAATAAAATACCTAGGAATAAACGTAACCAAGGAGGTAAAAGACTATACTCTGAAAACTATAAAACACTGATGGAAGAAATTGAAAACAACACAAACAAATGGAAAGATATTCTATGCTCATGGATTGGAAGAGCAAATATTGTTAAAATGTCCATACTATTCAAAGCCATCTACAGATGCAATGCAATCCCTATCAAAATACCAACAGCACTTTTCACAGAATTAGAACAAATAAGCCTAAAATCTGTATGGAACCACAGAAGACCCTGAATAGCTAAAGCAATCTTGAAAAAGAACAAAACTGAAGGTATCAAAATCCTAGATTTCAAGATAGCCTACAAGTTGTAATAATCAAAAGAGTATGGCACTGGACACATAGATCAACAGAAGAGAATAGAGAGCCCAGAAATAAACCCATGGCTATATGGTCAATTAATTTTTCACAAAGGAGTCAAGAATATGCAATAGAAAAAAAGACAGTCTCCTCAACAAATGGTGTTGAGAAAACGACAGTTACACGCAAAAGAATAAAACTGGACCACTTCCTTACACCATACTCAAAAATAAACTCAAAATAGATTAAGGACCTAAATGTGAGACCTGAGACCATAAAATCCTAGAAGAGAGCACAGGCAGTAATTTCTCTGACATTGGCCATAGAAACATTTTTCTAGATATGTCTCCTGAGGCAAGGGAAACAAAAGCAAAAATAAACTATCGAGATTACATCAAAATACAAAGTTTCTACACAGCAAAGGAAACATCAAAAAAACTAAAAGACAACTTACTGAATGGGAGAAGATATTTGTAAATGACATATCCAATAAAGGGTTAATATCCAAAATATATAGAGTTTACACAACTCAACACCAAAAAAAAAAACAAAAAATAAAAACAAATGACAAATTATCCAATTAAAAATGGGCAGAAGACAGAAACTGACATTTCCTCAAAGAAGATATACAGATGTCAAACAGACACATGAAAAAGATGCTCAAGGTCACTCATCATCAGGATGCAAATCAAAACCACAATGAGATATCATCTTGCACCTTAGTCAGAAAGGGTAAAATCAAGAAGACAAGAAAGAACAAGTGTTGGGGAAGATATGAAGAAAAAGGATCTCTCTTGGTGGGAACACAAATTGATATATCCACTATGACAGATAGGAGTTTCCTGGAAAAGTTAAAAATAGAATTACCCTGTGGTCCACTACTAAATATTTATGCAAAGAATATAAAAACACTAATTTGAAAAGATATATGAATCCCTGTGTCTGTTGCAGCATTATTTACCATAACCAAATTATAGAAGCAGCCCAAATGTCCATAGATGAATGGATAAAGAAGATGTGGTGTGTGTGTGTATATATATATATATATACACACAGTGGAATATTACACATAAAAAAGAATGAAATCTTGCTATTTGTAACAACATGGATGAATCTAGAGACCATTATGATAAGTGAAACAAGTCAGTGAAAGAAATACAAATACCATATGATTTCACTCATATGTACAATTTAAAAAACAAAATAAACAAACAAAGAAAAAAAGTCCAACAAACCAAAAAACAGGCTCTTAACTATAGAGAAGAACCTGATAGTTACCAGAGAGGAGGTGGGTGGGAGGAGGGACATAACAGGTGAAGGGGATTAAGAATACACTTATGATGAACACTAAAGAATCTACAGAATTGTTGAATCACTATATTGTATACCTGAAACTAATATAACATTATGCATTAACTAAACATTAAAAGTTAAAAAATAAAGTCCAACCTACAAAAAAAATAAAATTTAATTAAAAAATAAAAGTAAATATTATAATAAATTAAATAATAATAATTGCAATTTACTGAGTGCTTACTTTGTATTTAACACTATGCCAAGAATTTAAAATTATTAGCTCACTTAATATTCACAACCAAACTGAGAAAGGGACACCATTCTAAGAATCTCCTATTTCTCCGTGTGTGTGTGTGTGTGTGCCCAATCTCTTTTCCTACTAATGTTTCTTTTATAAATTGTGCATCAAAATAGATAATTTCCCTTATTTAAATCCTCAGCAATGCCCCATCATATTGTAAATTATTTTGCCTGTGATGATCTGGCCTATGCCAGCTGTTCACTCTCCTTATATCTCAGAACCCCATGAAACATCAAACTGTCTACGGTTACTTTTCTGTTTGTTTGTTTGTTTGTTTGTTTGTTTGTTTGTTTAGAGAGAAGAGTGCTAGTGCCTGAGGTGGGGAGGTTGGGGAGGGAGGGGGAGAGGGAGAGAGAGAATTTTAAGCAGGCTCTACACCCAGGGGGGAGTCTGACATGGGGCTTGATCTCACAACACTGAGTTAACGACCTGAGCCCAAATCAAGAGTCAGACCCTTAACTGACTGAGCCACCCAGGTGCCCCAGGTTTATGGTTACTTTAAAATGCGATGGTTCCCTAATACTTAGATAATTATATGGTTTCACTCATTTATGGAACGTAAGAAGTAGGAAGATCCGTAGGAGAAGAAAGGGAAGAAGAAAGGGGGGCGGTAAACAGAAGGGGGAATGAACCATGACAGACTATGGACTCTGGGAAACAAACTGAGGGCTTCAGAGGGGAGGGGGGTGGGGGAATGGGATAGGCTGGTGATGGGTATTAAGGAGGGAATGTATTGCATGGCGCACTGGGTGTTATACGCAAGTAATGAATCATGGAACTTTACATCAAAAACTAGGGATGTACTGTATGGTGACTAACATAATATAAAAAAAAATATTATTAAAAAAATACTTAGACAATTATTTTAGTGCAGCTTGTTTCACAAGCAGAGCCTGAGACAAGTTCTAATTACAAGTAGTCTATTTGGCTGATGCCAGAAAATACACTTGGGAGAATGGAGAAATGAGACAGAGTAAGGAAGGCAGCCAATAAAATGTGTTATCAAGCAAGTTACCCATGTGGACAACAGGAACTTAATCCCACATAGTGGCCACTTTAGGAAAAGAGAGGGGGGCATTTTTACATCAACTTCTATCATCCCCAGGGCTTATCAATTCCACGAACTTCCGGTAAACTAATAATTTCCAGTGACCAGAGGAAGACCTCAAGCAAAGGTGACCTCTCTGAAGTGATCAAGCCCAACGATATAAGTGAAGGATTGAAAGTGTCTGCTCAAATGATGCTATTATTATACATCATATAGCAATTTATTTGCATTTGTGTCTACATCAATAGATTGCAACTTGTGGCGGGCATAAAATTCTCATATTTATCTCTGGATCTACTACTTCCTATTATGTTGCCAAACTCAACAAACGTCTGCTGAATTAATGAAAATGAAATAATCAGAAAATAACATGCCATCGTGGTCCCTATTATTTTCCTAACATTGTAAAGAGCCCAACGGCTAAAACTTTTTTTTCATGATAAGAATATAGCATAAGAACTGTAATATAAGACACATCTGATTTTAGTTCCTCCTTTAAAATTGGAGTGAAAAAAGGATGTATGGAACACATTTTTAGATCTAGTCTTGAGTTGTGCCAAAACTATTGTGCTCTAAACTTTTCAGTGCTGCACTGAACAGACAGTGGATCATCAGGCAGAGACTGAATTATCTGGCTACAGGTTCAATAGACACGTTAGTTCAATTACTTAAACTGGTAGTGACCACCCTGTGCTTTTTTGTGGCAGAAAATCACTAGCTGAGAGGGAATCTACAACCTAGGAGGCATTTTACTGAAGCTTTCATTTATAAATAAGAGTAACTTTAGGACAGAAGGAAAATAATAGCAAACGAAAGGAGCTTACAAAAAATAAAATTATCTAGTTTTCCCTTTAAAAAATGGATGCTGGGGCGCCTGGGTGGCACAGCGGTTAAGCGTCTGCCTTCGGCTCAGGGCGTGATCCCGGCATTGTGGGATCGAGCCCCACGTCAGGCTCCTCTGCTATGAGCCTGCTTCTTCCTCTCCCTCTCCCTGCTTGTGTTCCCTCTCTCGCTGGCTGTCTCGATCTCTGTCGAATAAATAATAAAATCTTTAAAAAAAAATGGATGCTTAACTTTCTTTCTACTAATCAGGTCCATATATAATCTGAATGTTGTAAATCATAAAAAGTACCCTTTCATAAATTACTTCTCTTGCATGTATATAACGGCTATGAGAAAAAAACAATATGCAAAAGCCAGTTAATAACTTAGGGAGTTTTGTTAGAGTGTATCACATGAAAAAGGAGGTGTCCTTTCTAATCACTTATGAAATCAATTCTGTCCTCCCTTTCTCTCTTTGATATGTATTAATAATTCCTCAGATTGCATTTCTTCCATCACTACAGACCATCCCATCAAATTAAAAACATACAAGGGAGGGAGAAAGAAGCATACCCTAAACAACTTTGGGCTAAAGAAAATTAAGATCTTAATGTGACATTAAGTGTCAATACAATTCTGAGATCTTGCTACACAAATGATATGAATTTCACAACTAGGGGCAACTCTGTGGCAGCACCTGAAAGCTTCAAAACATATTCAGATGTGAAAAAAAAAGTATGAAAGAAGCAAAGGAGGATCCTAAATTAGATTATTTTACCTGAATACATAAATTGTTTTATTTTTATGTCTGCAATATTTAAATTTGATTTGGTAATCTTCCTTTTCAGAAAGGATTCAAAGGTTAAAGATTCTCTTTAGGGGCGCCTGGGTGGCTCAGTCGTTAGGCGTCTGCCTTTGGCTCAGGACGTGATCCCAGGGTCCTGGGATCAAGCCCCACATGGGGCTCCCTGCTCTGCTGGAGCCTGCTTCTTCCTCTCCCACTCCCCCTGCTTGTTTTCCCTCTCTCGCTGGCTGTCTCTCTCTGTCAAATAAATAAATAAATAAAATCTTTAAAAAAAAAAAAAAAGATTTTTTTAATCCAGCAGCAACCCTTTTGGATAAATAGATCAGTAATGGTTTATGACCTTTAAAGAAAGCATTGTATAGTTACATGATTTTTTTTTAATTTTGGTATTAACTCACAAACCTTTTAGTTTTGCTTAAGCCTCACTAAAAACCAGAATCCTTATTGACCTTCGGCAGTGTAAGAGCTAAAATTTATCATCCTTTCCCTCACAACTGTATCTATCTGAAAGGCAGTGGGGCAAAGCAGGTAAAGATTGAAATACATGCTTTATTTGATAAAAGCCGGATTGAGGGTTTGCCTTAGATGCGCTGCCACCTTGCCTTACTAAAAACACAATCCTGAATTAGATTTACACGTCCAGCCCATATAATAGCTGGATGACCATGGGCCTTTGCCATCTCAAAGGCACACTACTTGGAGAACAAAAAAATGACTGTATACTGCATATGGTGTGGTTCCAAAGTCAGCCCAATATTTAAGATGAACAAAGCTATTCCCTTCAGCAAACTTGCTAATTAGCACTTGGGGGAGAGGCCAGCAATATTACTCTAGCTCAGCATTTCAAAAAATAGGAGTGCTATTTAACATTATGGGAAGCACAATTTCGGTATTGCTCAAAACTGGTTTAAACATTGCTGGAGAGTTTGCTTTTTGACCCCTGTCATATAAATGACAATGGTGCCCCAATCTGTCATTGTGACACCACCACTACACCACTACCATCACGCACGTGCGTGTGTGTATGCACACACACACACACACACACACACACAAAGCCACCGACGTTTCTGAGTATCTCCTAATTTAGTTGTAGTCAAGCTGAGGTCTATCCAAATGAAACATGAAATCAAGAAAATTTAAACCCCATCCTTAGTAAATGTAATCTTCATCAATGACTAATCATATATTAATACTGTGTAACTTTGTTGCCTTAAAAATAAATAAACAAGGGATCATATATTGTTTCTGTTTTACTAATATAACATAAGCTGCTTAGTTAATTAGAAATACATTTAAATTTAAGGTATTTTAAGAAAAACACACTAATTCTAATACAAGTATGAATTAATTATGAACATTTAATGTCATAGTAAGCACAAAGATCACTTTAGTCTATTGAAGAACACTATATAGATTTACAAACCTGACAAAGCAGGACTTGGTTTTAGATAGATAGATAGATAGAGATATAGTATGTACTAAGAAAGAGATAAAGAACTGTTGAACACTACATCAAAAACTAATGATGTGCTATATGTTGGCTAACTGAACATAAAAAAAATTTTTTTAATTAAAAAAAGAAAAAGAAAGAAAAAGAGATAAAGGAAGGAAAAATGGAAGAAAAATCATGATTATTCTCTCTGGTCAAAAAATCAAAGATAATGCAGATAATCAAGGATAAGATAACCTGTTTCTCAATACAGCATTCTGGTCTAAAGGCCATAAATCACTACTTTGGGCCCAAACAACTTTAACCAGTACGCCTTCCCCTCTGGGATCATCCACATCCAACTCTTCAGGCTCAGTTCCTCTCAAATCCTTCATCAATCGACAAAACAGTTTTGTCAGTCCCAACACCAAGTGGAAGTTTTGTACTAGCCGCTACATAAGCAAAGTATTGGTGGCCAGGAATGAGTATCACTGATGGTTATGGTACTCATAATAACGATGATGCTAATGATACTAATATTAATATTACTAACATCTAACTATACATACATTCCAGATTTAGTTTAAAATGCTTTTCCAGGGGCGCCTGGGTGGCACAGCGGTTGAGCGTCTGCCTTCGGCTCAGGGCGTGATCCCGGCGTTGTGGGATCGAGCCCCATCGGGCTCCTCCACTATGAGCCTGCTTCTTCCTCTCCCACTCCCCCTGCTTGTGTTCCCTCTCTCGCTGGCTGTCTCTATCTCTGTCAAATAAATGAATAAAATCTAAAAAAAAAAATAAATAAATAAAATAAAATAAAATAAAATAAAATGCTTTTCCAGTACATTTTGCCTATTACTGTCATGTGGGTTTATAGCTTCTTTGGGGCTATAACTTGATATTCATTGCCTGAGGTATAATTCTCTGTTGGGACTGGAAAACTGATCTTTACCTTCCCTAATTGTATGAGTTTTTAACATCTTGCATTGTCCTTGAGCCCTGTGGCAAGGGAAAGGGCATTGCTCCCTATTTTTTCAGGCTATTCTTTAGATTTCAGTTGTGAGAGGGAAAAAAAATGCCGTGAACAAAATCATTTATAGCCACGTGACTTTAAATGGTGTCCTTTGCATGGACTTCATTTTTTATTGCACTCATATATATTATATAATGAACTATTCTTAGCTCTGAGCTTTCTAATGTAAACTAGACCAATAAGAACATTTACATTATAAATTTCTGCCATTTTATGAGAATGTACCTGATACTGATATTTGTTAAAACTAAGCATGCATGCTTTGGACTACATGCTTCATTTTTCCCAACTGCTTTTATTATTTTATTTTTTAAGATTTATTTATTTTAGAGGGATTGGGCAGAGGGAGAGGGAGAGAGAGAATATCCAGCAGACTCCGTGCTGAGCGTGGAGCCCAACGACACAGGGCCCGATCTCACACTTGAGATCATGACCCCAGCCAAAACCAAGAGTTGGATACTCAACCAACTGAGCCACCTAGGTGTTCCCCAACTGCTTTTAAAGATCTAAAAGATTAAGTTTATTTAGATTTCCTCAGGTTTTTTTCTCCTCCTCTATGCCTTCTTAAGTTATGAAAGATATGTAAATGTAAATTACACAGTATACCTGGTGTATGCCTCTTGATCAAAAAATATAAACTTTCCATCGAAAACCCTGAGGTACTAAAATAACTTACTTAAATTAACAAAATAACTACTCCTAACTTAAAATACTTACTTCATTCCTCTAGCCTGTTAAACTACTGTCATTTTGGTGAATGTAGTATCCTTATAACCATGAATAAATATTGCATTTCTATATTTATTTTATAATTATTCTTACAGGTTTCATTTTCAGGACTTCATAAAAATGATGTGAAAATTCTTTCTATAATTTATTGATCTATCTATCTATCTATCTATCTATCTATCTATCTATCATCTATCTTCTATCGCTCTACTATCAATCACCATCTAAACTTCCCACGCCAATATTGTCTTCTTAATTAAAAGCTGCATAAGAATGATGATTTTCAAAACTCTGACATTTATGTTTGGACAGAATTAATAGATAGCTTCTCTCTAAAATGTCTTATTTCAAGCTGTTAAGCAATTTATTATTCACTGTAATTGAAACTTTAAATGTGATAGAAACCAGTTGTAATAGCAAATATGGCCAGCATTTTTGGTACATTTGATTCAGGAATGTTGACCTAAAGTGGAAGAAAATTGAATACCTTTTTATATTAGTTCTATTTCACATTCATTATATAGAGTTATCCTGTAAGTGTGGGTATATTGGCCACTGAATGACTCTAGCAGGTTTATTTAGCAATAAGAACCTCAACTGCCTGCAGTTTTCTAATGATTTTATATACTTTCTGGCTCCAATCTTTGCAGTTTTCATTCTTTTATCTGGAACGACTCTCCAGTGTTGTTCCTTTGGTTATCTCATGTGCCATCTTTATGACTCAGCTTAAGTTTTTCTCCTCTGAAAAGCCTTCAGTGAACACCCACCTCTTCAATGTTCCTCTCCAAGGGATGAACACACATTCAGACTTACAATTAAGGTCAGAAATATGCCCCTTTGTTTGTACTTCAGTAACACCTATATTTTGATGGCATCTGTCATATTCATGGAAATTTTTTGTCTTTCTTTCATAGTCTTCAAATTCCTTGAGGACAATGACTATCCGATTTGTCCCCAATGCACATAGTGGGGACTCAATATGATGTGTATGTTAAATAAGCTGATAGATTAAAAACTGGGTCTCACCAGTCTCCAAAATAAACTAATTTATATTTCTTGTTGTTAATCATTATTTTATTGATGTCAGTTACATTCTAAAGACATTTCAAAGAATTTCAAACAATGCCTTTGCCTTGGCTTTTATTTTAAATATCTATAAAAAATTATTTAAAACGTTTACAACTCCAATATTATTTGTATTTGAAAATATTACTTATTTAGAGTCCCACAGGAATAGTGATATATGTGGCAGGGTACTCTCTTGAAGATTAACTGTAATTCTGAACATCTGCTAAAAATGGAAAATTGATTTTTTATCAATATATAAAAAAATTATATATCCTTCAAGTTACACAGAAAATCATGTGCACCTTAAAGAGATTGAGAATTAGTGGGCTTTATGGAAAGAAAATGTAATTAGGAGTTCAAAGGCCTATTTGTTCTATCTTTTCCACTATGAAATTCCATATTACTAAAAACAAGTCATTAACAGTTTCATGACCTAGTTGTTTTTTTAAATCTTTTTGCAAAGAGTGTTAGAATATAGAATATAGTATTAGAACAGTAGTATAGGTTTAAATTTCTATGAGGTAAATGACAAAACTCCCCTCCAACATACAGGTAACTATTCAAAACCAATATAAACTGTTCTTGTATCTTACAATATGAAAGAATATATGTTAGCTTCGGTAAGAAAGAAAAAAAAATATTACATAGATGATTTTTCACTCAAGTTACTTATTGCCTTATTGCAAAAATTAGTTTAGAAATACATAGATAATCAGCACTTAGTGTAATTTGAGAGCAGATGCCACACATGATGCTAGCAATATAGAAAGTACTAAAAAAAAAATTGAAACATGAAGGAAATGTTTTCAAGAATCCATACTATAAGCAAAGTTGGGACGAGGGGCATAAGTTATTTGAGTAAGTTATTTAGACAATTTAATTTTGTAGTTGTAAACATAATCTATTTCTTTATAGAAGTGTTGATTTTTGTCAGAATAGGAAGCTGATTCATTGAAAATATTCCCTAACCTGATGTGTCCAGAACATATTTTTCAGTCATTCAGAGGTTGCATGATGCCCAAATCACACAAGTTCAGTACATACAACCATTCCCAAAAAAGAAGTTGACTTAACTTCAAACCCAAATACTTATCTCAAGTTCAGACATCTCTCTTGACTTATAGATGTAAATACCCAACACCCTATTAGGCATCTTCACATGATGATCTAAAGTTCACTTCTTTCAAAAATGAAACTATAAGGAACTCATCATCCTCCCAACCCAGCTCTAACAACCAACCAAATTAAGCAAAATAAAATAAAAATTATATATTTCAAATATTCCTATTTTAGTAAATACAACCAGATTTGAATCAATAACTCATTTCTACTTGAAATAAAAATCATCTAAAATTACATATATTTTTAAATTACATTTATGTTTTATATAGAAAATAAAAATCATCTAAATATATATACATAAGTATATATATGTTTATAAGTATAAAAATATATAGTTAGTATAAAGCTGCTATAAACATTTCTGAGTGTGTTTTTGTGTGTAAGTTTTCAAATCAGCTGAAGTTTTATCTAGGGACACAATTGCCAGATTATATGGTAATACCATGTTCACCATTGTAAGAAACCGCCACAAAGTCGTCTTTTTTTTTTTAATGTTTTTTTATTATATTATGTTAGTCACCATACAGTACATCCCTGGTTTCCGACGTAAAGTTTGATGATTCATTAGTTGAGTATAACACCCAGTGCACCATGCAATACATGCCCTCCTTACTACCCATCACCCGTCTATTCTATTCCCCCACTCCCCTCCCCTCTGAGGCCCTCAGTTTGTTTCTCATAGTCCATAGTCTCTCATGCTTCATTCCCCCTTCTGATTACCCCCCTTTCTTTATTCCTTTCTTCCCCTACCGATCTTCCTAGTTCTTATGTTCCATAGATGAGAGAAATCATATGATAATTGTTTTTCTCTGCTTGGCTTATTTCACTTAACATTATCTCCTCCAGTGCCGTCCATGTTGCAGCAAATGTTGAGAATTCGTTCTTTCTGATAGCTGAGTAATATTCCATTGTATATATGGACCACAGCTTCTTAATCCAGTCATCTGTTGAAGGGCATCTCGGCTCCTTCCATGATTTGGCTATTGTGGACAATGCAGCTATGAACATTGGGGTGCATATGGCCCTTCTCTTTACTACGTCTGTATCTTTGGGGTAAACACCCAGTAGTGCAATGGCTGGGTCATAGGGTAGTTCAATTTTTAACTTTTTAAGGGACCTCCACACTGTTTTCCAGAGTGGCTGTACCAACTTGCATTCCCACCAACAATGTAGGAGGGATCCCCTTTCTCCACATCCTCTCCAACAATTGTTGTTTCTTGCCTTGTCTATCTTTGCCATTCTAACTGGCGTAAGGTGGTATCTCAGTGTGGTTTTGATTTGAATTTCCCTGATGGCTAATGATTTTGAACATTTTTTCATGTGTCTGTTAGCCATTTGTATGTCTTCATTGGAAAAGTGTCTGTTCATATATTCTGCCCATTTTTTGATTTGTTTATTTGTTTCTCTTGTATTGAGTTTGAGAAGTTCTTTGTAGATCTTGGATACCAGTCCTTTATCTGTGGTGTCCTTTGCAAATATATTCTCCCATTCCGTGGGCTGCCTCTTAGTTTTTTTGACTGTTTCCTTTGGCTGTGCAGAAGCTTTTTATCTTGATGAAGTCCCATAAGTTCATTTTATCTTTTGTTTCTCTTGCCTTTGGAGATATGTCATGAAAAAAAGTTGCTGTGGCCAATGTCAAAGAGGTTGCAGCCTATGTTCTCCTCTAGAATTTTGAAGGATTCCTGTCTTAAATTAAGGTCTTTCATCCATTTGGAGTTTATCTTTGTGTATGGTGTGAGAGAGTGGTCAAGTTTCATTCTTTTGCATGTAGCTGTCCAATTTTCCCAGCACCATTTATTGAAGAGACTGTCTTTTTTCCACTGGATGTTTTTTCTGGCTTTATCAAAGATTAGTTGCTCAAAGAGCCGAGGGTCCATTTCTGGGTTCTCTATTCTGTTCCATTGGTCTATGTGTCTGTTTTTGCCACAAAGTCTTCTAAGTGGTGTAGCATTTTGTATTCCCACCAACAAAGAATAAGAATTCTTGCTTCTCCACATTCTTGCTAGCAATGGGGATTGTCTGTTCTTTTGTTTTGATTTTAACAATTCTAATAGGTTTGTAGTAGTATCTCATCATGGTTTAAATTTAAAATCCCTTAATAAGAGATTATGTTGAGCAATTTTTCATATGCTTAATTATTATCTGTATATCTTTTTTGGTGAAATGTCTATTCAGATATTTTGTACTTTTTAAACTGCACTGTTCACTTGTTTGGTATTGTTAATTTTGAAACTGGAATGTTTTGGATAAAAGTCCTTAATCAGATGTGTGGGTTTTTTTATATTAACTTATTTATTTTATTTTATATCTCATTAAGACTTTGTTTTTCAGAGCAGTTTTAAGTTTACAGCAAAATAGACGGGAAGGTTAAGAGACATCCCATATACTCCCTGTCCCCACACATTCATGGTTTTTCCCCATTATCAACATCCTCCACCAGAGTGGTACAGTTTTCACAATTGATGAACCAACAATGACACATCATAATCACCTAAAGTCCATGGTTTACATTATGGTTTGCTCTTGGTGTTGTACATTCTATAGATTTGGACAAATGTTTAATGACATATGTCCATCATTATAGTTTCACACAGAGTGTTATCACTGCCCTAAAAACCTCCGCTCAACCTATTCATCCCTTTCCTACAGCTAAACTCCTGGCAGTCTCTGATCTTATAACAGTCTCTATAATTTTGCTTTCTCCAGGATATCATATACTTGGTATCATATAGTATTTACCCTTTTCATATCTTTTCAGATTGGTTTCTTTTGGGGAGCCTGGGTGGTTTAGTGGGTTAAGCATCCAACTCTTGATTTCAGCTTAGGTCATGATCTCAGGGTCATGAGGTCAAGCTCCCCATTGGCCTCCATGCTGGGTGTGGAGCCTGCTTAAGATTCTTTCTCTCCCTCTCCCTCTGCCCCTGCCCCTCTGTCTGTCTCTCTCTCTCTAAAAAAAAAAAAAAAAAAAAAAAAAAAAAAAAAAAAGAGAGAGAGAAAGAAAGAAGGAAAGAAAGAAAGAAAGAAAAATTGTTTTTTTTTTCATGTAGTAGTACGCATTTATGGTTCCTCTATGTCTTTTCATGGCTTGATAGCTCATTTCATCTTAGTGTTGAATAATATTCCATTGTCTGAATGTACCACAGTTCATTTATCCCTTCACCCATTGAAGGATATGTTGGATGCAGGTTAAGTTTTAGCAATTATAAATAAAGCTCCTATAAACATCCACATGCAGGTCTCTGGGCATGTTTTCAAATATTTTTGGTAAATATGAAGGAGCACAATTGCTGGATCCTGTGGTTAAGAGTATGTCTCGTTTTAAAAGAAACCACCAAAGTGTGTTCTAAAGTGGCTGTCCCATTTTGCATTCCAAGCAACAATGAATAAGAGTTCCTGATGCTCCACATCCCTGCCAGCACTTGGTGTTGTCAGTGATTTGGATTTTGGACATTCTGTTAGGTGTGTTGTGGTATTTCATTTTTCTTTTAGCTTGTATTTCTCTGATGACATATGATGTGAAGCGTCTTTTCATATGCTTATTTTGTCATGGATACCTTCTTTGGCGAGGTGTCAGTTAAGGTATTTAATGTGTGGTTCTTGGCTTCCTTATTGTTGAGTTTTAAGAGGTTTTGTATATTTGGACAAAAATCCTTTATCAGAACTGTCTCTTGCAAATATTTTCTTCCAGTCTGTGGCCTATTTTTTTCATTCTCTTGACATGGTTTTTCATGTATCTCAAGTTTTTTTTTTTATTATTTTAATAAAATCCAGCTTATCAATACTTTCTTTTATGGATTGTGTCTTTGGTGCTTTTCTTCCAAAGTATGTAATAATGGATAGGGAGGAAAAATAATAACTTAACCTGACAAATTTTGTACCTCAAATGGAAGAGCAAAGTTAATATCAATGATTATAACTCCTGTTGATACTATGTGCCCTTGAAATAATGAGATGGAAATGACATCTTATATCTGTTTTCTTCCTCCTCAAAATATAAAAGCCTGTCTAATTGTGAGAAAAACATTGGACAAATCCTAATTGAGGGATATTCTATGAAATACCTGGCAAGTTCTTTTTAAAACTGTCAAAAATGGAAAGCCTAAGAAACTGTCATAGCAAAGAGGCAGCCCAGGGGATAGGACTACTAAGTGTAGTGTGATATCCTGAATGGGATCTTGGAAGAGCAAAAGGATATTAAGTAAAAAATTATGGAGATCTGAAAAAAGCATGGAATTTTACTGATAATAACATGAATAATTGTCATAAAGGTAGCTCACTAATATAAGATGTTAATAATAAGGGAAATTGGGAATTCTTTATACTATCTTCTCAAATATTTTCCAAATCCAAACTTTTCTAAAATAAAAAGTTCATTGAAAACCAGTAAAGCCCCATATGAATGATAAATTCTTTTTACTAATGATGAACATGAAAATACTACATAACTTAGAAAACAAATTTATTAAAAAGATAATGCATTCCTTACAGAATTGCTGGAAATATTAGTTAATGTAACATCTATATTTGCATATTATAAGATATATTTTGTAGCCTAAAAATGATCAATTGTTCTAAGTCACATATGGACACATATGAGCCCAATATCATGGGCTCACCAATAGTTGGAAGCATATTAGATTAAAGTTGGTTATTTTATTTTCAAACCTTCTATGCCATCCTTGAGATTCTTTTTTTTTTAAGATTTTATTTATTTATTTGACAGCGCGAGAAAGAGCACAAGCAGGGGGAACAGCAGAGGGAGAGGGAAAAGCAGACTCTCTGCCGAGCAGGAGCAGACAGCCGATGCAGGGCTCGATCCCAGGACTCTGGGATCATGACGTGAGCCAAAGGCAGATGCTTAACTGACTGAGCCACCCAGGCATCCCACCATCATTGATGTCTTTAAAGCCAATTTGACCTAATAATAATTTATAGTGTCATGTTGAAACTTCCCAATATGATGGATCGATCTATTTTTTCTTGTAGTTTGTTTTTTGCTTTATTTATCTTGATTTGACTTTATTAGGTGGATACATGATATTTTATTATATCTTCCAGTTCACACATTTAAAAGTAGGACTAATCTGTCATTTACTCATCTCCAATTAGGCTTTTCATTTGAACATTTTTATAGTTAGGTTGTATTCTCTGTGTGTCAGTATAAACTTGTTGAATGTGACAAAGGCATTAATGCTAACCAATATAATATTTGCTTCCATACAATTTTCAGTACCTTTGAATTTATATGGGATCCTATGACTCTTTTTGGGTCAATGAAATATAAGCATACGTGTCATAAATTATGTCTGGACTAAGATATTGCAGATCCCATATACAATTTTCAAGACTCCCTCTTCTCCTGTTGCAACAACCTACAGGGCTACAACATAGGAACAAAGATAGCTTGAGTACCTGACTATGTGTAACAGAGCTTTCTGTTGATTTATGTATGACAAATGACAAGAATATAGCAAATAATAAGTTGATGTTTTAAACTGTAATTGTAGCATAGCTTATCCTACTCTATGGGTCTTAACATTCTAGAACTGTGGTTTATTTTTCTTACCTGACTCTCAGTCAGAGAGCCTTGCTTTCTTTTATTTTTAGTAATATTTGCCATTGGGGTGAGGCTCGATGTTAGTCTCTGGAAATCCTGTAGGCTGTGCTGAGAAAGCTCCCATTCAAAGATGTTATATATCTGCATTAGTTGAAAGATAGTTTGCTTGATCCCATTCTAGGCTTCCTTAAGCTTTATTTCAAATAGTACGTACTAAGGTTTGGCTTTCTTTCCTCATTTTCTTTCAGTGAAAAATATCCCCATATTTACTCTGAAGACTGCCCTATGTCTTCTGATGATTTGTGATCCATTTTGCCGATTCCTCATTGCTCTTGCCTGGCTCCCGTCTGCAATCCTGGCCACTGACCTTTGTAGTTCAGACTCAGGTATGTGCTCTGGCATCTTGGTACAGAGACACTATTCCTGGCTATTCTAATGTCCATTTGCCCCCAGGTCCTGACTGAGCTGTTATTTGTTTGTGTGCCCCCTTCTTTGTTTCTATACGTATTTTGCAGGGAGGAATTAATGAAGATATCTCCTATCTATTTTGAAATAAGCAATTAATCAAAGAATCTATAGTACTGAGCAACAAAAGGGTGTCCCATAACTCCTACCTACTTGAGAGATTATGTCTAGTACTTTTTAAATGCTTCAGGTTCATTCGGTATAATTTTAAAATAGCAAAGCTAGCTTTTGTTTTGTTAATGGTTTTTGGTATATCTTTTTCTAACTTTGTTTCCAAATATTGTGTGTCATATTTTAGTTCAATCTCTATTGAACAAAATACAGCTATATTTGTTTTTTGTTTTTGTTTTTAATAACCCAGTCTTACAATCTTTGTTTTGTAATTGGAGCGTTTTAGTACATTTACACTGATTGAGATTGTTGATAGATTTTGATTCATTTCTGCCCTCTTGGTTGGCCTTATTTAAACCTACTTTTTCCATTTTTTTCCACCTTTCCATTGACCTTTTTGATTGATAAGAAAAAAGTTTCATTTTTTTCTTTAAGAGTATTCCCAAAATAAATTTGCCTCAAGCAATTTAGAAGAATATTCAAATTACCCATTTCAACATTAACTATGAGAATAATTTTGTTCAACCTCATTTTATAATCATAATAGTAAAAAATAGATATATCGCTCACATATTATGAATTACAGTACCATTATTTCCTTTTCTGTCCTTTCTAATTACACAGGCAATATAACTTTCAGTGTCCAGCATTTTGTTAAACCTTGTCTAAAAAAGCATGTGATTTATATCATCTGTACTCTTGGAATCATACAATCAAGGTAAAGGAGAGCAAGATATATGCACAGATAACAGAATAATACTACATAAGGTAGAGAGCAACATCTAGTTTAGTCTACATTTAGTCAGCAATATGTGTTTCATATTAAGAAATTTCTAAAATAAAGTTATACTATTAAGAGTATACAGTTCTTCATATTTTTGACTGAACTCTACCTAAAATGTATTATTTGCAATTTCTTTCTTAAACAGCCATCAAACAGAATTCAACATTTTCTCAGTACCACAGAATCATTAGTTTCACTAATTAAAGTACATTAGTTTTACTATGGCTTCCTAATACTTTCAGCTTCCAGTTCTGCTTCTCACAGCATCTGCCCTTTTGATTTGCTGCTTATTCTCTGCTGTGATTTGAGAAAGTTGATAAGTTAGTATGAATGTCCTGTGGCTAAATAAAAAAGCATCAAGAATTGTGGGAGTCCAAGGAAGATGCAGTGTGAGTGAAAGACCAGAGTTCTTGCCCAATGTTTCATTGAAAAAAAAATTAAAATAACTGATATGGGGAATAATATTTAAGCAAATTTCTGATTTAAGCAGAAATTTCTGTAATCTTCTATTGGGCCAAGAAGCAGATGTAATCTCACACCTTTCACTCAAGGCCTTACAACTGACGAAAAGAGGAACACTACTCTTCCTACTCTTATCTCAGTCTTAGCCTTGAACTTTTCTTGAACAGAAGTAAAGAGAGACTGCATTTCTGACCTCATTTCTAGCCTGAAACTGGAGACGACACAAGTGGTATGAGTCCTGGGAATTGCTTTAACTTACAAACACTCTACTTTACTCCAGGAACTGCCCAACAGAAAAGGGAGAAAGAGGTGACCCTGGCCCAGCCAAGCTTCACTCTTTAATTCTATTAAGAAGCAGTCAAATATTGAGCTTTCAATACTACCTCTGACATGTCTGAATCCAACTACAGAAATTGGGGGAACATCTGCTACTAAGAAAATACAGAATTCAAATTAGCCATCTTGCTAAATACCTGAATTCTAAGAAACTACAAAACACATGTACTCTTAATGGAAAAATAGCAAACCGAATTCAATAAGAAAGTTGTACAGATCAGAGAGAAATTTAAAAAAGAGAAATAAGGCAGAATATGAGTCCCATCTAAGATCAGTTTCCCATAGAAAACTCAAAAAATTTAGAAGAAAAATGTTTTATCCATCTTCCAAGGGGATGGACACATGTCATGGTTGCTAAAGAACCATTCCAATCTTTATCAAAATGTGTCTATACCATAGAAAATTGTCCTTATGGAATAATTTTCAAATTAACAGAAAATACATATTTTCTCAAGTTTCACCTTTTCCCAAATAGTCCATGAACGTTGGTATTTATTCACATCAAAGTGATGATGAATTCTGCTCCTAAATATCTGATAGGGAGATAAGTATAGTATCTTTTTCAGCCATTAGTATTTTGTTGTTTTGTAGCTACTGATCTATTGTTGATAAATATTATCTCCCAAGGATACTTATATTGTCTGCCTGGAATATCTCCTGCTTGTCTTCAATGTTTCAACTCTAGCTTACACTTCCATCATCTAAAATTTTTCAAGATGAGTAGGTGTGCATGGGGAAGCAGGTGGGAGTGGCCTGCTTCCAGGTACACCTGTATGTTAGGTTAGAACCAATTATCATCCAGTCCTAGAGCAGAAATCAGGTTATCCAAATTTCTTCTTTGATGTAATAGATAGGAGCTCAGACCCTGGGGGCAGGTTGCTTAAGCTACTGAGACTTTTGCTTGCTAACTATGTGGTCTTGGGCAAGTTACTTAACCTCTCTCTGTCTCATTTTTCTTAGCTCTAAAATGAGGATAATGACAATCCTCATACTGTCATTATAAAGATTAAACAAGTTTATAAAATTTAAAAAAATTAGAATAGTGCCTTGTATATAGGAAGTGCCATGTAAATATTAGAGTTTAACTACTGAGTTCTCCTTAGGGGGACATTGGTGTGTTTCTTAATCTATTTTACAAATTCAGCATCTAAAGTCCTTTTCTCTAGGAAGATCCTTGTTCCTTATGATGTTTTCCCCCAACTTTCCTAAGCGCTCTGCATTCCAAGATATTTTTGATGGTAACTTCTGTCTAGACACTAAGATCCAATTTCCTTTTTCCCAGACCAATTGGGAAGGTTCTGAGAGCAGCCTTTAAATTAATCTTCTGAAAATAAAACTTGCTGACTCCAAGTTGACAATCTTAAAAGCGTAACATCTCTAGCAAATGTTCATCATAACAGGGCACACAACTACATGCGAAATTTTACAACATGACCACATTTCAATGCATGTTCTTAGTCAATTATTTGTGAAGCTCAAGGTATAACAGTGAAAACATTTAGCTGTGAACAAGGACAGAGAGTCAAACCATCTTTTCAGTGAAGGATCCGAAAGATGCCAGAATTTCTATATACAGCATCTCAACCCACTAAAGAACTTGAGCAATTCCTCTGTTGAGACTGGAGATGATATATTTATAATGACTGATCACCAGAGGTATAAAGAGTTTCACAATACTCATTTCAAATGTCCAATGTTAAGAGAGTTAACATTAAACACTGTCAATATTTCTGTTAGATGTGATTGTTTAGTACTGTTATTTTAATATTAGAACTGTAAACTAGATTTAGCATATCTTACTGTTTTTTTTTATTAAATGGCAAAAAAATTTTAGTGTTTTTTATACTAGATACTGTTATTAAAATCATTTCATCATGATATTTGCTTCCTTTTTGTTACTTAATTACTTTATGCTTTATAATTAAATTTATGTCAAAAAATGGGTATTTATATATAATTCTTTGCAAAATGTATGTGATGTTTCTACTGCCACCCACACACAAACTCTCCCATGCAAGTAATTTTCAGTATTTGCCCATTGAAACACAATTCATCTTTCCTTTCATATAAACATGTCGCCAGTATCCATGGGCATTATACAATATTTAGAGCTGTAAAAATTATTATGCAAAAATTAAATAATGTATTTAAACATTATTCATGATCATTTATGTTCATTTTTATTTTCTTTAATGTTCCTTTTTTATAAAATGCTAACTTTTGCTAAAAGAATAAATTCAACATGGACTGATAGTAGTTTAGCTATTTTATTTCACAGAATCCTGAAGCGAACAACCAAAAACTGGGACTTAAAAGGGACTGAAAGTGCAGGCATGTGAAGGAACGTACACCAGATAGCACAGTTAGAATCAGAATTGGGATTCATCTCCATGTTTGTCTGACTTATATCTGTATAATTTTTTCAGCATTGCACAGTTCCCCTAGATGCATTTAAAATACCCAATGTCTTTAAATATCTGGATAAATGATGGGATCTTTCACTTTATATCTGGACAATTGGTCTTATGCAGACACAGTCTGATTTCTAACTTCTCTATTGATGACATAAAGAGGATAAATACATTTTCAATGTAGATAACATACATATTATTTTTAAAAAATCACATCTACTCTCAGTATGAAGAGCTGTTAAATAGCCATGCCCACAATGTCTTTGTCATCATCAACTATCAATTACTGAGAACTACTGGCACTGTACTAGACAAAAGTGGGGCATTTTAAATGTTTCCTGAGCTTCAGTTAATCTGCACAGATTTATTCCAATGACATGTATACCAAAACACTTCTTTGAAAAAAATGCAATGTACCATCTGTCAGTGCTTATTCCAACAAAGAAAATGTCTTTTTTTCCCCCAAATCATTTGTAATATTGAAGAGAGCTAGAAACACAATTGCATTCCATAGCTCCTCCTTCATGCTTCTGTCACTTTCTAAATGAATTTGGCAGAACAAAATTAATAGCTGAGAAAGACTGAGAAAACTCTTAATGGAGGGAAAAAAAACATTAATGTTTTCAAAGATTTACATTCACCATGAATCTAGTCTTTTGGTTTTATGGCTAGATTGAAAATGGCCATCATCAAACCATGGACATATTTTAATTTTCAGTAAATTAAGAATGAATTATGCTCGGGGCGCCTGGGTGGCACAGAGGTTGAGCGTCTGCCTTCGGCTCAGGGCGTGATCCCGGCGGTATGGGATCGAGCCCCACATCAGGCTCCTCGGCTATAAGCCTGCCTTCCTCTCCCACTCCCCCCTGCTTGTGTTCCCTCTCTCGCTGGCTGTCTCTATCTCTGTCGAATAAATAAACAAAATCTTTAAAAAAAATTAAAAAAAATTAAAAAAAAATAAAAAAAGAATGAATTATGCTCAATCTTCTAAAAAATCTGTAAACATGTGGAATTTAGATAAGTGAACTCACAAATCATTCTTAAGTTTTTTCAAAGTGTATCTTCTTGGTTAATATGACTTTTAATGAGTCCATTTTGCCCTACTAAGCAGTTTAGCAACAGATTTCAGGAAACACAAAACAATCTTTTCAAGATCATGGCTTTGTACTATATTGCCATCAGTTTGAAAAAATAATCAATTGGGTTGAGTATTTAGAGATTTGTTATCAATCTCTTAGTCATAGGAAAGCAAGAATAAAAGAAATACCTCAGTGATGTTGAACTGGTCATACCTACAGGTCACCACTATCTGTTCCTGTGTCTAAGAACACAAGAGACTTGAACTCCCTTACCCTCTTAAAGTTAGACATGGTCATTTGACCTCCACTGGATAGTGATATATAATCAGAAGACATCTCTTTTATTTCCAGGTGGAACCATTTAATTGTTGGTGCTCAGATTTCCAACCTGCTCCCTTTCTCCTGTAATAATTGTGGAAGAACCTAGTGATATGGAAACACAACAGTTAGCTGCCCTTGAGAAATTGCTTAGATCTGCAGTGAACTTTGCTTGAGGGAAAAACAAACCCTGGTTGTTTTAAGCCACTGATATTTTGAAGTTTATCTTATGGCATAATTGAGCCATTCTGATGAATATGAGTACATGTAATAGTACTCATATATAAATATATGATTTATAAATAGTACTCATATATAAAATATTACTCATATATAAAAGAGTTCTCAATATAAAATACATGTAATTTATAGTTTGGTTTTGACTTCATAATGATAACTGATAAATGTAAAAATTGAATGTCTTAATTTATAGTGGTATTTCTATGTTTACTTTATTTTCTTTGACAATAAAATCTTTAACAAAATCAGGCCTGAGTTGCACTCTGTTTGGCTTAGCAGAGAATGAACCGCCATATCTATCTATCTATCTATCTATCTATCTATCTATCTATCTATCATCTATCTACCTATGTAGATTATTATATATTATATATCTATTTTGGTCTTATTTGCCTATTAGCATTGCTCTATCCTCCTTAAGACCCAGCTCAAATTACACCTCCCCCATTATTCTTCCACTCCATAAGTAATTTTATTTTACCTTCTACTCCCATAGCACATCATTACATATTTAATTTTTTTAGTTGTTAAAGATGTTTGAATTTGCTTGGTCATATTGATACCTCCAAATTTGCCTATGGGTTTTCTAAAAGATGAAATTCCAGTCGTTCATATTTTTACTTTGTGAATCTCTCTTGTTCCATCTTCTCAATTTGCATGTTTGTCCTGACCTCTTTAGATCCTCCTTGGTTCTTATTTTTCATTTGTGCTTACTGAAACTTGAAGTGAGTGTCTGCCTCTTATGGCCTAAGGACTTTTCTCCTGGAACTTGGAACTGAGTTCATTTTGTCTAGCAAGCTCTACAATATTTTATTATTATTATGATCTCCATTACTCCCTTGCACGATTCTCAGT
Organism: Ailuropoda melanoleuca; assembly: GCF_002007445.2. Lineage (NCBI taxonomy): Eukaryota > Metazoa > Chordata > Mammalia > Carnivora > Ursidae > Ailuropoda > Ailuropoda melanoleuca. Next base: position 76,661,411 of record NC_048226.1, read on the forward strand.
TTCAGTTTCTTTGTTTCTCTCTTGGTTTTGTTTTTTTTTTACCCACTTGGCAAAATAAAATTCTTATTGTATTCAACTATCTGCCTTCTGTATATCTTTACCAGCACAGATAACACGCTGAAAAAAACGTATAACCATGCTAACTTGTTTGAAGCTAAATCAGCATCATTTGGTCCTTCTTGTTTCCTTTTATTATTCATGGGCCTTCCCTGATCCTAGATAAGCCAACCCTTGTGCCTGTGTCCTAGACCTGGTTTCCTAGTCTTAACATAACTGCAAAACAAGACTCTAGCAATTGCCCAATCTCTCACTTACATGATCAAATATTCCCTTTACTGGATCATTCCACCAAATGCACGAACATGCTGTTATTTCTCCCATTTTATTCAAAAAACTTACAAACAAAAAACTTTGTTGTTCTCAGTGTCTCTCCAGCACAAACCAACTTATCTCCTTATTTTTAGAGCCCATCTTACTGAATGGTTTTCTGTACTTACTCCAAATTCTTTCCCAAATTCTTTTTTTTAAGATTATTTATTTATTTATTTATTTGAGAGAGAGAGCACAAGCAGGGAGAAGGGGCAGAGGGAGAGGAGAGAGCAGGCTCCCTGCTGAGCAGGGAGCCCAATGAGGGGCTGGATCCCAGGACCTTGAGATCGTGACCTGAGCTGAAGGCATCCCCTTAACTGACTGAGCCACCCAGGTGCCCCTCTCCACTCTGTCTTGAATCAACTCAAACCAGGTTTCAATTACTCCCATCTAGTGAAGTACTCTTTAAAAGATCACAGAAGACCCACACTTTGTTACACAAAATGGTCATTTCTGAGTCCTTATCTTATTTGATGTTGCAGCAGCATTTGAAATATTTGTTTTTCCTCCTCAAACCAAATTCTTCACTTAGCTTCCAAGATACCATTCCCTCATCAATTTCCTCCTATATTTCTGCCCATTTTTTTTAGACTCTCTTCTTCATTTTACCAACCTGGAAATGTTGAAGGGCCCCAAGGCTCCATCCTTTAACTTACATGGGTTTCTAATCTCCACTCTCTCTGTAGAGCCTCTCTAGTCTCATGGCTTTAAATATAATGTCCATGATGATGACTGCCAAATTTTAACTCCTGCCTAGACCTCTTCTTTGGATACTCAAGTATGCAAATGGTTTCTTGTCATTTTCTCTTCAATGTCTAATAGTCATTTTATGTTCAATATGTGCTAAACAAATGTTTTGATATTTGTCCAATGCTATCCAACCTAATGTGCTCTTTTTGAAGTATTTCTACTGAAAATCAAAGATTATTCCATTTTTTTGGTTGCTTGGGGAAAAAATAGCATCATCCTTTTACTCCACTCCTTCTCTTACTTTACACATTGAGGCTGACAGAAAATCTTTTCTGCCTGACCACTCTTTACCACACTCACTGCCACTACCCTAGTCCACATCATCCTCTCTCATCAGGGATTTTGCAATAGTTTCTGCCAAAGGCAGAATTTTAACATGACCACCGAATGACCCATGACTTTGTAAGCTATCTTCTCCTTGCTTGGGGAACAACCTGTAATTTTCTGTCAAACAGCAGCACATGGTTCAACAATGAAATGGCTCAGCTTGCTGATAAATCCTAAAATCTCTCCTGTGATTATGTTACATCATAAGGCAAAGGTGAAGGGACTTGGGAGATGTAATTAAAGTCCCAATCAATTGAATTATTCAAAAGGAGATCAGCATGGTGGGCCTGACTTAATCAGTCAAAGCTATAAAAGAGGCCCCAGAGGTCAGAAACAGAAAACAGATTCCCCCGCTGACCTTGATGTAAGCTGCTGTGTTGTGAGAGGACCACGTAGCAAGGAACTTTGGGAGTCTTCTAGGAGGTGAGAGCAGAATTCAGCTGACAGGTATCTCCATCCTATAATCAGAACAAACTGTATTTTGCTAGTAACCTCCAAAGCTTGGAAGAGAATCATGAGCTTCAAATAAGAACATAGCCTAGCCAAGACTTTGAAGCTTTGTGAGACTGTGAAGGGAAGGAAGACTCAGTTAAGCCATGCTTGGATTTCTAACATATAGAAACTGTGAGATAATAAATGTTACTTGTTCTTTTGTTAACTAGCTATATTTGGGTAATTAATTAGCAATAAAAGTAATACAACTCCCTAACTGATCTCATGAATCTCTAAAATTACAACTCTCTCAACATTTTATTCTTCTCTACTCTTTTAATTTAACCTAAAACTTTTTAATCAATTAACTTATTTATATTTAATTATTCACTTTGTGCATTCTCTCCCCTAAAATAGAAGCTCCATAAGAGTGGAGACTTTTGTCAATTTTTTTCATTGACAGAAGATTCTTAATACTTATAAGCATACCTGGTTCTAGTATATGCTCAAAGAGCTTCACAGAATGAAAATCTACTCTTGTATCTGTAATACAACACTACTTTAAAGTTCATGGATCCTAGAAAATTCCAATGTCTATGTTTCTTTTGCCATACTTTGCCATGGAGAGCAGATCGGAAACAAAAATCATTTTCATTTCATTTTCATTCATATCCATATATGGATTTTTCACCGTTTATATTTTAGAGATTGGGAGGTAAAGTTTATATATCTTTACACCTTAAATTAAGACTTCATAAATATTGCTACATAAGTATGTGTTTTGCCATTTAATTTTAGCTCTTGCATCTGGAACATACATGAAAGTAATGATAAAAATGGAAAAATATACATTATAACTGGTCTTAGATCTTCTCAGGTTTAACTATAAATATTGCTCCTAACTAAATACATAGTTGTATCATGTGATGTTTATACTTTTCTATGAAAAATTATATTAGATATAAATTATAAAACTCCTAGAAAATAGTTCTATAAATCTTATTAATGTCTAAAATAATCTTTTTATTTACTTCTTGATATGAAGAATGTAACTGCTGACATTATAAAAGTTCTTAGGGACATGAGTTGCTGGTCAGTATGAAGAAAAGAATAGTGTTAGACAAAATGATTTTTGACAGATACAAATTCTGGCTGACAGCAACCAAGGAGTATAGAGAAGAGAGGACAAGCAAGGTTAAGTGGAATCTTACAGAAAAGGAAACAGACTGGCCTAGGACAGAGTTTCTCAACCTTAGTTTCACTGAAATTTGGAGATGCTGTCCTTTGCATTGTAAGATGTCCAGCAGCATCCTTGATCTCTACCCAGTAGATGCCAGCAGCGTCCCCCTTTCAGTTAGAACTACTAAAAATATCTGCTGTTTTGACCAAGTGTTTTGGCGAGTGGACTTGTTCCCCTCTTTTTCCTCACTGAAAATTATTGGTATATAAAAATAGCAGGATATTAAAGTACTAGACCCAGAGTATCAGAAGTCATAAAATTCTAAATATATGATTAGCAAGCAAAAATCATCTAATTTCTTTTCTTTTTTCTTTCTTTCTTTCAGAGAAATTTTAATTCTTATGAAAGATAACTCTGCCTGGGATGTGTTGACAGACAAGAACTCAACATGTGAACTTGCTTCTAGAGGAAGAGACACAGGCATAGCCTCTCCCTCAATGAAGCATGGGATGTGGACTTTGCAATTACTCTTTCATCTAGAACGCACACCAGGAACAATAATAAAGTGATGAAAATAAGAATTGTCCCTAGACTTAATTATTCTTAGAGTGTTCACTATAAAGATTGTTCTTAATTTTGAATATGGAGAGGATGGGCATAGTTGTTGGCATAGAATAATGAGAAATTGAAAAGGAAAAAGAACAGTAAACAAAACCCAAACCATCAATACAGCAACACCAAACCATATCTCTAAAACAAAGGAAAAACTTAGTTCAGACATTAGGCATGGAATTAATAATAAATTAAGTGCAGTATATTTGGGAAAACAGAAAGTAGAGATATAACAAAGATAAAAGATGGATGAGATGGAATAGAGAGATAAAAAAATAACAGAAAATAAAACCAACAAAAAAAGAACCATTTGGGAAGAAACTATCCAAGGAAATAGAATAATTTATCTCTAACAAATTCTTCACACTTCAGTAACTATAGACATAATGAAATGCGTGGACAGAACAAAGGCAAGATAATAAGGCAAGATAAGGAAATGAAAAGGAATAATAAGTAAGGAATGAAATAGGAGAATACATACAATTATATGCATAAGCAAAGGAATTAATTACCAAATAGCACCATTAGAGAGATAATAAAATAGTAATAATAATAATAAATAAGTGAACAACTGAAAAGATGGATACATGAGGGTTCATAGTAGATATATCTAAAAACTAAATTATTGACATGATGAAAATAACTAAGAATGGAAAGAGAATTTTTACAATGGTAAAAGTAATTATAAAGACATAAAGATGGTTGACCAAGAATCAAAATCAAACATTAGATAATTGGTGTCCTGAGTAAAACAAACAAACAAACAAAACCAAATTGAAAATTAAAAGCTATTTTGGGGGGTACATGGTTCTCTCATTCAGTTAAGCATCTGACTCTTGATTTCAGCTTAGGTCGTGATCTCAAAAGTCCTGAGATCGATCTCCACGTTGGACTCTGCACTGGGCATGGAGCCAGTTTAAGATTCTCTCTCTCTCCCAGGATGCCTGCGTGGCTCAGTTGCTTAAGCATATGCCTTCTGGCTCAGATGGTGATCCTGGGATCCTGGTGATTGAGTCCTGCATCTGGCTCCCTGCTCCGTGGAGAGCCTGTTTCTCCCTCTGCCTGCAGCTCCCCCTGCTTGTGCTCTCTCTCTCTCTGACAAATGAATAAAATCTTAAAACAACAACAACAAAAAGATTCTCTCTCCCCCTCTGCCCTCCCCCACTCTTGCATGTATTCCCTCTCTCTCTTTCTGTATCTCTCTTTTTTCTCAAAAAAAAAAACCTACTTTGAGAGTAAACGGTAAATGAAGATAAAAAATAAAAAAGAGTATTCATCTTTACATTAAATGTCATAATCTAAAGAAAATGATGCAAGAAACGACAACTGCATGTTGTATAATACACACATACAATTGTTTAAAACTGCATTAGATTATATACCTGTAATTCCATTAGAATGCACGTATTTATACATTTATAATATATTGTTATTAGAATAGCTATGTATATTATATCTAATTAGATATAAATATATATTTATATATATATGTTGGATATAAAATGTAATATATACCATATAGTATCTATGTATTATATATACTGTTAAAATCAAAGACAGACAGAGATCAGACATAAAGTTTCCCAGAGCATACAGAACCAGTTTAGTCATGCAGGCAAAACTTAATTTAGCTTATTTTGCAAGGCTAACTTGACCTGGATCAGTTTTTGCTTGCGCCTCTGGGAATGATAAGCAAAATTTGAACTGTTTCCCAGCTGATATGAGATAATCACTGAAAATTATAATATTGCAACCCAGCACTGTGAAGAATCAACAGTCACTGCTTTCTCACTATGTAGCTGCTTTATAACAATATACCCCAGAACCTCATTCCATGTTCTGGTTTGAATGCTTCTGCTTTGCAAACTGTCTTTTTGGTGTATGCACAGTAAATGTTTGCTACTTACTACTTCAGTGATTTATTGGTTTTACCTTGGCTATTTTGAGCTTTTGACACTACCTATATCATATAGATGTATATACTAATATATAATATATAAAATATATAATATATAATCTCCAGAGTAAGTTACTTAAATTTAAGGATACAATGGAATCCTAGGGTATCCAGATAAAAAATTAAATTTCTAAATCAATGAAAAATTAGATAGTCTCACATTCCTTCAATCCAGATAAGAAAAAAAATTCCAAATTCACTTTAGGATTCACTGTGACATTCTAAAAACTTGGAAAATAGAAAGAATATAAAATTTCTAACTAAATTTTTTATTTAAGAAAGGAAAGATTCTGAAATAAAAAAGCAATAAATAATGACTAACCCTGTCAGGTACTGAGTATAACAGTCAACTAAGTAGTAAATGAAACATTACTATATTTCTACAGCAGTAGCTTAGAAATAGATTGATTTAAAAAGAGCAATTAGAAGTACATAAGAAACAGCACAGAGGATCATAGGGGAAGGAAGGGAAACCTGAATGGGGAAGTCATTAGAGAGGGAGACAAACCATAAGAGACTCTTAACTATAGGAAACAGACTGAGGGTTGCTGGAGGGGAGGTGGGTGGGGGAATGGGGTAATGGGTGATGGGCTTTAAGGAGGGCACGTGATGTGTGATATGCAACTGATGAATTACTGAACACTACATCTGAAACTAATGACGTACTATATGTTGGCTAATTGAATTTAAATAAAAAAAGAAGTATATCTAAGAAAAAATACACATTTAATACATGATGTTGGAATTTTATAAACTTTTTTTAGAAGATAACTTATTTTAAATAGTCTCAGGACGATTGATTACTGTTAGATATATACTACTACTACTACTTTTAAGCAAATTAGAAAACAACAACAACAACAACAACAACACTGTATTACTATTTCATTCTCTGACAGTCTCCTTACTTGTTTTGTACGTGACCCTGGAAAGTCTATTCTTGACAGAGCAGCCCACGTGATTATTTAAAAATCATATAATAGATCAATTTCATCTCAAGTCCTTCACTTGTCTTTCCATCTAATTCCGTTCATTAAACATAAAAGTCAAATCTGCAAATGGTTCACAAGACTCTAAAATTAATTCAGCTTTTCTATTAACCTCTCTGAGCCCCTTGCTACAGTTTCCCATCGCTTCCTTCAGTCCATCCACTCTGGGCTCGTTGCTGCCCCCCACAGGTCTCGCGTGCTCCTGTCTCAGCGCTTGCCAGTTCTCTCCCCTCGGAGTCCTGTGGGCTTATTCTCTCCTCCTTTATGTATGTGCGTTAAGTCCACCTTCTCAGAGAAGAAGAGTATCAGCTTCCCTTTTAGCTTGAACGGGGGTATCAGCTCACGAAGGCCAAGACCTTTCTAGTTTATTCACTGCTAAATATCTCCAGTATTTATTTCAGAGCCTGGCACAGAAGAGTCTCACAAAGTCATCTCTCCATTACATTCACTGATAAATGACTGAATAAACTTTATGTTTTGACTCCTTTAGCTGTTGTATTTTTGAAACAAAATCATTCAGCTTGTATAAATAAAAAGTATGGTTTTAAAATATTATTATTATTGTAATATTGTAATTTTAGGCAATTTACAATAACAAGGCTATTAGGCAAAAGAGGTAAAGATATAACAAAGATGAAAGATGAAAAGTGGCGCTTTTTTTTTCTTATTTACACTTCTATTGGAAAACCTTAATTCTGAAGAAATGGATTAGTCTGACCTAATGGAGAGTATTACAGTGAGTCTAAAGCAATTGTGGGTGGGAAATTACCAAAAAAAGAGAAAAGGTTAATGAACAAATTATCACCCCCAAACATTCAAGTTCCCAGCAAAATTTTGAGTCCTAAAAGAGGTATTCTTCCTTCCTCAAAAGGGTACACAGTTTGCTTTGGTTCACACTTTATTTTCGCTGCTGGAACAGAAATCCCATACTGAAAGCAGTCCAGGGCTTGCACAGATAATACTTTCTCTAGGCTCAACAGTATTCAATGAGTAAACCAAAGACATTTTTCCAAATACCTTGCCATCTTAGTCTGGGTATTAAGAATATATTTCTCAGGCCCTTGCCTGTGACAGTGTCCTTTTTCCTATTGCTTGGGGACATAACATATCTTATGCTAAATTTAATTCTGGATAATTTTTATCTCCAGGATTTAGACAGGGATTGAGATCCTTCTTCATTTACAAGCTGTGACTCACCGCTTCCTGTCTTCTTTCTCAAACCTTGTTGTGTTAAAGGTACTCTCAGTGTCTGAGTGGCTAACTACTTCACACATTGTTCAAACTACTACTTTTTATTCTAGCAGATTGTTTGAAGTGACTACTAGTGATGGCATTAGTTCCCCACCTATGTTCTCCTAATGCTAGTTTATTTCTGGGAATTGCTTTGTTTGCCCTGCACCATTGTTTTCCCATCTTACTAGCTTAATAGACACACCTGCACCTCTCCTTCATAAGATAGAAAGTAAACTGGGTTCTGTAATCTTTAATTCCTTGGCAGAAATTGTTCCCCATTTCGCAATTTTTGAAACTTCACTCTAGCAGAGTGACTCTTCTGTTCTGTGTTCCCTCAAGATTTCTGTAAATTGAGCTAAGATGAACTGCATACTGAGCAAGGCTCTCCTATATTTCATTCACCCTTGTTGTACACTGCAAAACAGAAATGGATAGTTCTCTTGGGTTCTTTCCTTATAAAAGAAATGAGGATAATAGCCAGTGGCAAAATTCCTGTCAAACAGGAATCCTGTTGGGGAAATATAATTAAAAAAAAAAATCTTCTCCCAACCCAGAAAACTTCTCTGCAAAGGTAGTAGAGAAAGAAAATTGTTTTTTTATTGAGTAAGCATTAAACCAGAATGGGATGTACTTCACAGGCAATCTAGAAACATCTCATGCCCTTGTAAATCTGTCTTAGTCTGGTTTGGCTACTATAACAAACACACCACAGATTAGGTGGCTAACTTCCTGTGGGCACACCTTGCTCCAAGTTGCAAAACTACCTTCTGTAATAAAAATATAGGAATTTTGCTTTTCCTCTGGATAACGTTTACTAGCAAACACAGGTAGTCAACCCAATTATCAGGTAAAGTTAGGATGAACAAGGTGTGACAAATGGTACTGTCAAATTCTCTTACTTAAGAACTACCGACCGCATATCTTAAGAACATGTATGTAAAGGGTTGTATCTGCTTGGCTATTGTTATGGACCAAATGTTTGTGTGCCTGCAAAATGCAGATGTTGAAATCCTACCCCCAAATATGATAGTATTAGGGGATGAGATCTTAGGCTGATAATTAGGATGAGATGAGGTTATACAGATGGAGCCCTCCTGAACGGGGTTAGTCACATTAAAAAAGTCATGAGAGAGCTTGCTTCCCCCTCTTTGCTCTCTACCCTGTGAAGATACAATGAGAAATCAGCAGTCTGCAACCCAGAAGAAGGCTCTCACCAGTGCCTGACCATGCTAGCATTCTGATTTCAGACCTCCAGTCTCCAGAATTGAGAAATAAATTTCTGTGGCTTAGAATCCACCCAGTCTGTGGTTTTGTAGCAGTCCAAATGGACTAGAACAGCTTTATGAAGGGATAAGATCCCTTTGTGTCTTTTCAATCTCTTATTGGATTGCCTGTGATATGCATCAATCACATCCTGGTTTAATGTTTATTCAATAATAAAATTGCTTTTCTCCTCTACTACTTTTCTGGAAAAGTTTTGTACATTGGGAGAAGATCTTTTTAAATTACATTTCTCCAACAGGATGCAACGTCAGCAAAAATGTAAATAAAAAATTAAGCAGGCAAATATTCCATGACATAGTTTCTTAAGTCAGTTTCTCAAGGAGCCATGGTTGGGTTGGTGGTGCTGGAATTTTGCCTGTGCACGGTAAGGTTCTGCCAAGTTTTGCAAAGTTCCACACATTAAGTCTTACAAAGCCCAACTACTTCACCTGGAACTCTAGCTAACTCTTGCCTAATATGGGCCAAAAGGAATATTTAGAAATTTATTAGGATTGAGGGAACAGTTTCTGACTATACTACCAGTACATCAGCTATTTTTTCTACAGATTTATTAATTAAAAAGACAACAGTCAACATCTATGCAAATTTGCACTGTAACCTTGCAATGATGATTAAAATGTGGATGTGAACAATCAGTTCAAAACCTAGAAAGAGGATATAGGCAGGTCTGACAAGTACCTAATACACACAGAAATTATATATATATATGACATGGTTTATTAAAGATTGAAATGTGCATTTCTTCAGATATGATTATATAAAGATATATATAAATGACATGGTTTATTAAAGATTGAAATGTGCATTTCTTCAGATGTGATTCAGCTGTAATCACATAAAAATAATAAAACTATAAATCGGTGGCCTAAGTAAGATAACATCTTTTCTGTCTCATAGAACACAGGAAAGGTTACTTTTTTTTCATAAAGAAAAATTTTTCTTTTTATTTCTTCTTAAATTGAGTTATAATTATATATATGTATATGTGTATATATGTATATATATACATAAATTGAGTTATAATTATATATATGTATGTATATATATACATATATATACACACATATGGTATTTGTTTCAGGTATATAACATAATGATTCAATATTTGTATATATTGTGGAATGATCACCACAATAAATACAGTTAACACTCACCACCATAGAGATTTTTCTTTTAAGATTTACTCTCTAAGTTTGTACCTTTTGACTCCCTTCACCCATTTAGCCAATCCTCTACTCCCCCTACTCCCTACTTCTGAGAACCATCAATATGTTCTCTATATTCAGAAGCTTGGTTTTTTGTTTGTTTGTGTTCATATACTATATATAAGTGAGTTCATGTGGTATCTGTCCTTCTCTGTCTGACTTATTTCACTTAGCATAATGCCCTTTAGGTCCATCCATGTCACAAAAGTAAAATTTTACTCTTTTTTACAGCTAAATAATATTCATTACACACACACAGACCACCACATTTTCTTTATCTATTTATCTGTCAATGGGCACATGTTGTATCTATATCTTGACTATTACAAATAATGTTGCAATGGACATGCAAATGTAGATAGCTTTCCAAGTTAGTATTTTCATTTTCTTCAGATAAAAACCCAGAAGCGAAATTACTGAATCATACAATGGGAAAAGTCAGTGTCTTAAATAAATGGTGTTGGAAAAACTGGCCAGTGAGCAAAAAAAAAAAAAAAGAAACAGGACCATCACCTTATACCATACACAAATACTAACTCAAAATGGATTAAAGATGTGAATGTAAGACCTGAAATCCTAAAATTCTTAGAAAAAACATAGGTGTTAAGCTCCTTGACATCAGTCTTGGTAATAATGTTTCTTTGATTTGACACCAAAGGCAAAAAGAAGACAACAATAAATAAGTGGGACTGCATCAAGCTAAAAAGCTTCTGCACAGAAAAGGAAATCATCGGCAAAATGAAAAGGCTGGGAGAAAATATTTGCAAGTTACATATCTGATAAGGGGTTAATATCCAAAATACATAGAGAACTTATACAACTCAACAACAACAACAACAACAAAATCCCAAACATTCCATTTAAAATTGGGCAGAAGATCTGAATCAACATTTTCCCAAAGAAGACATACAGATGGCCAACGGGGACATGAAAAAACGTTTAACATCATGAATCATTAAGGAAATGCAAATCAAAACCACAAGGAGATATCACTTCATACCTGTTAGGATAGCTATTTTCAAAAATACAGGAGACAGCAAGTGTTGGCGAGGATGTGGAGGAAGAAAACACTTGTGCGCTGTTGGTCAAAATGTAAATTGGCGCAGCTACTGTGCAGCTGCATAGAAATTCCTCAAAAAATTAACAATAGAAAGGTTATTATTCTTAAACCAGACAGTCTCAGCACCTCTACTGTCTTCAGAATGCTGCACACTAAAGGAAGAAAAAAATTGCTAAATCTTAGGAAATCCAAAAAGGTCTTTTTATACCAATTCCTCAGGGCAAGGACTGCTTCTACTTACACATTTACATAACTAGTAAGGTTTCCTTTTTCTCCCCCAGAATAGAGAATATCCTTAAGATGATTTTGCATTTCCATCTCTAGGCAGAAACCAGGTTGGCGCAATTGTTTCTAAATTCCAAAGCACCAGAACTTTTAATAAGTGTTACACTCAGAACTTTTAATAAGTGGCCTACATTTATTGCAACACCTAAATTCTTAACTTGTAAAATGATCCTTTAGTGCATATTTGTTTAGTTCCCTTGGAACTCCAGGATTGAATTCATTAGTTCATTCTTAAATTAAGACTGTGCCTGTTGGTTTCAATATCAGTGATGACCTTGACATCATACCCCAGACGTGATAAATTTGCAAAGGAAAATAGACAGCTGGATGTTGAAGTGTCCAAAGCAATTGTAGTGGACATCAGCTATTTTTATCAGTCCAGAGTATCTTCTCTATTCTTTTGGCAAAGCAGGCTCTATCATTTCTTTATGGGAACTAATTTTTCCCATACCTGTGGTTCAGGTACAATTACTAATTTCTAGGCTAATAACACCTCCACCCTTCACTCCTGGAAATAGGGGTGGGTACATGTGATCCAAAGAGGCTAAACAGAATTTGTCTTGCATATTTATATCATGCTAGAATAACACATTTACAGAAGTCAGTAAGAGGCCAGCCAGTGTGTAGGTAGTGTGTTGTCTAAATGGGATTATCTATATGAATTTCAGATTGAGACCTTCTTGTTCTTCTTGTCCTTCTTAGATCTGGTATATATTTTTCTTAGATTTTAGTTTACAAGAATGGTATATTAAACTGTAGGCTCCAATGCTTCATCTCCGTCATCATCTACACTCATGCCATGGACTCATCTCAAATCATACACTTCTCCTCACCTTGTATTTTCCCCTGCCTCAACCTTGGTTTGGGCCATAGGAATTGCTTCGATGAAACAAGAGTCCTTCCGAGCCTTGGACTTAAGCTTCCAGTGATTCTGCTAGATAATAATATACTTGGGAAAAAATAATATACTTGGAAAACCTATTGTTCCTAAGAGAATAGCGCTGAGCTATCATCAACGACAAAGACAGTTAAGCACAGCCTAGTTCAGCTTCCTGTGAACTGGCACGCAGACAAATGAATAATAATAAAAAAAAATGAATGTTGCTTTAAGTTACTGCATGTTGGGGTGGTTTGTTACATGGTAACATCAGATTGATATACTTAGATCCCTTCACATATATTCCATTTTACTCCCTCAAAATATCCAGGTTTCATTCCAGTAACTGGAACCCTTTGAACCCTAATACTGATTTAATAATTGATGAAATAATTATGTTAGTTTCCATCCTATAAAGATGTAAGAGTTGCTAGGAAATCCTGAACTGGATTAAAAATTCCTTGATTATGACATCCTGATTTCAGAAGGAGACTTTCATTCTGAGAGATTCTTGCTACTCTTTGGAAAACTTGGTCTAGGTTCTTAACTTACAATAATTTCAACAAATGTTCTGGAGTCCTCTGCTACTTATGCCAATAACCACCTATCTTTACCTGGAAATTAACTGATTATTACAGATACCAAGTCATGGGAATAAACTAACTACTCCTGTCAAAGCCAAATGTAAGGTCTCTGAATATATGGTACAAGAAAGAGTTGCACAGTTATTTGGTGATTCTAAACTTACCAAGCCAATTCTAGGGCTCAGGAATCATCAAGCTGTCTAGTATGTAGTATAGTATGTATTGATATGAGTTGTCTAGAAATTGATTCTGCAAAGAACAGGCCTTATTTGATCAGAGCCAGATATTTAACCATCCTCCACTCACATCAGAGGAAGATTCTTGCTCCTGTCCATGCCCAGCCCAATATGTCTCTTTTTGGTTTCTTTAACTTCTCTCATCTAGCAGTCAGTCTCCTTACACAATGAATCTTTCTCTCTCCAACACTTTCAATGTCTCCGTATTTAGTGGTTTATTATATTTATTATTAGGATTTAAAACATACCAACTCTCAATCTCAATTTCCCCTCCAGTTATCCATCCACCTCTCTCTTCCCTTTTATTATTACAGAGCTTCAGACAATGGGACCCACTTCTCTGTCAATTCCTTTTCTCTAGTTTGTGAAAAACTGAATTTGCCTTTTGACTTTATGAAGTATCTACTTACCAAAGTAACCAAGTATTTCCATGGCTATTTCTCATTTCTTACCTTGACTTCCAAGAAAAAACTTGGGATCATTGACTACCACATTTTTCTTGGCTTCTGGATTATCATACTCTTCCTGTCTGCCTCTGACTTATACTTCTGTGATTTTTCACATAAACGTTGCTGTTCTTCAGAGTTTTGTTTAGGTTAGTTTTAACTTTATATCCTCTTTCTGAGTAATACCACCACTCTCATAGCTATAATAAGAATCTATACACTGTTGATTCTGAAATAAATATCTTCAGCTCAGATCATAATCCTGTAAGTAAGATTCATGCATCCAAGTTATCCCTGGTTTATTTCCAGCAGCACAGAAAAGATATGGTGGCAGGCAGAATAATGCCCTCCACCAAATGTCTAAACCCTGATCCCTAGAAACTGTAAATACATTATCCTATAAGGCAAAGGGACTTTGCAAATATAATCAAGGTTATAAACCTTGAGGTGGGGATAGTAGCCTAGAGTATCCAGATGGGCCCAATTTAATCAATGAGTCCTCCACACAAGTAACGTTTCCCAGCTGTAATCAGAAAGTGGTATGATGATGGAAATAAGATCACATAAATGCTATGCTTTGAAAACGGGGTAAGAGACTAGAGATCAGGAAATGCAGGTGGCTTCTAGCACCTGAAAAGGCAAAGAAACAGTATCTCCTCTTGAGCCTTTAGAAAGAAATACAGCCCTGCTGATACCTCAGTTTTAGCCCAGTGAAACCCATATTGGACTTCTGACCTATAAAACTGTAAGATGATACATTTTTCCTTATAAGCCACTAAGTCTGTGATAATTGGTTACCTCAGCAAAAGAAAACTAATATGGATTCCACATTCAAAAGGGAATTTACCAATTTCATCCTCTATCCTCTGTGAAATAAAAAATAAATAAAAAGTACAGAAAACTATTTTTTCTTGATTTATTATCTTGGAGAATGGCATTAGCATTTCTCTTATGTCCACATCAAAAAATTGGGTTTAAATTTGCCTCCTCCTTCTTCATCACCCCTCACATGCAAATATTCCCTAAGACCTCTACACCCACACACAAATTTACACATCATCCTCCCTTTCCATTTGCCACTTCCATGTTAGGCATTCCACCATCTATAATACGGAGTAAGACCATAGCCCTTCAACTGGTCTGCCTATTTATTATCTTACTCCCTTTTAACTCACCTTCTACAATCCCCTACTTACAGTGTCTTTCCAGGCTACTATTTTCCTCTCCATTTTCATCTCAAGCAACACCATTCCTTATACTCAACTCCAATAATTCTGAACTTTTCTTAATTTCTCAATACACTGGAGTCTTCATCTTATTTTTTCTAGCAATTATCATTTCCATTTTCCTCTTCTTTTTTTAAAGATGTATTTATTCTTTTGAGAGAGAAAGCATGTGCTCATGAGTGGCAGGGGGGCAAAAGGAGAGAGAGAGGCAGAGAAGCAGACTCCCTCTGAGCATGGAGCCTCATGTGGGGCTGGATCCCAGGACTCTGAGGTCATGACCTGAATTGAAATCAAGAGTCGGATGCTTAACTGACTAAGCCACCCCAGTCCCCTCCATTTTTCTTTTAGATTGTCTATTTTATATTGATGAATGAATAGGAGTGCTCTTAAAAATATATATTCTAAATGTGAACCATTTATTAATTATATGTCATACAAATATCTTTTTCCACTGTGATTTCCCCTTTTTTTCTAACTTACTAGTGTCTTTTGATGAATATAAAATACACAGTTTAAAATGGTCCAACTTATCATTTTTTATGATTAGTGCTACTTTTCCAATTTAACAAATATTTTTCTACTTTAATGTCATAAAAAACAGTTCCTGTATGTTACCTGCAGATATATAATTCTTCTTTGTTTGGCTTAGAACTCTAATTATTCCCCGAGCACCATGACCCTAACAAAAGCCTTCTATGATACACTTTTATAATCACTAAATCCTTCCTGGTTAGTGATTCACAAATGTTAGTATACAGCAGAATCACCTAGAGTGCTTTTTAAAACACGCATCAGGAGACTATACCACCAGAGTCTCCAAGTTGTTAGGTCTGGGGGGTAGCCTGAGAATTCTTTAGGTCTGGAAGGTAGCTAACAAGTAGGTGTGTGATGCTGATATGGCTTAACTGGGGCCACACTTTGAGGAAAAAGTGTGGTCTGTCAGAGCAGCACTAAATTTCAGGCTCACTGCTATGAAGGTTCTTCCTGTCTTGTACTTTGATCCTTCAATTCCTCACTGACACTTTCTTTTCTTAATGTATCAGAGGGTGTGTGCGTATGTGCGTGCGCGCCCGTGCCTGCGTGTTATGTTTTCTGGAGATCCTAGCTGGTCTTGATAAAGCGGTTGTTCGAAAGAACCTGCTCTACCATAACTGGCATGAAGTTTTCCTTTTAGTTTTATGTCCAAGTGAAGAAAGGTGGAGCAAAGAATGAAAAGATAAACTGGTGAGTGACCCGCCAGTTACCATCTTTTGAAATTTTGCAAGAGGAGGGCCTTTCCTGTGTTGTATCCCTCTGCTACTAACCTTGTATGTGCTAATTTCCACCTACAGCTTTGGCCATGACCCTTATTTTTGAATCCGTTCTCTTTTTCATTGTGAATTAGGGCAGGCTTATTACTGAGAAATACCAATTTATCATCAATCTTTTCTTTTTATTTTTCATCATTTTAATTTAGCAATCCATTTCTCAGAGGCTGGGGGTTCTGCAAGTTCTCCTAGGTGAATATGCAACTGAATATTTTATTGTTTTCTCCATGACCTTGTCCTACCTGCTTGTCACATTTGGAGATCAGTCAGTCTTCCATCGATTACTTCTTTTTGTCTCAGGCTTTATTTAGATTCTGGATAAGGATATATATCTACTTCCTGTCTTTTTCCTTTTGGATTGATATGGTTACAAAAGTCTTTTCTGAGTACATTCTTGAGTATCAGATCCCGGTCCCTTCCACTTTTAGGTAACTAATAATGCTTGACTCTTCTCTGCCTACAAGCCAGGTTAGAGCCTCCCTAGGCCTCACAAAATGACAATGTCAATGCCAGTAAATGTTTTATGATGAAGAATATTTACCTTTGATTCCAGATGTCTATCTTTTCTTTTTGTTTGTTTATTTTGAAGCCTATAATCAAGACTCAAAAGTGATTCAGGCTTTTTGTTGTTTTTAAAATTATAAAATCTTTCTATGAATTAGTACTTAAACATACCTAAAATGTTCCTCTTGTGAATATAGCTGACAGCGTAAATTCTATATCATCCTAATTGGAAAAGGATCTCATTACTTTCCACACAATTATATAGATATTTTTTAAAGATAAAAAATAAGGACAACAGTGCTATGAGTTACTTTTATGGCTAATATGCTCAGTTTCTCATTATAATAGTTGAAAATAAAAAAAAGGACTCTGAGAAAAAATGTATCTAATACAAATTTACATGCCATGATGACTTACATGGAGCAAATGATCAATATCTTTCGGATAAACTATTTCTAGAATTAAAAAAAAGTAACATATTAATGGTGAGTACATAGGATTTTTTTTAATATATAGGATTTTTGGGAATATGAAAATCCAGATTACTACTTTTATAAATGCACAATTTATAAACTAAAGAGTAATTAAACAATACACTTGTAATCAAATTCTTTGATCTTACAAATCTGATATATATCACTTTCAATCATTTCTTCTAAAAGATAGTAGTTAAGCTTCTAGTTTAGGAAGACATTTTATGAAGAGCTATGGAGGATCTAAGATGAACAACAACTTTTCTTTTATTCTAGAAGTTTAGTTCTAGTAAGTGAGACAGTTATATAGGAAAACAAACATCAATAAAATTCTTATCACAGACCTAACATATATTATGTCCTCAAAATACAAATGTATACAAATGCAAAATCCAAATAAAGTCTAAACTCCAAAGGAGTGACTGACTAATCTCCAAGTGTAAGCCTGAATATGACAACATCATGAAATGACAAAAGTTAAATACAATTTAGAATTGAAGAAATCTGAGAAATGGAGAGATAACTGTTCTTTGGGCATCAGAAACATTTCATTGCTGGTATGAAATTTTCTCTAAACCTTGAAACATTGACAATGTTCAGACTTTTCAAGGAGAGAGGAGAATAGTGTGGAAACACGAAAATAAAGATATACTGGAATTAACGAGTTCTTCAGTTTAGGTATTCATGGGTTAATTTAAGTGAGACAGTAATAGTTGATGCTTGAAGGGTACATTGAAGTTATACTGAAAATGATATTGCATATTCAGCTTTATTTAGAAGGAAATACACCATGATGGAAACTTGTGAGCCAAAAGAGATACGATATTCATTATTTGATCTATTAACAAAGCTTTGAGTTTACAAATCTAATGAAGATTTGGAAATGCACTAGTGGATTTGGGAATGTGGCTGAAGCCCAATGATCACATTGGGTCATTATTTATAATTAAAATTTAATATAAATAAATTTAATATAAATAAAAAGTATAAATACTAAAAAACAATATATTAAAACAGAAAAGACTTTCAGGAATGCAGCATTGAGAGAAACTGGGAGAATGATAAATATTAATTACAGTCAGATACCTATAAGTAGAGGCATAAGAAATAGGAAGAGACTTAGAAGAATGCAAGAATGCAGTATCATGGAATATAATAAATGATAAATATTTCAAGAGGAAGGATAAAATTAAGCTTATGAAATGCTGCACAGAGCTTCACATTTTGTAAAGAATAAGATTTGAAAGATACCATGGGGTTTTTAAAATAATAGATTATTGATTACTTTTGAGAAAGCTGTTGTACAATTGTGTCTGTATCTGTTGATCTGTATTTTAACATTTATAAGCTTAGATGAATATTATATAGTTTAAAACTAAATTATTAATACTTATTTTAATTCGAAATACAAGAACTCTCTAAACTGTCACTGCTTTACCTACTTACTTAAATATCTGAAACTGGATTTTCCTTTGTAAAACATGCTGACTACCCATAACACACTGGTGCTTCTCACTTATATTCCCATGCACTTTCCTTTCAGCCATAGCTGCTCACTAAAAGTCGGTTGTTTGTTCACAAAGTTGCATGTGCTACTAGACCTCGTTATGATTAATTTACACTTTATTAAACATAGAAACTGGTAAAATGGGAATACGGAAGAAAAGAAGTTGCTCTCTCAATTAAAGCCAAAATAAATATAAGAAAACAACAATGGAATTTAGTCACTAAAAATGCTATTACTTTATGCCTGGTAAGACTATCATAGCAGGAAAAAATTAAAATTCAGCAGTCACATCACAAGTGTCTAAGTTCTTTCTTTTTCTTAAAAAAAAAAAAAGGAAATCCTACAAGTTGTGTTAGACCTATGGCAATATGTGAAACATAAAAAGTTCAATAAATATGCATTTGTACATTTCAGATTAAATACAATGTTTAATATAAAATGATGTTGGATGTTAACTTTTAATTTTCTTCGAATTTTGTGCCAAGTGACTACCTTTTGGGCTTCCACTGGATATCCAAGAGTTATGGGTAAATCCCATGATGTCACATGTCATGGGTCATGAATATTTCTTATTGGGAAATGGCAAACTCACAATACCAATATCCGCAAGAATATATATATATATATATATATATATTCATATATATTCATATTCATAATATATATTCATATATACTCCTCTAGTCTCTCTTTCATCTCAAGGTAATGCATGATAGGGCCATGGTGTTTGCTGAACATGGAAATGAGTTTCATTTCCAGAAGAAGGATTCCTTCCCAGTGTGGATTCTTCTTTTGGGGCAAGTAGGCAAAAGAGAAAATCTGTCATTTGTGGGATAAGCAGATTGTTTTCTTAGCTCCAGGAAGTACATCTGTTTATTGGAGATGTCTGAGGAAACTTGGGGATTTGGGGGAATTACAGAACGGATGCAAGTTTCTGAGAAAGTTAAACTAGAACATTAACCTTTCTAGATGGGAGGAGGGGGAATCCCTGGAATCTCAGAGGGCAACGAGGTCAGGAAACTCCATGTCAGTTAAAGGTCATTTTCAAGCTATCTGGAAAATTATGAACTACTGGTCCTAATGTCAGATATGAACATGTCTACTTTAAGACATCATTTTACCTATAGACCTAAATTCTTTACTTCTGAAGAGCTCCCATTCTTTATCATTTATTTTTCTGAATGCAAGAGAGTATTATGTGTTGAAAATAGGTCTGTGCCTGGGACAGGACAAACAATCTACAGTCCACCATTTTATATTACTGGATTGTATTTAAAGCTGTCTTTAAAATAATCTCTGAAACAGTTTCATAAACTCTTCCATTGGTCTGCTAACATATGTTCAAGTGGCATTCTAATTATATTCATTTTTTCAAACCAAACCAACCAACTTACACTGAGCATGCCACAGGTACCTGCATACTGAGTAACCTCAGCACCCACTCTTGCCATTTGAGCAAGGGACTCTTACAGCACATTTGCAATCTACACATTTTTTAAAAAAATATTTTATTTATTTATTTGACTGAGAGAGCAAGAGGGCACAAGCAGGGGAACAGCAGAGGGAGAGGGAGAAGCAGGCCCCCTGCTGAGCAGGGAGCCTGATGCAGGGCTGGATCCCAGGACCCGGGAATCATGCCCCTAGCCAAAGGCACACGCTTAACCAGCTGAGCCTCCCAGGCGCCCCATGTAAGCTACACTTATTAAACAGGTAAGTACAATCAAACAAATGAACTATTTAAATATATGTTTTGTGGTAGTTGGATTTGTGGCTGGGAATTTATCTGATGATTTGACTAAAAAAGTTATTGTTTTAAATTCTATTTGCTTAGTATCATCTTCAAAGATAAGCAATGGCTATGTTACACTACTTAACTAATTCACTCACTTACATTCTATCAACAGAAAGCAAACAGCTCAGCAAATCCAAAACTTCCCATCTGTGAAGGAAAATTGTGAAAGAAATTACGAAATGTATCCCCCCAACCAAAACTGATATTAACCAATCTATAGTCCTTGAAGGTATTCGAGATATTTAAATTAGAGGAGGATTATTGGTTCAAGGGAAGAATCGATAGATATTTACTACCAATTCCAATGAGAATAGAAGTGACCCCAAGCAAATGAAATTCTTTTTAAATTACCTTAACAGCACACTGTCAATATATTCCTAAATTTTATTTTGACAGTACCCTGGGTATCTCAGCAGATGAAACTTCTTTGATTTTCATTGGTTTATGCAATTTGTCATCTGGACTGTGTTGAATACATACCACAATCACCTCTTGTTACAAATAGGATGCAGTGAGCATAGAGCTTCCCAGGACACTGATCATTCTTCCCACCATCCAAACTTCCTGTCTTTCTTCTTTATGTCAGTGTTTCCTTCACTTTTCAATGCTGTCCTCTCCGTCAGCATTGCTATAAGTTGAAGAAATCATTTCTAACTAGTCAAGTAACTCAGACTCTCTAAACCTTTTTCAGGGCTTATAGGCTTCTTGCTTAAAAATATATATATATCCCTCATATATTCTTTCAAAAAACTCCATAATATAATATTTAACATATGATATTTGTGCAGATGCAAAGAATACATTTTACAAATACCTTCAAGGGAATAGAGAGATACATATGGAATAAAAGCAAGTAATAAAAAAAAGTATTGTTGTCTAGCCATTCCTTCTCTAAACCCTAAATTCTTTCACTCTTCATCTGAAGATTTTTAGTTTCTCTGTTGCCAAATCTTTAGATAATTCAGATTAGGATATTTATATCTTTCATTGTGATTTGTAACCATGCATGTATATCAGAAATGATAAAGCATAATTCACTGAAATGACTGGTATGTTGTAGATGCTTATACTGCATAGCTGCCTAAAATACGGGATCCAAACACACAATTATTAGAGTTTACAAAAAAAACTGTATAATTATAGGTTAAAAAATAAAAATACAGATAAATATAGTTTATGAAAATTAGTTTTTTCCTACTTTTTCATGTTTGTTTTCCATGTGAAAGTACACTTACAGCTTATAAAACACATACACTTTAATCTAGCAATTTCAGTCACTGATGTATGATAGAAAAAAAAAACACAGCCAGGTTTTTTGGGATGTATGAGGACATTTGTTGTAGAGTTATTTTGTGTAGCATCAAAACTGGAAATAAGATGAATGCCCATAAATAGAAGAATGTTTGAATAAAGTAGGATATATTTCAATTCTAAAAAATAGTGCAGCCATAAAATGAATTAAGTTAATGTAAGTAGATTTCCACAAGCTATAGTTAAATGAAAAAAAAGAGAGAAAGATGCAACTAGATAAAGAATAATGACAAAAAATTTCTATTAAGTAAGCATTTACATGTATTTGTGTGGTGTAATGTAGGATTATACTAGCATAGAGAAAACTATGGAAGCAAACACACAGAACTGTTAATGTGGGTTGTTTTGACGGTCGCTCAACTGAAGGAGTTTGAAAGAAAAGGAAATATAAGCCCAATAGAAAGGAAAAAAAAAAAGATGATTGCTTCTGCAAATAAATACAAGTAACAAAATCAATTCCTATGTTCCCAGTTAGGATGGTAATAATCTGCATAAGTAAGCCCACTGAGTTAACAGCTCAAGAAAGAAAAAGAAATGTAGGGTGCTACCTTGCATCCCAAAGGTGGAAACTTGAAGTCTCCATTTCACTTTCTGTATTCCTTTTTTTTTTTTAAAGATTTTATTTATTTATTTATTTATTTATTTGACAGAGAGAGAGAGAGAGAGAGGGTGCAAGCTGGAGGAGGGAGAGGGACAAGCAGACTCTGTGCTGACCACCGAGCCCAATGTGGGGCTCCATCCCACACCCAGAGATCAGGACCCAGAGATCACAACCTGAGCCGAAACCAAGAGTCTGACACCCAACTGGACTGGGCCCCCTATGCGCCCTACTTTCTGTATTTGTTAAGAAGAGGAGTAATGGATCTTTTTCGTAGGTTTCCACATTCTTTCTGTCCCTCCCTGTTCCTGATAATGACGCTATTAATGTTATTAACATGCACAAACACACATTATGCCACTTTATTCTTTAAAAATCCATATCAAGAAAGCATTACCAGTGTCCTCATTTTATATCAGTGGTGTTAAATAATTTGTTCAAGGTTTTTATCATCTGTAAATGCAGAATGGTGCTTCAAACTGTGTCTGTTTGTCTGAAATACCCTGACTCTTAAAAATAAACATAAAAACAAAGGGACAAACAAAGCAGAGTCAACTTTATTCACTTCCTTCCTGCCTTGTCCTTTTTTCTCTGAAACTCATAGTTATGTTTTGGATCAACATTCCAGACTTGATTTAGGGCTTGGGGAAAATAAATAGTCTTTTCAGTTTGCCTAGGGCTGAGCATTCACAGCCTACCTGCAGAGTAAGGGGACTATTCTACACTACCCACCTGGCCACTGGCGTTCCGTACTGGGGTCTGAGGCCAAGACTTCAGATACAAATATGAGTCGCCACCTTGTTTTTCTCACTGATATTCCCAGTCCAAGAATTTCACAGATTATGGGTGACTTTGGGAGTATTACTGGGTATTTTAGTGTCTGCTGGGCAAAATAATATAACTGCTATAAAACACTTTTTTTTTTATTGACCTGAAATTCACATAACATAAAAGTAATCATTTTCCAGTGAACAATTCAGGGGCATTTTGTACTTTCACAATGCTGTGCAACTGCCACCTGTATCTAATTCCTAAACATTTTCATCACCCCAAGAGGAAACCTCATACCTATTAGGCAGCTATTCCCTATTCTTCCCTCCTTCCAGACTGTAACCAACACTAGTGTTTAATCTTTCCTGAATTGACAAATTTCATGAACAAAGGTCATTTAAATTTCTAGGCCTATTTCTTGATCTATGTAATTGGGATTGTATACTCATATCACAATTGAGTGGTGAAGAATACATGAAATAATGTATGGAGGGCATCTGGTGGAACAGCTGGAGCATAGCAGACCCTAAGTTAGGATATTATTTCTCCCATCATACTCCTTCACGCTCATGAATATCGTATAGTGAACAGAAAGACCTACTCTTTGCAATACACTGGTAATATCACTCTTTAGCTAGGAACATCTCTGCTTATACAAAGTTTTTTGTGTAGCGTGTGTCAGGGAACAATAGTTCCTGTCCCTTCCAAGGGTCCTAGCTGGACCAAGAATAAAATGGATGTGAGACAGATAACAGGAGAAAATCAAATTTAGTAGCTAATGTACAGGGAACTCACACAGACATGGAAATTCCAAAAGCAGTCAGACAAAATGAAGTATACATGTCATCCTGAATGAAGAAGGCAGTAGGGGTTTGGGACTTCAGAGGAAAGGAATGTACTTCCCAGTGTATAAGAGGAACAGATGTTTGGTAATTAGGTGTTTGTCCCACCATACAGATAGGTCACTTGGATAAAATTTATCTAATTTTTTAGATAAAATTTATCTAATTTATCTAATTACCATTATTCTGGAAAAGACCCCCAATTTAGATTCTTTAATGTAGTTAAGGGAGAGGTAAATTTTCTCCTGATCCCATAAGGTCTTGACTGCTTTCAGCGCAGAATAATCTTCATGTCAAACTGGCCCATGTTGGGGTGGACTGCCTTTAGCCCCTACATGTAATTTATCCTTTAAACCTTCTTGAAAGGCAACAAGGAAGAAATAAAGAGAGGGTAAGTGTGGAAGGAAGGGGTGGAAAGCAAAGGAGATTTTAGTTTTCTAACACACACAGGAAAGTACAGACCGAAGAGTGAGTAGGAATGCCAAGCAGGAGGCAGGACAGAAGCCTCATCTCACTGGCTTTCAGTTCAACCCCTTTCCACTTGGCTACACTGCTATAAATGAGCTCCCAGACAAAGGCAACTCTAAAATATGAAAGAATGCTAAAGAAGGTGATTCATGGAGGGAAAAATTGAAATTTCCTAAAGAACAGTCTCTCCATCATTAGAAAGTCACTTTCCAAAGTTAGCACTGCACAGCGGGAAGGCTTTTAAGGCCTCTCATTTACTTATAAATGAAAGCCAGAAAAGCAGAAGGAGTAGAAAAGAGCTGGAAAGTTTGAATGTACTGTAAACAATGAGGCGGTGAAAACCAGGTTTCTAAGAAAAGGAAATCACTGGAAGGATGCCAGGGAACTGAATAATAACTAAAGTGGAAATTATGGAAAAAAACTTGTAACTCCAGCTAAAAACTAATTAGAAATATAGAAGGAGTGTGTGTCTGTGTGCATGTGTGTTCATGCGAAGGGCCAGAAAATTTTTTATTTCTTCCCTTCTAGGTTCTTTGGCTGGTCTAATAATTAAATTGATACAAGACAGATTAACAACACAAATTTCATTTGTACAGGAGCCCCACAAGAATAGGAGACCCAAAGGACAGCCAGGTAGTTGAGGCTTACAATCTGGGGACACAATGGGAACAAAGGCCATTCCTGTGCAGGCAAGAGATGTGGAAAACAGAAGTTGTCCTGTTATGCAGATAAGTTCCTCAGGTAAAACAGTATCTCTGTAATAGCTCTCTTCCTGGTACAAGCCCCCTTTAGTTGCAAATTTAGGCAGCGGAGGGGGAGGTAAAGAGCTTTTCCTGAATCTGTTGGGTTTTGATTGCCTTTATTTTTTTTTAATGCTTTTTATTATATTGTGTTAGTCACCATACAGTAGTACATCCCTGGTTTTTGATGTAAAGTTCGATGATTCATTAGTTCCGTATAACACCCAGTGCACCATGCAATACGTGCCCTCCCCACCACCCGCTGATTGCCTTTAAATCAAAGAAATTCTTATGCCAGAGACATATTATGGGGTGGCAAAATCCACTCCCCTCCATGTGTGATCTTAGTCATGCTTGTATTTATACCTTCACTGAGAGAACTGGGAAGATGGTACCTCTGTCTCTTCTCTCTCTTCTTTCACTCACAACTCCAGCCATTCAAGAATACATACTTGTAGTATAGAAGGAAAAACATCTCCTAAGAATTCATATATTTTCTAAAAACAAAACAAAACAAAACAACCATAAACTGTAAACTAAAGGCACCCAGGTGTCCCTTAACTTTGGATTTTAAAGCAAAACTCTTCTGGAAATTGTTTATTCTGAAACATTAATGTTACCATTCTGTCATTTTAATTTTGAAAAATATTTTTTTCATTATTAATTAAATTTGTTTTTCTCCTGTCAATCTGTCTTATGTCAATTTAATTGTTAGGCCAGCCAAATAACCTAAAAGAGGAAAAGGGAAAAGTTCTCCTCCTCTACAGAATTCACTAGTACCTGGAAAGGAGGAAGAGCATAAGGTCCAGTTACGGACAGATAAATAGGTTGCCATGTTGAATAATGCCATGCACAAATAAATACTTAGCTCCTTCAAGATGAAAAGTCTTATTTATGGGTGCCTGGGGGGCTCAGTCAGTTAAGCATCTGCCTTTGGATCAGGTCATGATCCTGGGGTTCTGGGATCCAGCCCCATGTCAGGTACCCTGCTCAGCAGAGAGTCTCCTCCCTCTCCCCTTGATCCTCCCCCGCTCATGCTCTGGCCGGTGCTGTCTCTCTCTCTCTCTCTCTCTCTCAAATGAATAAATAAAAAATCTTTAAAAAAGAAAAGTCTTATTTTTAAGATATATTTTAAATTAAAACTAACATTAATTGAAAAGGACGGGCGTTTTGGACGCATCTAAAATTTTTGAAGTGCATTTTTTTAGCAACTGTAAGAAAGCTAAATCCATTAAAAGTATAAGAAAGAACACTATTATACAAGTTGGTAATTCTGGCCACATAGTCTTCAGAAGCACTGGTCTATTAAAATGTCAAAATTTTTTTAAGGGAGGGGGTAAGAAGAAGACATTCCTTTTATCAACACTGACTTCTGATTGTCAGTCTCTGAAAATCACTTTTCTTGCTGAGAAATGAGTAGGAATCTTTCTGTTTTGTTTGATTAGACTATTCCCTGGAGTTTCAAAGCAAGATAACATTTGATACTAGGTATAAAAAACACAATCAAGGAATTGAAAAGAGTTACATTATGAAATATATTTAAACAATGTATAGACCTTAAAATAACTTTTGTTTTGATAGGAAAGATTCAGCCAAATTGTTTAAAGACATGTTCATATGGATCTCATGAAATATAATATAGATTTAGCCTTATCTTCAGTATAATTTTTTATTCCAGCAAGAAGGGAAATACAGGCTTTTCCTGGTTTTGCACAAAATACCATGAAGAATTAATGCCACTTTATATAAATTGAACTAAAAGGTTCATTTGCTTGAGATAGCTAGGTAACTCAAGAAAATTACTTTTTAAGCTTAAATTGTCCTTATAACTGGCTCAATTTTTTATTTTTTATCAGAGGTTTCAAATGTGCAAATGAGTTTTATTCTAACTTACTGTATTTGTTCTTAAATTATTTTTAAATCTCAGAAAGGATAATGAATGAATATTCACTTTTCTGGGACTTCGGTTTAGGGACATTTTTAGTGGGTTACTCGTTCACATTAATGATATATAGGCTAATTTGGTTATTTTTATATTCTACACAAGTCTTTCTATAACTACTATATTTATAGATATTGGGTAACTGAAAGGGAATCCTAAAACCACTGGGAAAATTCTGAGTCTTTGTTAGGTGTTTCTAACACTTTTGTTCCTCATAAATAATGCAAATAACTTGTATATACTACACAGGAAAGAAGATATTCCTTCCTGAAAAAGAAAAGTTGGGAAATATTAAAACATGAATCTAGTATTCACTTAGGAAATTAAAGAAGGAAATTGAGTAAACAGATGAGTGGCCTTTGGATGGAATAAAATACTACTTTATTAAACGTTAAAGTTAGATTTAGCTCAAGACGTAATTGATGAACTAAACCAGAATGTTATTATGAGAGATTTGCCAGATCCTGAAGAGAGTGTATTATGAAGAATTATGTTACTACTTTAGAAAAGATACATAGTAATTGGTATTTGAAGATCACTGATGGGGTACATAAGTGGCATCAAAATTTTGAATCACCTAACCTCAACCTATTTACCAATCCTATATCCAGTTACTTTCATAATATTCTTTTTTTCTCATACTTTTTTTTAACTTGAGATATAATTCACATACCATAAAATTCACCTTTTTAAAGTGCACAATTCAGGCATTTGTTTTACTATATTTACAGGTTGTTAAACTAGCACCACTATCCAATTTCAAATTATTTTCATCACCCCAAGAAGAAATTTCATATCTTTTAGCAGTGATTCCCCATCTTCCGACCACCCCAGCCCTAAGCAACCACTAATCTACCTTCTGTGTCTATTTTGCATATCTTAATATTCTCTTTGATACTGTCATAGCCAATGTGTTGTTCTTGTTTCTATATGCCCAGTTTTCTCACATCCATGTTTGTGTTCATTATTCTATCATGAGTCATCCACTGAAATGTTTAACTATCACCCAGCTTTAATTTTCCCCTTCTCTGAATTCCATAAGAAAAGGAATTGTATTTAAACTATCTATTTGATTTTACATGGCAATGAATAATGCCTGACATACAGAGGATGCATGATATATGCTTGTTGAGTGACTTGAGAGAAACTCTACAAACCCAACTATTATATATTACAAGTCTATTATGCCTAAGGCAATTATAGGCATATCCATATACTTGGTCTGGTTTAATTCTTTCAGTCCAGCCATGAGGAAGGTAAAATTACTCTACTTTATAAATGAGGTGAATTCATCTCTGGAAGTTTTACCTAACTGGGACTTAAGCCAAGTTATTCTAAGATCAAGTTGTGCGCTTTTTACTAAACCCAATCATGACTACCTCTTGGAGTTGCATGCCCTACCAACTGAGCCACCCAGGCTTCCCAACATGTTATATTTTTTTAGTGGCTTTGGAATTTCCTATATCACACTGAAGCTAATATATACAGAGATGGCCTTTTCACCTCTACTTTTTTCCTTTTAAGTCATGAATTAGAAAGAGATATTTCTTTTAATGTAGAAAAGAAATTTTACTCCCTCTGTTGCCTGACAGGGATTTGCTTAGGGCTTTACAGTATTTATCCTCAACATATTGCAATGTATAGTGTTTTTAGTGGTATTTTCTTTCAGATGAAATAAACCTGAAAATTAGTTGTATAGGTTCTTATACCTAATACATCAAAGATTCAAATCTAAGTACTTCTAACACAACCACCTGTCTCACTTGGTTAAACTAAATAAGATTGGATTTTGTGAATCAGTTATTGTGATAGGCAAATCATAAGTTAATGAAAAGGGAAAGAGTATAGCTCACAACAAAAGGAAGAGTAGGGCAGAAAATTTTACAAAACTGTCTAAAAGTTTTTATCTGAAAAGCAAATTAAAGCAATACTAAATTACCATCATTCAGCCCAAAAGGGACAAAGTATTTGAAAACACACAACATCTAAAATAATATTTAAGTAAATAATGTGGTAAAAGTAACATACAATATTACACAGTTATAGGAATTAGTTGTAATTGATGTTACCAATTGTCATAGGGGGAAGAACAGATACATTGCTAAAAGAAAAATGTAGATTAACATATATGGTGTGATAATTAAATACAAGAGCAGAAACAACAAAACAGCCTTGTGATACATATATGATTTGCATAACATTTCTGTCCACATGGAGGAAACTGTGGAAGGTACCTACAATCTTGTCAACATTGCTTTCTTCAGGCAATGAATAGTGGGACAGGGAAGAGAGAGGTGATGATGATGATTTTTTTCTTTATATATTTTGCACTGTTCCATTTGTCATGGTGATTGTATGTTATTTGAGTTTTATTTATTTAGTTAGTTTTATTTATTTTAGTTTTACGGTAGAAGTTAATAAAATAAACTAAGTGGTAACGAGATAGAAAAATTTCCGGAAAAGAATACTTTTAATAAAGAAAATTTAACAACACTGGGTATAACAGGTAAATAAGATATTCAGGAATGATGCAGAAACATAAAAATAAAGAAGTAAAACTTCCTGATTTCAAAATAAATCTAAAAGATCTGATAAACTAGGTCTGATTCTGGACAGTATTGCTTACAAAGAAATTCAACCATTTGAACATACCAAAGATTTTTATGGGACTAAAAATATCTGAATTTATAAGCTAATGTTACATGCTTTGTTAAAAAGTTGAGATTTATTCAACATTAAAAATAGCTAACAATGAAAAGACAAATTCAGTGAATCAGTAGAGCATCCCTCAAATATTTGAAGGACTTTTCATTTGGAACTTGAAGTCTATGTAATTTGCCAAAAAGTAAACTTCAGGCCAATCAGTAAAAGGAACAAAAATTTCATTTTGTTTTTGAGCTATTTTAAAATTTAAATTTCATTTTGATTTAAGATAAAATTCTCACTTTAGAGATGTGAGGTTTTCAAGCTGAGTTTTGATAAACATTTATTGGAAGTGTTGTATAGAATATTTAAGACACAAAGAAGTATCTGAACAAAACAGACTTTCATATCCCTCCCAAAATTAAGGTGATACATTTCCTTGGTTTTAAGGATGAAATAGGGACTGGGGAAATGTTTTCAGAAGACCACCCACCCCACTCCCCCCAAAAATATGGGAATGGAATTAATACCCTAAAAAGTTAATTGGAAGGAAAAGACAAGAAAACAAGATATATCGTGTGTGTGTGTGTGTGTGTGTGTTCATGTTTCACCATACTGGGAAAGTTTTGAGTTTTATTAAATGTAGATGGTAAAATTGAAACAGAAGCAACATATATATAAGAGAAAGGCGACTTACATTTCCTTTGGGGCTTCTGTTCTGCTAAAATTGAGCATCTCATAAAATTTTGACTTGACTGACAGTTTCTGTTTTCACTAGGATGAAGAATCAAGAAGCGAAACTTACTCTGGACTTCTTCCTATCAACAAGGAAGAATTAGATGATGAATTGGAAGTAAGAGGAAAGTTGTTTAAAAAGTTACCTGGCTCATTTTAAATTCACAATAGGAAAGTTGAACAACTTACTTAGTCTAAAGGAAAGTGTATTTCAAAAAATAATTTTCAGTGATATGGGTATGATGACATATCCAGAAATTCTAAAAGAAAAGTCAACTCTAAAAGTCAGAATCTCATTGAGAAATTCTAAAGAAAAGAAAATGGACAGCATTTTGAATCAAATTAACAAATAAGAAATATAATAATTTTGACTTTATGCTCAAATTAATTTATAAAATTCTAGTGAATCTACAAATACTCTGATATTATTGCACTGTTAATTTAAATAAACATTTAAAAAAATAAGCTCCAATAGGAGCTGGAGTTATAAAAATGGTATGACATAGTCCCTGCCAACAAATATATCACAGTATTGACATGGATACTTATAAAAATGTATCAAAAGTTAAAACACAGTATCAAAACAACTTTACTAAAATAATATACGAGTTATAACAAAAACCACAGGTTTTAGGTTGGCTTCTTGGGATTTACAGGGGCTCATTAGGAGAAGAGGTGAAAGGAATTTTTTGCAGAGGGAGAAATATGGATAGTATAGTATTTCAGAAAAGTGTAAACAGTTTGATCAGACTGTACTGAAGACTGTGATACAGGGACATGTTACAAAGTATGTTTAGACTGATTGTGGAAAATCTTGCATCCCATGATAAAGAATCAGCATACTCTATCTTAGAAGCTTTGGGAATAGTACTCTCAGACTCTGTAAGCAGTATAGAGGAAACTTCAGGAACAAAGAGCAATTAACAAAGTCAGGTTTAAAAGAAGGTAATGGTCCTGGCTATGGAGAACAGAGATAGGAAAACTATCTTGGCTAGATGTGTATTATAGGCTTCCATAGTTATGGCCAGAATCAATAACTTATTTAACGGCATCAGTCCTTCAAGACTTTTTTTCCAAAAATGAAATATGGATGTACTTGTTTATAAATATAGATTAATTAATTTCCTTTATTTAGTTAATCAAAGAAACTAAACCAATCTTGCCCTGATAAAATGATACAAAATGGAATAATATGTATTTCTCCTCTGTAGATGGAAAACAGGACAACTACTGACAAATGTAATATCCACAATCATCTGAAATAAAGCCTCTTATATCCAGTTTTCATACACGACTCATTTTTATTTTACTATTGGGCAAAATTACATAATGATATAAATTTAATTCCATGTATCTCACCAAGATAGCCAAGTATTTAGAAGAAAATGTGAAAGTCAAATTTAAAAGTGTAATTTGGGATATTTGTAGCTATTTTCTTCCTTCAGATGATATTTAAAAAATTTTACTTATGTAAATGGTACTGCTGTAGATGCTGGAAACATATATGTGAACAAAACTGATGAAATTTTAACCCTTATGAAGCTTTTTTTCTGAAAGGCAACAATGCCCGTTGTGGCATTATTCCCAGTAGCCAAGACATGGAAGCAATCCAACAACCCAAGTGTCCAACAATGGATGAATGGAGAAAGAAGATGTAGTGTATATACACAGTGGAATATTACTTATCCATAAAAAAGAATGAGATATTGTCATTTGCAACAATCTGGATGGACCTAGAGGGTATTATGCTAAGTGAAATAAGACAGAGAGAGACAAATACTATATGATTTTAGTAATATGTGGAATCTAAAAAACACAGCAAACAGAAAGCAGCAGAACCAGACTCATAAATACAAAGAACGAGTTTACCAGAGAGGAGGAGGGTGGGGGTTACCAGAGAGGAGGAGGGTGGAGGATGAGCAAAATAAGCGAAGGGGATTAAGAGGTACAAACTTCCAGTTATCAATTAGTCAGTCACAGAGATGAAAATTACAGCATAGGGAATATAGTCAATAATATTGTAATAACGTTGAATGGTGACAGATGGTGACTACACTTACCATGGTGAGCACAGCAAAATGTATAGAATTGTCCAATCACTATGCTGCACACCTAGAACCAATATAATGTTGCATGCTAACTATACTTCAATAATAAAAATTAAAATAAAGTACACTTAGAAATTTTTTTAAATTTTTAAAAATTTTGGATGACAATGAAGAGAACTAAAATATGGAGGAAAGATAGGATGTGCTGAATTGGAATTTGAGATTATTAAGAGAGCAGACATGGAAAATATTACTGAGAAGGTGACACTTGAGTACAGGTGTAACAGAGGTAAGGAAGTGAGCCATACTAATATTTTGGGAATCAATGTTCTGGTGAGAAGAATCAACAAATTCAACACCCCTGAGACAACATAATGCCTGGTGAGTTTGAGGAATAAGAAAGAGACAGTGTGGCTGAAATAAAGTGAGCAAGAGGGAGGTTGGTAGGAGATTAAATCACACAAATACTGGGGGATTGAACCATGTAAGACCTATGGGCAATCGTAAGGATTGTGCCTTTTCTTCTGAGTAAAACATGAAGCCTTTTGTAAGATTCTGATGATTGACATGATCAGATTTAGATTTATGTAAACTGAGAATAAATTGTTGAGGGCTAGGTGACAGGTTGAAAGGTCACCGCAGGGGCACCTGGGTGGCTTAGTTGGTTGGGCACCCCAGTCTTGATTTCAGCTCGGGTCATAATCTCAGGGTCATGAGATAGATCTGTGCTCAGTGCTGAGCACAGTCTGCTTGTCCCTCTTCCTCTGCCCCTCTCCCCACTCGTGCACTCTCTCTCTAAAATACAAAAAATCTTAAAAAAAAAAAAAGCTCACAGCATTTATTCAGGTGAGAGAAGATGTACTGTATTTGGTTAGGAGCAGTGGAGTGCTAGAAAAATTACATTTCCTAAACCAATTTCTTTCAAAAGACCCTTTTTTTGGGTGATAACAAATACAGAATTATTTGAATACCCCCTCCCTTAATCGACCCATAATGGAACCAAGATAAAATACTTCCATGATTCTGTTATTTACCTATGGAGTAGATATGATTTGAAGATGGACTTCAGTTCATGGAAAATGATGTAGTTGCACTGGGCACCTCATAAACATCATGGTCTTTTTTTTTTTTTTTTTGTAGAATTTATTTATTTATTTGAGAGAGAGAGAGAGTGTGTGAGCACATGCACACAGTAGGGAGGAGGGGTAGAGGGAGAAGCTGACTCCTTGTCAAGTAGTGAGCCCAGGGACTCCATCCCAGGACCCTGGGATCATGACCCGAGCAGAAGGCAGATGCTTAACTGACTGAGCCAGCCAGACGCCTTTAAACATCATGGTCTTAACTGCATACCAGAGAACACCTTTGCTGGAAAGATGTGCCTTGTGACAGGCCCACCTAATGGGCGTGGTTAACTCCTTTTACATGGTTGAACTCTAACTATAACCATTAAAAATTGGGTTTGTTCCATCTCTACAAGGTTTTAATCACAATTGGGGAGTTACTGGGGTGTGGGGCTCAGTTGGTTATAGGTCTCTTGATTTCAGCTCAGGTCAGGTTCTCAGGGTTGTGAGATAAGCCCCTGGCTAGCTCCACTGGGTGTGGAGCCTTCCTAAGATTCCCTTTCCCTCTGCCCCTGCCTGCTCAAGTGTTCTTCTTTCTCTCTCTGTAAAATAAATAAATAAATCTACAAAAAAAAAAAAAAAAAAAGGACTTACTTGTCATAGGTCTGTTTTCTCCTAAGTGTCAGCTCATTAGATATATCTGGCCTAATTATTATTACCTTAGTTATTTTATCTTAAGGATAATTTAGTTTACTAGGAATGAAACATCTATGTCACCAAGTGAAAATAATGAGGAAACTTGCAGTTCTTAAGTGAGTTTAAAGTTTATTATCTATTCTTCATCTTACAAATTGTGATAATCAACATGAAGTCTCTTTAGAAAATTCCAATAAACTGTTCCACTTGGCTATGCTTAATTAGAGTTTAATGTTAATTTATCTTTTTATTGTTATCATAGACTCAAGATTATTTTGTAGCTTTCTATTATTTCATATGGCAGTATCTATTCCCTGTTCTCACTCATGCTGTTATTGCTTTGCCAAATTTTGGGGTATATATCTTATTCACTTTCTGGTATCACTCATCTCAGCACTAGACTACAGAAATCCTTGAAAGCATCCTTATATCCCCACATTATGCTGAAAGTCCATTTTATTTTACGGCTGCTTTCCAAGAAGCCCTGGGCAGTAGTCCTATATTTCTGTCAGGCTACAGTATTATTATCCGTATGTGTGGTAAACACAATAAAGTTTATTTCAGGATTCATGCATGTATATTGAATTTAGATCTGGTATTCTTAAACTACTTTTCTTTTTTACTGTAATACCAGATATTCTCAATTTGCATTCTTTTTTATGAGAACTCTCAAGTGTTATTTTTCCTGGTGGCGCTCAAATTTCCACAATTTGACCAGTAGGGAGGAATTAATCAAATTAAGTGGAATTAAAGAGTTCTTCAGACTTGACACAGTATTTTTTGAGACTGTTTACTTTCTGATACAACAATATATTCATGGATCATCTTAAACAATTCCTGCCTGAGATATGGAAACTGAAATTACATCAAGGAGGCCTGGTTCCTTTACCAGGAAGTGGTTTTTGGAAACTGTAATGTGGGCAACAGGCTGTACATTCTTATGCTTTGGTCATTTTTTTCTAAGCCTTTTTATTGTCAGAACAAGGAAGTGTGTGTGTATGTGTGTGTGTACAATGTTCTCAATGACAAACATTAAAACTCATTGTCTTCATCACACAATGCATACACAGTGGTTTCAGAATAATAATGCAAGCACTAACAGCAGCAATGTGAACAGCAAATACAGTTCACATTTAAATGTTCTTTTTGTCCTTAGGGAATATCCCACTAGAGTTGCAGAAATCACTACATCTAGATTTGCTTGAAATAATTCTTCCTGTATGATCATTCCAATCTCAAAAGATACTTCTATTTATTTCACTTTTGACATTTTAGAAACTTCTTTTTTAAAAGTTTTGTTTTATATTTATGTAATATATTTATATGTTTCTAAAGGAAAATCTTCCAACAAGGCATTTTTTTGTAAAAAAGCCCTTACCAGCTGCAGAGTTCCTTAATATTTGGATGTACTACAGTTTATAAAGCTTCTAATTTGGGCTTTTCTAATTTAATCAATTATTCATAACAATTAAATATAGGTAAATTCCGGATACTAGTATGTTTTTATTTTTCCACAAGTAGCTTATTAGTCTTCCTTTCATAGAATAAAAATACTCACGTGCCCATAAAGACTCCTTGGAATATGGACCACTGGCTATGTTTTCCTTTACTACATCAGATTAACCTCCTTTCTCCTTTCTACTGTTGTAGAAATTCAGACTTTTCCACAGTTAGTGAAACTAAGCTACATGAGGGGGAACCTGGGTAGCTCGGTTGGTTAAACATCCGACTCTTGATTTTGACTCAGGTCATAATCTCAGGGTCGGGGATCGAGCCCCCCATTGGACTCCATGCTAAGTGTGGAGTCTGCTTGTCCTTCTCCCTCTGCTCCTCCCGTGTTCTCTCTCGCTTTCTTTCTCTCTCTAAAATAAATAAACATTTTTAAAACTAAGCTATATGAGTGCAAATAATCATTAGTTTATTTGTCTTGATTATTTCTTAATTTATATATTTTTGTTCATTTTTCTACGTTCTGTTAAACTAGTTGATGTATTGTAAACATGCTATTCATTTAATTGATAAATTTTGTTTAAATGACTATATGACCAAGAAAATTTTATGCTCAATTTAGAATTTAGCATAGGCCCTTATTATGCAGTTCTGAAATATTTATTACTGTTTTTGTCAACCTCTTTTTTTCCCTACAAATATTTTTGGATAGCCTATGATGAATTAATGTAGCATCAGATAAAAATTTTATATTTTTATAATATTTTTGAATTATATATTTTTAAATATTTATGGTTTGAGTAATGATTACAAAGTGAATATACTCATGTAAATATCACCCAAGTCAAGAAATAACAGCATTCTCATTCTTTCTTTCTTCCTTAACATTTACCTCAAATTTAACACCATAAATCAAGTTTGTCTGTTTCTGAACATCTTATAAATTGAATTAGAAATATGAATTCTTTGTTTACGGCTTTTGTTTAAAATGATGTTCATGAAAGTCTTTCATATAGTTGTTTGTACTTATTTTTTTTTTCATCTTGACTGTATTTTATTACTCCACTTCCTGAATTCCTTTTTAAGAAATCTGTTTTACTGTGGTAGATGATTGGGTTGTTTCCAGTGAGACCTATTATGAACAGTGCTGTTATATATATATACTTACACTTGTCTCTTGGTAAATACCTTTCTGATACACATATTCCTGGGAGTAAAATTGCTTTTTATGTTCAACTTTTGTACATAATGCCAAACATGCTTCAAAATAAGTTGTAACAATTACACTCTCATTAACGATGTATGAGAGTGCCATTTTTCTTCCATGTTATGCCAACCCTTTGTATTGTCTTTTTTCGTCTATTTTTTTCCTTTCATTTTTTAATTTTGCCTCTTTGGAGGGTGTATAGTGCTATCAACTTGTGTATTTATTTTTTATTTCTTTGGACTATTTTTTTTTTTTAAGATTTTATTTATTTATTCGACAGAGATAGAGACAGCCAGCGAGGGAGGGAACACAAGCAGGGGGAGTGGGAGAGGAAGAAGCAGGCTCATAGTGGAGGAGCCTGATATGGGGCTCGATCCCATAACGCCGGGATCACGCCCTGAGCCGAAGGCAGACGCTTAACCGCTGTGCCACCCAGGTGCCCCTGGACTATTTTTAAATGTCTTTTCAAATATATGATAACCATGTTGACAATCTTATGGTTGGGTTCCTGCTTATTTCTCTGTTTCTCTGTTGTATTTTCTTTATTGTATGGATTTTAAGAAAGTATTTTACATATTCTAAAATGAGTTACTTCTTAGATCTGTTAGGAAGTAATTTTCCTATTTTGCCTGGTTTGCATTTGCACACTCTTGAGGAAAATGGTGTTTTTTTGTGAAAGAAATTTGTAATTTTAATACATCAGATGGTTTTTTAAATTTTAATGCTATGTCCTTCTTAAAACACTTATTGGTGTTTATAGTATTTAAGGTTTTGCCCTACTATACCATTTTCTGAAGAGTTCAATGTTCAACTTTCATTTTTGTAAGTCCATCTGGAATTGATTATTATGTATTGTGTAAGGTATGAGTCAAGGTTGTATTTTTCCTTATCAATATTCAAGTAACCCAGCACCACTTATTGAAAAGACTATTCATTTCTCCATTGGATTGTACTGCTACCTTTGTCCTAAATCAAATATTTGTTCTGAGTTCTCTATTCTTTTCTATTGTTCTATTTGTCTATTCTTGTGCCATTGCCACATTACTTCAATTATTGTGGTTTTTTACTTAATTTTGAGATCTAGTATAGAATGTCTGTCCCCTGCTTGTTGAGGGCAAGGCTGATTTAATTTGGCTTCCACCAGGTAGCTTGGGAACATTATCAATCTAATTTCATTTTATTTTAACCTAGGATGAGATCATTCAGAGCTGAGATTTATCCCCAATGCCTAAAGGTTTCACAATCATTTTCCTATGTTAGGAGGTCCTGAAATTAAATTTTGGGTCTTCCTGACCTCTTGAATTGATCTAAAATATATCTCAACTTCTCATCCTTCTGCCACTTCTCAAATAAGCATGAGCTTTGGGGGGGGGGAACAATGTAAATATCTGAACACATCTTTGGGTAAAGAATAAGTGGGTGTAGGTTGTATAGGGTCTCATTTTAATAGTATTACTGCTATTTTGAAAACAGACTGATGTACTTCAAGAATGGAACTATTGATAGTAGTTGAAACATTGCTGCAATTATCTAAGTACACCATGGTGCTATGAGCTGTGGCAGTAAAAGAGGTACTAGGAAGGGTTCCAAATCTTTATGTATTTGAAGACAGAGCTGCCAGAGTTTATTAAGTGATTAAATAAAGAATAGAAGAAAATTAAATGATTCTAAATCACAGGGACAAACAAACAACAAATGTGACAGTAGGAGAAGCAGATGTAGTGGACTTGAAACTGGGCATCAGGAGCTCAATTTTAGACATGTGAAATTTGAGGATTTTGTGAAATTTCCAATTGGAAATATTGAATGGGCACATAGCAGTCTTCATTCTGGGAAGCTATTTAGGCTAGAGATTTAAAACTGAGAGTGGACTTATTTCTAGCCATATGGCTTGATGATATTGCTAAGGGAGTGAGGATTGACTGAAAAATGAGATCTCCAAGGAAAGAGTCGTGAGCATTCCAAAAGGAATTCCAGAAAGAATTTAAGAAAGGAGATTTAAAAGGAGTAGCCAGTGAGATAGGAGGCAATCAGATGTGCATAGAATCTGAAATTAAAAAAAAAAAAAAGGAAACATTGTAAGAAAAATGTACTGAGGGGTGCCTGGGTGGCACAGCGGTTAAGCGTCTGCCTTCGGCTCAGGGCGTGATCCCGGCGTTATGGGATCGAGCCCCACATCAGGCTCCTCCGCTATGAGCCTGCTTCTTCCTCTCCCACTCCCCCTGCTTGTGTTCCCTGTCTCGCTGGCTGTCTCTATCTCTGTCAAATAAATAAATAAAATCTTTAAATAAAAGAAAAAGAAAAATTTACTGAATTTTCTCAAATGCTATGGACAGGGCCCGTGAAAAATGGCCATTAAAATGATCACTAGCTAATGAATGCGGAAGTAACTGGAGACCTTAATAAGAAAAGTCCTAGTGGGGTGGAAGGGAAGAAAGTCTGATATAGTGCGCCCAAAAGAGAATGGAAGAATTGGAAACATGAGACCAGACAACTGTTTCTGAGTTATTTCGTCTTTTCTTTCCTTTCATGCCTGCTTCTTGTGTTCTGCAGAAGCAAGATTCAATATCTTTTTAAGTGTCATTCCCATTCTCCTTGAGAAAGTAAATAATCATAAATTAAACTTTATTAAAAAGAACAAAAACTACAAAACACTGAAGATAATTTAATGTTCCATTAAGTGATTTTTCCTTATTTCTTTGTCTTCAGTTTAAAAATGTGTCATTGGAGAGTAACTAGAAAGGTCAAAATTTGCACATGTTGTGGCTCCCAGGTGATACAGACTGAAAAGGTTTTAAATCATTCACTGTGAATGTACTCAAGAATTTCTGGGAAAAGACCAAGATATGGCATTAGAAACTGATATATAGCAATGGCAAAAATCCAAGTCAATAGTGTCTTACATCATAGGAAAAGTTGTAAATCAATAGTGCAGTAATGCAAAATGTGTTGTCATGTCTGGAGACAAATAGTTTTGATATGCATTTAATATGATAATGATTCATGTAACAGTTATTGGTATTTAAACTCTTGCAGTTAGGCATTGTGTCAAAAAGAAATATAATTATAAATGTCTTGTAAAATATAAGATGGTGGACATATTCTTCGGTAATTTTGTGGTTTGGTTTTCAACTTACTGAAATTATTTAATGACCTTTACCAATAGAAAATTAATTATGGAAGCAGAAGTGTGTGATTAAAATTTAGATTACATAAGTTTGGGAATTATAATTTTATGTAAACTTGTTTAGCACTCTTGAAAATTAAATTACCTTAATTTAAAAAAAATTGAAGCATATGAAAGCATAATGAGAAAATGTCACTTGGCCAGTAATACTCCATTACCCTATTACCCATCATTGTATAAAGTGTAATCATTGTATCACCCCAATGTGAAAATGATTTTGTGTTGTTCTCATTACATTACACTGTGAGTTACCAAGGTCATTGTGTTTTTAATCTTCAATATTGGGAATAGAAGAATTAACAAAACAAGTATGACCCTGAGAATATCCTCTTGAGAATGTCCACTGATAGAACTTAGTAAGAGACAAATAAGGGTTTTGTAAGTACCTATCTGAGTAGTGATCTAGAAATGATTTTACAGGGTGTATTTTTATGTCTCATTGCTTATTGTAAATAAATATGCAATTTAAGGGCCAATGTGGGTGTCTGACAAGTTCAGGGTTTCTGAAATACTGCGGCTGCACATGCTAGCGATCCTGCTTTGTATTTTTGTTGATCATTAGTGAAGCTTGGTGCAAGGTAATAATTGTGATGTCTGATTATTTGGACTTGGTGACGACGCAAAAACAATGCAGAAAATATGATTCTTGCTCTGTGTGTATTCTCTGCTTTCTTGGTCAGATTTCAGCCCTTTTATCCTGGTTACCTCTGTACTATGCTTTTTGCCTTCGAATACATTTTTTCCAACTTTCCAGGATGTCCATCATTCTGCATATTGTTTGGACACTGTTTATTATTCTATTAATTAATTAAATCCTATTACAACTCAAACATGGTTGATAAATTGACAAATACAGATTAATCAGTTTGCATTCTGCACTAATTGAAATGATGAATATTTTAGATTTTATCAAAAGAAAGACTGAGTTAAATTTTTAAAAAAATATTTTATTTTTTATTTTATTTATTTGACAGAGAGAGAGAGAGAGCAAGCACGAGAGAGTAGGAGCAGGGGGAGGAGCAGAGGGAGAGGGACAAGCAGACTTGATCATGACTTGAGCCAAAGGCAGACACTTAACTGACTGAGCCACCCAGGCCAGGCACTCTGTGAGTTAATTTTTTTTAAAAAACCTAGACAATATGTTTTAGAACTCTTTGGTCCGGAACCGTGGTCAAACCTGCTTTTCTCTAAATCATGTTCAAAGGCAAGATCCATATTTCCCCTATCTTCACCATAGGAGCTGAATGTCTTCTGGTCTCTTAAAATGACATCATTTTATAGCCATTTCTGGGTTTCAAAGGTACTAATTTCAAGGTGTGTGACAACCATAGGAGTACCAATACATTATAACTGAGGGATCTTTTCTTTAGTTCACAGATTCTAGAAAGTCTATGACACCCTCTTTAATAATATACAGAAGCAGAGACAAATGCCGTTAAAATATAAGATTCATATTTGCATAGCCAAACATTTTAGTTTTTCACTTAAGTCTTCTTAGGAGTGTAAACTGTTGTTCACCACTTTATTCCTAGTGTCTAAAAGAATCTCATAGAGAAGATTCAACAATTGAATGAATAAATGTATATTGAAGGAAATATTCAAACCTCTTGACAACGCATGAGACATATCAATTACCTAAATGCCAAAACTACCATGTTAAATTTCTCAGCTGGGCTAGTGATCATGAGCTAGGGAATGCTCAACAGTAGGAAAAGTTAGAAAGGCATTACCTAAGTCACTTATCTCTGAAAAATGATATCTGATATCTCTTCCATATACTTGTAACAGGACAAACCAGTGCCCAAGAGTTTTCTGTATATGCTGGAAACTCACAATTAGCCACCCAGTCCTCCTGGATTAAGGCACGTCTAATCAGTTCCCCAAACTAAAAATGCATACTGCTTTCAACAACCAGATCCTACAAAAGTTTTTGAGAATTTCCTTCACTGCCCACTTTTTATTCTCCCACTTTCACTAATTGCAGCTGCAACTATTTATACAGTCTTTTCTTCCCATAACTACCTTTTATCCATAACTACTTGCAAAATACTAGGCCATCACTGGAGTGAAATACATTTCATAAACAGCATCAGAGCAAGCTCTTCTACCAAATTTTCTTACTGGTATATCAAGTTTGACTATTTCCAGTGTGGTCTGAAAAATTCTTTTTTTCATTTCTTTTTTATGATACAGCAGTCTCATCTTGTGGTCATATAAATGATACACTTTTAAAGAGCTTTATGATTTGAGTATGAAAAGATGATACAGCAATAAGTTTTAGTTCCATATTTTCCCATTCTACTCATTGTTTCCTTCAAGCATCTGAATAACACATATGCATATGAATTCAAAGCTTTCACAGAAGTTACAGTCCTTGCATTAGGGCTTACTACTTGCTGCTGAAGTTTCATAGTTTTGTTAAGCAAAGAGGCAGAACAATTTTTATGGCAACTAATTGCCTCTAACTATGATACATAAAAGATTTGAGTCATTTCCAATTTTGTCAGCTCTATTTCCCACATTTAGAATAACTCCCAGAAGCACAAAACTACTATAACATCTCCAATGCATCTCAGTGGAGAAGGCAATATTACAAAGATCTTTTGTTGTTGTTTATGGGCAAAATGAACTATTTTTACCGATTTTATTAAGCCATCACCAATATTCTAGATATGAATAATTCTACTGGAGTAATATAAGTATCTTAGCCTTCTCCTCCTTTTTTCTTCTCTTTTCTTCTCGTCTTGTTTTTTATGTGGAAAGGAAAATGGAGTCTTTAAAACAGAAACTTCAGCTAGGAATGATCTAAATTACTACATAGAGACTAACCTATTAATAGCTTCCTACTTATACAACATGCTTGCTCAACAACCGTGGAAGTAATTTACCAAATCAATCTGTTAACCCATCTGTATATTTTATCATCATGTAAATTTTACATGTGCCTGGATATTTCCAACTATTGATCATCCTGAAGCCATTTAAACCCACACAGTAGAGTTGACTTGAACTTGAGGCAAATGATTAAAAAAATATACTCAAGAGACTGTATACTTCCTGACTACAGCAGAAAGAAACTTGAAAGAAGAATATTTGAAGTGAAGGAGGGGAAAGTCTGGCTATGAAAACTCTTATTATTATTATCATTAGAGTTGTTATTTTTTATTTGAGTGTTGTTATTTGATACTGAGTCAGTCAGTGATTCAGTAGTGCCTCAACAGTCAGTGACTGACTCAGTATCAAATAACAATAGATTCAATTTGTCATTTTATTCACATATACAAATGAAAGAAGCTACTCTCTTCTTTTTAGAATAGTAAAAACCGTTTTGGAATTAGTAATTTTTTTATTTCAATATAGCCCTCCCTCAGACTATGCACACATTTTTCTAAGAAAGGAAATCTAAATAATCACATAATTATATGATACCATTATAATCATATAATATCTTTCTTTTAAAATGTGAATTTAGGAAATGAATATTCCCTAATATACAAAGAAGCTCTGGACACTGGATGTTTTAAAAAGGCGTTTTTAAAAAATTCATCTTTGAAATTTGTGGTGCAAAATTTTGAAGCATTTCACTAAACTGTTTATTATTCCTTGATTTGACAGAAAGCAGTTTCAAATTTTTGCCCCTGTAAGGGTTTCTATTGTACGTAACCAACAAAATAAGCCAAGTACCATTTTTTATATTTTGAGTTCATAATTTTTTAAAAATTAGAGAAAATATAGTTGTTTATTTAGTGGTAAATTAGACAACTGAGTAGGTTTGTGATGTCAGAGAACCCAACAGCTTAAGGTTATAAAGCTAAGATAATATAATAAGAGGTTAAGAAAACAACAAATCTTGCCAACTTTCTGTCACGGCCAACAGCACCTAGACTGTATAATTGTTCATGGAGTTAATACAGACTGCACAGCCTTGGGTCCTATTTTTGGTATGGTTGAATAACTTTTTAACTAATTAAAAATTAAGAGAAACAACAATAGCAACACAATAAAATTTCTTGGGATACGTAAAAATCCGGTTTTCTTAAATTACTTCAACTTTTCACCCCAACTGTCCTGAAACCATAGCTTTAGTTTGTTTTGTTCCTTCTTAAGACACAGAGGGATCACAAAAATAAAATGAGTATATTTTAAAACTTTTGTAGTATCTTTTTAATTTATATTTTGATATTTAAAAATTATAAATTCAAATAAAAAATAGAATAATGGGTTAGAAAGAAAAGGTTAAAAAGGGATATCGGAAGCATATTTGGGTTTGTTGTTGGCAATATAGTATGAAACTTAATTTTTTTTCCTTATGGATTGTAAAGCACACCTGCCTAAGTTTGC
The DNA here is from genome assembly GCF_002007445.2 of Ailuropoda melanoleuca. NCBI lineage: Eukaryota > Metazoa > Chordata > Mammalia > Carnivora > Ursidae > Ailuropoda > Ailuropoda melanoleuca. The sequence continues at coordinate 76,706,085 of NC_048226.1, forward strand.
ATTCCAACTCCTGTATTTAAGACCTTGTTTCCTAAATCTCTTTATGACTCAGTTTCCATAGCTGTAAGGTGCAGATAATTATGATATTTCATAGTAGCATTTTTCTGCAGTTTCCTGAAGAATAAAGTAGATGAGAACAGTAAAAACATACATTTAGTGAATTATTTAGGAAATAGTGGCAATTTAGATAAAAGTACTGGATAAAATTTCATGTTTATTTAAAATTTGTGTTTCATTGTGGGGATAGAAACAAATCCAAGTTGAAAATTATGACCTTGTCAAACACCCTCTTCAAATGAAAATTTTAATACCTACAAAAGACAACTGAAACAACTGAGAGATTTTACTGATTTAGTCATTCACTATTCTTTTATTACATTCATAATATGATGTCTAAGCTTTTAATTTGAATTAATAAAAGTTAATTTCATTTACCTGTAACCATAGTAAAAATATTTTTCTACAAAATGTACAAGGATTTTAGCAACATGTTATTAACTAGAACTTTTCTTTTAAATGAGCATGTGCAAAGGTGAAACCAAACAAGGGAAAACAAATTAAGATAACAAGACCACCACAGTACATCCAAAAGCACCAAGATGTATTGCGTGTGTGATTGATCAAGGGTGGCTAACTTTCAATATTCATCATTGATGTCCTGTTAGAATCACTTGACTTGGAAAATGCTAAATTTATAGATTTTGTCAAGCCAGTGAAATACTGTTCCACTGCAAAGACATACACTATAGATAGTTCTACATAGAATTTTTAAAATTGGGTAGTATTGCTATTTTTAATTATGAAAGCAATTACAACAAGCTAGGAAGATTTGGATGAAATAAGAAACTTATAGATAATAATAAAAAGTAGCTCAGAACTTCATTTTCTTTTAAGAGGCTAAGAAAATTAAAAACTGCTATGACATATCACAGATTGTTACAAAGAAAGATGGTTTGGATAATCTTTTCATGCCCCAGTGAAAATGTATACACAATCTAGCTGCTTTGGACTTCTGGCTCTCTTAGTTCCTTTCCTCAACTCTAGGACAATGTCAGGCTCCCCTTGTGTTTCTCCTACCAGCACTATAGCCTTACAACTCTCCAGGTGGTAAGCTGGGGCACTGGTAGACCTTACATTGCTTGTTACTAATCATGAGAGTGTAAAACTGTGGGCAGAAAGTTCATTTTTCACTGATGTATAATAAAAATGGAAATTCTCTCCTATGAGGAATGAACTCAATAATACAGTATATACCTTACATACCGTAATAATCTTACAAGTATACCACACATTCACTTTTCTTTTGGTAGGAACTGCATAAAATAAAATTTTCATTATTCCTATGTGTGTGTGTGTGTGTGTATGACTGTGTGTGAGTGTGTGTGTGTGAATGAAATCTGTACCAGTTTTAAAATCAATATGTTTTTTAAGTATGTGCATATGAAGCAAATTTGATAGAGATTTTTTAGACTTTGACAATAATTCTAACCAACCTATAACAACTTGTGAAACTAAAAGAAACTTTCCTAAACTATTAAAAAAAAGTCAAAGCAAAACAAACACGGTCCCTCAAAAACCAACCTTTCAATTCAACTGTGATTGGTAGATGGAAGGTGGAGTTTTTGTTCTATTCTTTTTTAAGGAAAAAAAAATCATAACATTAATGCCATATTAAGGAGGAATTGCTTATAGAAGATAGTGTGAACTCTTTTGTAATTCAACAACCTTAGGACCCTAAATGATGAGTCTGTTTTTCAGATGACAAGTGCCATGCAGAAAAAAAGGATTTTAGACAGCAATTGGAAGCTGTATGAAGATCTAAAGACCTCAGTTAAGAAAATACATCGACAATTATAAAAGCTGGTATCATTGTAACATTTGTTTGTTATACTGTACCCCCACTGTAACATTGTAACCCCACCTTTTGCTTTCTACATGATTTAAGAGGCTAACGCATTGAAAAGGATTATCAACATATGATTTGCAACGCATGTCTGCAGATGTAATTTTGTGATATCAACAACTGAAAGGGATGGGGACAGAGTTGTAAAAGAGCAGTTTTTGTATGTTATTGAAATCAAGCTGCTATAAATTCAAATTAGAGTATTATAACATTAAGATGTTAAACATAATCCACATAGGAACCATAAGAAAAAAAAAAGCAGCTATAGAATATACACAAAAGGAAATGAGAAAGAAATTTAAATATTTCACTAAAAGTACTAAACACAGAAGAAAATTTTAATGTGGAAGTTGAGGGACAAAAATAGTATAAGGCTTATAGAAAATAAACTGCAAAATGATGAACTTTAGTTCCTCCTTATCAGTAATTGCTTTAAATGTAAATGGATTAAACTCTAATCAAAAGATCATGATTGGCAAAATGGATTAAAATATGTGACCCAACTATATGCAATCTATGAGACTCATTTTATTTTTGTTATTTATTTTTTTATGAGATTCATTTTAGATCCAGACATACAAAGAGATTGAAAGTGAAAGTACAGATAAAGATATTTCATGCAAATAGTAAGCAAAAGAGCAGTGGTAGCTATTCTAATAGCAAACAAAATAGACTTTAAGCCCCCCCACCAAAAAAAGAAGAAAGTTACCAGAGACAAAGAAGGCATTTTATATTATTAAAAGGTTCAATACAGCAAGGATATATAACATGCACCTTATAATAGACCATAAAAATATATGAGGCAAAACCTGACATAATTGAAGGGAAATATAGATCTAAAATAATAGCTGGAGACTTTAATACACTGACCTTATTAATGGAGAGAACAACCACATAGAACATAAGTAAGGAAATAGACTATTTATTTCCTTAAAAGATTTATTTATTTATTTATTTATTTATTTATTTATTTATTTAGAAAGAGGGGAGGGGTAGAGGAGAGAAAGTCCCAAGCAGACTCCGTATTGAGCATGGAGGGCAATGAGGGGCTCAATCTCACAATCCTGAGATCACAACCTGAGCCAAAACCAAGAGTCAGAGGCCCAACCAACTGAGCCACCCAGGTGCCCCAGAAAATTGACAATTTAAACAACATAGTATATCATAGTATATCTAACCAACAACAGCACATACATCTTTATGAAGTGCGTATGAGACATTTTCCAGGATAGAAAATATATTAGGCCACAAATTAACTCTCACTAGGCTTAAAAGATACAAGGTGTCTTTTTTTGGCCACAATGAGATGAAGTTAAAAAATAATAACAAAAGAAAAATGGGAAATTTCACAACATTTTGGAAATTAGTACAGTCTTAAACAACCAATGGATCAAAGAAGAAATCAAAAGTGAAATGGGAAAATATGTAGAAATTAATGAAGATAAAAATACAGCATACTAAAATTTGTGGGATGCAGTAAAAGCAGTGTAAGGGGGAAATTTTAGCTATAAATGCTTAGATTAAAAACAACAACAAGATCTCAAATCAAAGACCTAACTTTACAACTTAAGGAACTAGAAAAAGAAGAAAAAACTAAACCCTAAGTTAGTTGGAAGGAGAAAAATAATAAAGATTAGAGTAGAATTAAATGAAGCAAATAATATAATGCTAGAGAAAAATCAATGAAACCAAAATTGGTTCTTTGAGGAGTTCAACAAAATTGACAAACTTTTAGCTATAAGGATTAAGACACAGAGGAAGACTCAAATTACTAAAATCAGAAATGAAAATGGGGATGTTACTATTGAATCTACAGAGATAAAAAAGATGATAAGACAGTGCTTTTAACTACTGTACACCAAAATATTGGGGAAGCTAGATGAAATGGACAAATTCCCAGAAACACAAAACGTTCCAAGACTAAATCATAAAGAAGTAGAAAATATCAATAGACTTATAACCACTAAGGATATTGAATCAGTGATCAAAAATCTCCCAACAAAGAAAAGCCTTGGATCTGATGGTTTCACTGGTGAATTCCACTAAACATTTATTTTTTTTAAAGATTTTATTTATTTATTTATTTATTTGGGGGGAAGCAAGAGCACGAGCAGGGGGAGGAATAGAGGGAGAGGGAGAAGCAGACTGACTCCCTGCTGAGCAGGGAGCCTAACTGGGCTCCATCCCAGGACCCAGAGATCATGATCTAAGCCTAATGCAAATGGTTACCCAACTGACCCACACAGGCACCCCTCCACTAAACATTTAAAGAACTGACACCAATGCTTTCCCAACGTTATTAAAAATTTGAGAAGGAGGGAGCACTTCCTAATTCATTCTATGAGGCTAGCATTACCCTGACACCAAAGACAAAGACATTGCAAGAAAAAAAAAACAAAAACAAAAATAAAAAACTATAGACCAATAGCCGTTATAAGAACACCTATTCCAAAATCCGCAACAACATCCTAGCAAACAAAAATCAGCATATTAAAGAAATTATATACAATGAGCAAGCAAATTTGTTCCTGGAATCCAAGAATGCTTAAACATACAAAAATTGATCAATGGAATATACCACTTTAACAGAAAAAAACACAAGAAACAGGAAAACGGGGCAGGGGGGGAGCCCACATGATCATTGCAACTAATGCAGAAAAAGCATTTGACAAAATTCAACACCCTTTAATGACAAAAACACTAAAAAACTAACAATAGAAGGTGACGTCCTCAACATAATTGAAGCCATATATTAAAAACTCACAGCAAATGTCACATTCAATGGTGAAATACACAAACCTTTTCCTGTGAGAGCAGAAACAAGGCAAAGATGCCTGCTTTCACCACTTCTGTTTAGCATAGCAGTGGGACTTCTAGCCAGAGAAATTAGGCAAGAAAAATGAATAAAAGGCATCTAAATTGGAAAAAGAAGAAGTAAAATTATCTCTGTTCACAGATGATATGATCTTATATACAGAAAACCCTAAAGATCCTTCCCCCAAATGTGGGGAAATTCAAATTCATAAGAAATGAATTCAGCAAACTAGCAGGAAAAAAAGGGGACCCACAAGTATCAGTTGCAGTTCTGTAGAGTAACAATGAACCATCTGAAAACAAAATTACAAAATCAGTTCCATTTATAATAGCAGCAAAAAAACCTGATACTTAGGAATTAACTGAGAAGATGAAAGTCTTATAAAATGGAAACTATAAAACAATTGCAGAAAGAAATTTAAAAAGACGAAAATAAATAGAAACTCATTGCCCATCAACAGGAAAGTGAAAAAAAATCAATTTTGCTGTGTTCAAAGATTGGAAAATATACAGTGATTAAATAGAATAAATTACAGCTACACATGGTAATACAGATAACTCACAATCATGTTGAGTGAAAGAATTGGGACAAATTGCTTCTGTATCATTTCATTTCATATAAATATTTAATTTATATAATTACAGAGAAAAAAGAAGGAGAGACATGCAGTTAGAACCATAACTTTTGGGAGATGACAGAGCTTGTATTTTGGAATGTACAAATATTAGGCTTCTAAGGTGCTGACAAAGTTTCATGTCTTGCTTGGTTGCTGGTTACATGGGTGTCTATTAAAAGAAAACAAAATTCTAAGAATTTTAAAATACGTTTTATTTTTCACACTTAACTGAATAGGGAATATTTTTATAAGAAATTATGAGAGATAAGCTTTGAGATATAAAGAACGGATTGAAAATTAAAAATATAATATGAGCATCAGAAATAGATAACAAAAGGAGAGAAACGTTAAAGGTCATTCATGCAGACTACAGAAAGTTACAAGCCTTTCAGTCAAATTGTAAATCACAAAACTGTAAGTCAAGTCTTAGCTCTTGCTTTGGCACAGGGGCCTCTTAAAAAGAAAACAGACATCAGGCCAAAAAAGTGCAGTCACTACTGGGTACTAAGTGGCTGGAAAATGAGTAAGTACTGATCATAGATTAAAAACATTTTTCTTGGTTTTTTATAGGAATATAAGGTTGAGAAATGCTTGGCCATTGGGGGACAGTTAGGCGTAAGAAGCGACCTATCTACCAGTCAAGTAAATTTTAAGCTCTCTTTACAGCTTCTCACTTCTTTTACTCCATCTTTGGAGAGATCAAAACCTTGAGATAGGTGTGATGGATAAATATTAAACAAGTGTCTCACTGTGCAAATTTGAGTTTTATATTTGAATAATTTATATTATAAGAGAATGAGCTTCTTGTTGGTTAGGGACATTTCTGGATTGTTTTGTGAGCTGACATCTGGAACATAGTAGATTTTTTAGAATATAATTTTGTTGATAAAATTACATCGGTGATATGGTTATGAAGAACATGACAATATGACAATCCAAAGTATGATGCTCTGGAATAAGAATTAATTTGAGATGAAGAAATCTGAGAATCAACAAATACTCTCCTTATCTGATGAAAAAGACATCTTCAAAAAAAATAAAAACCACCAATATTTTATCATAAATCTCCTCCCTGGGAATAACATCAACCAGGGATAATTGACTCTTCCCACAGGAGAGGAGATAAAAAAAAATTCACACCATATCAAGGCAGACATTGTCACAAACTATACCTCCTGTATGTTCTCCTAAGAGCCCATTTCTTTTTCCTAAAAATTATTTGCTCTCCCAAATGTAGCCTCCCTCCCAAACCATTTCCCCTATTAAAAATTAATAAGTATGTATGCCTTTTCTCTTATAAATTCGTGTATTGTTTGTTTAATTCACAGGCCCCTCAGCTACTGTAGTTAAGAGGATCACAGAAAAGTTCTTCCTCTTTTACAGTTAAGAACTCTAGAAATTGGTTAAAAATGATGAATAAGCTGTTTACACCTGTAAGTGATGAGCCATTTGTATGAAAAATTTTTCAAAGTTTGCACATTTGTTTGTATTTGTACTTTCTTTTCTGAATAACTGCACAAATAATTATAGACAGCATATTTTGCATTATTTTTGCTTTATGGAGTAATGGTTTCCAAATGTAATCTAATTATTTCATCTTAATGACTTCAAATTTGTGTACACCTTCCACAAACTAAGAATTGTAATTATACTAGTATTTGTGGAAATTTAATTTTATCAGACTTATGCTTAATCATTTCTTTAATTATGATTGGGTTAACCATATGCTAGACTCCATAAATGACACACTAACTTAATGACAAGCAATATTGCTTGTTTAGAGGCATCTGAGAATAAGACACAAGATGCAGCTTTGAAGGAAGCAGAAGGCTGCTTAGCTAACCTTCTGTTAACACTTAACATAGCAAATGCCAATGAGTCCTGGCAGTAATTTAGCTCATTTTTGGAAATTGGTATTAATATTCTGAGTACAACTTTAAATTATTCTAGTTGAGGTTTTCAAATCTGAATTAGCCTGTGTCTATTCTAAGTTCCAAAATGGCCCTTACCTATAGTACTTTTTTCTCCACTCTGTGTTCAATCATTCTGTTAAAATTACATTAAAGATACAATCCAGCAATTTCACTACTATGTATTTACCCAAATACCTACAAAAATGCTGATTCAAAGGTATTTGAATGCATGCATGATGATGTCTATAGCAGCATTATTGACAATACCCAAATTATGGGAAGAGCCCAAATGTCCAACATGAGTGGATAAAGAAGATGTGGCACATATATACATATATGTGCTATATCTATCATCTATCTATGTATAATGGAATATATATATGTATATTGTATACATATATGTATATATGTATATTGTGTATATATATATAATGGAATATTATTCAGTCATAAAAAAGAATGAAATCTTGCCATTTGCAATCATGTGGATGGAGCTAGAGAGTATTATGCTAAGTGAAATAAGTCAGTCAGAGAAAGACCAATACCATATAATTTCACTCACATGTGAAATTTAAGAAACAAAACAGATGAACTTAGGGGAACGGAAAAAAAGAGAAGACAAACCATAAGAGAGACTCTTAGCTATAGAGAACAAACTGAATATTACTGAAGGGGAGGTTGGTGGGGGGATGGGTTAATGGGTGATGGATATTAAGCAGAGCATTTGTGATGAGCACTGGGTGTTATATGTAAGTGATGAATCAATAAATCCTATACGTGAAGCTAATATTACACAGTATGCTACCTCACGGGAATTTAAATAAAAACTTGGAAGAAAAAAATAAAACTATATTAAAGATATGTGAATTTCCCCTTTAATTTATGTGAATAATATAAAAAAAACTTCTTATGTGAGTGTTCAGGTAGGTAATAAGTAGTACAATACAGTGTTAAAAAAAAAAAACACTGGCTTTGAGGACAGTTAGATATAGGAAGCCTATCATCTGCCTCTTATTGTTATCTTAGGCAAAAATCCTAATTATTCTCTAAGGCCACTTCGTTCTCATCTATAAATGAACTAATCATCAATTAGCAAAGCTTCTTATATAATGTTGGCCATCATGATCATTGCCGAAAATATACACATTGGGAATAATAAATAAATTTGGTTCTTATCTATTTATTTATTCACATGTCCTCATATATTTACATAATTATTACTGCAGGTCCATAATCCCTTATCTGAAAAATATTTTAAATCTAGTTAAGTTTTGGAAGTTAGGATTCAGGTTAGGTGACATCTCCAGCAGGGTCCGGGAGAACATCCAAGGTCAATTACATTAGTATTTCTGCATTAACGTATGGCTATTTATACTAAATGTGCTAAACAAATCTCAACAACAAATCACTTCATTTTATTTTAGGTCACGCTTTGTACAAGATGCACTTGCTGAAAATTTTTTTAAAAACTTTAACATTTGGGGACTTTAAGAATTTTAGAATTATGAATAATTATGACTTTCAGAATTATGGTAGCTATATAATTTATTTCAAAATGAACACTTTTAATGTAAAAATGGGCACCATTAATGCTTATGCTAGGACCACAACTGGTTACGGAGACTGTCCCAAGTAAACCAGGATGGATAGTCACAGAGGCCGAGGATCTGTGCTACAAAAGTGTTGTTTTGTGCATTTTGGAAATAATAATGGTAATTATATATTTTTTGTTTATTTAAATTATTTATATTCCTGCATATTTATTTATTTATACTACAGCCTGATTCCATTAAAAAATAAATGAATGACCGTGTGCTCTACTTTTTAAAAGTTGGAATCTGAAAGCAAATCTGAGTTTGAATTATTGCTTTTGCCTGTTGCTACTTATGTGCCATTGGCAAGTTACTATGAGCATTGGTTTCTTCATCTGTAAAACGGTTATGATAGTAAACCTGTACATAGTAAATCTGTAACAGGTTATAATACTATCAGACTCATAGGTTTGTTTTGAAGACTCAAGGGTAAATATGTTGAGACCTTACTGAACTACTTCCCCTCAAAAAACATTCAAACTCTAAGTAGTAGAGTAGCATCCAATTTTCCTATACTCTAAGGCAACTTAAAATAAAATGTAATTATTTATTTATTTATTTATTTATTTTTAAGGTAAAATATAATTTAAAGTACATATGTATACAAATAACTAATGGATATTGTGAATTTCTTTAATAACACTTCTCTTTCCAGGCATATGGCTAGATCCTACTTCAGTGCAAATTTTGTCAGTATCTTTATAAGTTTTATGGGGCAATTTGACTTTTTGTCCAATGGAAGGTGAGCAGAAGAGCATTTGACATTTTTGAGCAAAAGGCCTTAAGAGCTAGTACATGGTTTGCCAACTTGCTGTCTCTTGGCATGGGGACGAATGATTCTCCAGATCTAGAAGTTCTGTCAGAATGAGTCCCATGACAGATCATAGCAAGAGCAGCAAATAAACATTTATTGTTTTAAGTCAATAAGATTTTGAGGTTATTTTCTTCTGGCCCATAACCCAGCATAACATGATTGAATATATGTATACATTGAGGGTTTAATTTTGTCCCCTTCCAAAAGGCATGTTGTAATCCTAATCTCCAGTACCTATGAATGTGACGTTACTTGAAAATATGGTTATGCAGATATTATCAAATGAAAATAAGGTCATATATTGGATTAGGCTGATCCTTAATCCAGTGATTGATGTTGTTAAAAGAAGAGGAAAATTTGGATACAGAGACATACAAAGAGAACCGATGTGATAAAAGAGGCAGAGAATGGAGGGATGCAACCAGAAGCCGAAGACCACCACGGTTTGCTGGCCCCTGAGAGAAGCTGGGAGACGGGCAGAGGACAAACTCTTCTCCAGAAGGAGCCGACTTGGCCAACACTTGGATTTCAGACTTCTAGTCTGCAGAACTGTGAGAAAATAAAGTTTTGATGTTTTTAAGGCTCCCAGTTTGTGATATGTTGATAAGCAGACTTCTCTTTCTCTCCTTCTTTCCCTCTTTCTTTCCTTCCTTCCTTCCTTCCTTCCTTCCTTCCTCCCTCTCTCCCTCTCTTTTTTCTTCTTTTTCTTTTTCTTTCTTTCTTTCTTTCTTTCTTTCTTTCTTTCTTTCTTTCTTTCTTT
>NC_048226.1:76716747-76830514 GCF_002007445.2 Ailuropoda melanoleuca
CTTGCTGAAAATTTTTTTAAAAACTTTAACATTTGGGGACTTTAAGAATTTTAGAATTATGAATAATTATGACTTTCAGAATTATGGTAGCTATATAATTTATTTCAAAATGAACACTTTTAATGTAAAAATGGGCACCATTAATGCTTATGCTAGGACCACAACTGGTTACGGAGACTGTCCCAAGTAAACCAGGATGGATAGTCACAGAGGCCGAGGATCTGTGCTACAAAAGTGTTGTTTTGTGCATTTTGGAAATAATAATGGTAATTATATATTTTTTGTTTATTTAAATTATTTATATTCCTGCATATTTATTTATTTATACTACAGCCTGATTCCATTAAAAAATAAATGAATGACCGTGTGCTCTACTTTTTAAAAGTTGGAATCTGAAAGCAAATCTGAGTTTGAATTATTGCTTTTGCCTGTTGCTACTTATGTGCCATTGGCAAGTTACTATGAGCATTGGTTTCTTCATCTGTAAAACGGTTATGATAGTAAACCTGTACATAGTAAATCTGTAACAGGTTATAATACTATCAGACTCATAGGTTTGTTTTGAAGACTCAAGGGTAAATATGTTGAGACCTTACTGAACTACTTCCCCTCAAAAAACATTCAAACTCTAAGTAGTAGAGTAGCATCCAATTTTCCTATACTCTAAGGCAACTTAAAATAAAATGTAATTATTTATTTATTTATTTATTTATTTTTAAGGTAAAATATAATTTAAAGTACATATGTATACAAATAACTAATGGATATTGTGAATTTCTTTAATAACACTTCTCTTTCCAGGCATATGGCTAGATCCTACTTCAGTGCAAATTTTGTCAGTATCTTTATAAGTTTTATGGGGCAATTTGACTTTTTGTCCAATGGAAGGTGAGCAGAAGAGCATTTGACATTTTTGAGCAAAAGGCCTTAAGAGCTAGTACATGGTTTGCCAACTTGCTGTCTCTTGGCATGGGGACGAATGATTCTCCAGATCTAGAAGTTCTGTCAGAATGAGTCCCATGACAGATCATAGCAAGAGCAGCAAATAAACATTTATTGTTTTAAGTCAATAAGATTTTGAGGTTATTTTCTTCTGGCCCATAACCCAGCATAACATGATTGAATATATGTATACATTGAGGGTTTAATTTTGTCCCCTTCCAAAAGGCATGTTGTAATCCTAATCTCCAGTACCTATGAATGTGACGTTACTTGAAAATATGGTTATGCAGATATTATCAAATGAAAATAAGGTCATATATTGGATTAGGCTGATCCTTAATCCAGTGATTGATGTTGTTAAAAGAAGAGGAAAATTTGGATACAGAGACATACAAAGAGAACCGATGTGATAAAAGAGGCAGAGAATGGAGGGATGCAACCAGAAGCCGAAGACCACCACGGTTTGCTGGCCCCTGAGAGAAGCTGGGAGACGGGCAGAGGACAAACTCTTCTCCAGAAGGAGCCGACTTGGCCAACACTTGGATTTCAGACTTCTAGTCTGCAGAACTGTGAGAAAATAAAGTTTTGATGTTTTTAAGGCTCCCAGTTTGTGATATGTTGATAAGCAGACTTCTCTTTCTCTCCTTCTTTCCCTCTTTCTTTCCTTCCTTCCTTCCTTCCTTCCTTCCTTCCTCCCTCTCTCCCTCTCTTTTTTCTTCTTTTTCTTTTTCTTTCTTTCTTTCTTTCTTTCTTTCTTTCTTTCTTTCTTTCTTTCTTTCTTTTTTCTTCTTTCTTTCCCTCTTTCTCCTTCCTTCCTTCCTCTCTCTTTCTCTATCTTCTATCTATCTATCTATCTATCTATCTATCTATCTATCTATCTAATCTATCTATCTATCTATCATCTATCTATCTATCTATCATCTATCTACCATCTATCTGTCATTTCCATCATTAGCAGTTCTCAATTTTCAGTGTGCACAAGATCACTTGTGCTAGCCCAGATACTCTGATTTGGTTGGTCTTTAGTGGGGATCAAGGATTTGAAGTTTAATTAAATTCCAAAAGTGGTTTTGATACTAGTAGTTCCCAGGACAAAGTATGGAGAAAAGCAGACTTAATTAATACCATGATTTAGTGTAGATTAATTTGATTTTATTGGTACTATATGGGTAAATAAAAAATTCTGTAGCAAAGGGATGTCATGAGTAAAAGTACTATAGGAATAATGTTTGAGATATTCCCAGAAAAAGAAAAAAGGGGGGGGGTCTAAATTTGGTTGATGCCCAAGGTTGTGTTGTTGGTTCTGCAAAGATAGGTTAGGAGCAGACTATGAAATTCATTAAGGGATTATTTCTATATCCAATCTTAATGCAGAAGGATCTGGAAAGACATTCATTTTATTTTATGTTTTGGGGGAACCAGGGGTGGCAACTCATTAATTGCCTGAGGAATGCAAGAAAAATCTTTACTGAGCTGGGGTGTCTCCCCCATATACACTGTCCTGAAAAACTCTGTACAGCATTTTGTATTGGAAGTAAGACTGATGATCCAATTGCAAAGCATTCTCCTGGAAACAGAACCGAGACACTCGATTTCAAAATCAGATCTCTTTCTATGAAACTAAGTGCCTTGATTACTAGGTGATTTTGTATTTAAGGATAGATGATTTGATAGAGTTGAAGAGAGGATTAAGACCAACATAATAGCATGCAGGAAAGGAAAATGATACTCATTGTATTTTGAATGTCAGCCATTTGCCAGCTACTGAATTAGGAATTTAATTATAGAATCTTTATTTAATGCTTACAATAATATTCCAAGGTAAAATCATATCTAATTCAGAGATAAATTCATTAATGTTTGGAAATTAAATACCTTGTCTAAGATAGTAAAGCAGAGATTTAAATCCATGTCTCAATTCCTCTAAGTTTGTGTTCTATGTAATACTTTCATAGGGATGTTTTAAATTCATTCCACAACCATTAACTTTTGGCTTTTTATTAATCCCTTTTAAAATAGTTCAATTCAGTGGGGATATTTCAATATTTTAAAATATCAGATTATTGATTAATATTATTTTATTAGAGGTTAAAATTTCCATATTTATGCTCTAGGGTACGAAAACTTGCCACACAATCTATCAAAAAAGGCTTGCCAGGGGCAAGGATTTCTTTAAATCCCTGTGCTGTGATTTTTTTTTTTTTTTTTGAATTTGGCTTCATTGTCCCTTTGCTCTTTAAATTTAATACCCCAACAGTGCTTTGAGGCAGTTTTTACAACTGTGCACAATTCTTCCACAGCAGTGGAGTGTATAGGTATTCAATGCATAGGTAGGATTCTGTAAAACCTGCCTCAGAAGATAGGTTTTGTAGGGTTCATTTTCAGTAAGATGGGTCTAACTTGCTGCTTGAAACTGACAATTCTGTGCCTAATTGAGCATGCAGTTACACTTCAATGTGCACTAGCATTTTCATGGAGTAGCTTAGACAGCATAAAGCCCCAGGGCACTGAGCACGATAGGAGCAATGGAAGGAAATTTGGCAAAACCTTTTGAGTCTGCATTGAATTTCCACTTCAGTTACTACTCCCATTCTGCATTTTCTGCCTTTTTTATATCTGCATCTAATCAATCCAAAAGCAATAAAGTCTAATATAGCAAAATGATGCCTTCTATTTGTAGAATAAGTATTATATAAGATTTACATCATTCCATATATTTTCTCATTGTACTTGTAAAATAGAAGCACACACACAAAATGTGATGAATTTTTCAGGCTCCTGAATTTTAGATAGCAGTAACAGAATTATTTCAAGTGAGATTTTCAGTTTTACTCCAGGACTGACAATATAAATTTATATGTCATTTGACTTTTAGGCTCATTTGTTTAACATTAGTTGCAAAAACAGAAAACATTTGATTACTCTCTGAAGTCACTGTGATGAAATGTTTTAATTCACTAGGGAAAAAAAAAAAGTAATAATAGCCAGAATAGTCTTCCCTACACATTTAGCTATTTTAAATGTAAGGAAATGGATTTCTCATTAAACGTGGAAAAATAATCACAAAAAATATACCCAATCTGTCATGAAATTTCACTAAAATATGGAAATAAATAAAAAATGATATAACTCCTTATGGACAAAAAGGGGGGAGGGAATGAGAGTTAATAAGAAAGATCAATACATTTTTATAAATGGAAAGCAGATAGATAATTGATAACTGGCTGTTTATCGGAGTGAAAGATGCTGCAAAGTCATTGCCCACAGAAGACAATACCAAGAAGAAGCTTGATTCCTTCTTTAGAATCCCAGAAAAGTTCAGCAACAGGGATATTAAGAACCTTAAAAGGTAAGGATAAAGTGTGGTTATGAAATTAATCATTGCAGGAATGGCTGTGAAAAAAGCAGCTCAACACTAAATCTCCACCACTGCTGCGGCTCATTCTTTGAGCTTCACCTTCCACACCATCCACTCAATCCCTCAAGAGGTCAGAGAATTATTCCTTAATGATAATTGGTAGACTTTCGAGCTCAGGGAAAGCAGGGGCGAAGTAGAGGTCTAATTTTATTATTTGGCTACTAGTATATTAAGCCCAGGCTTATAATTGAAGACAGAAAAACTGGAGATTCTTCACGGGTAAACAGATTGGAGGAACATAATCTCCCATCCCACACAACCCCCACCCCCTGGCAAAAACAAAAAACAAACAAAAAAAAAACCCCAAAAAAACAAACAAAAAGCCAAAAACAAACAAACAAACAAAAACAACCTGGAAAGGAATAACTGATGTTACAGAATCTTCAAATGGAAGGACTAGTCAAGCATTGGTAAACTCTTATTGTAAAAGGCTGGATAGTAAATATTTTGAGCCTTGCAATCCGAAAGGCAAATTAGAGGCAATTCTATCTATCTATCATCTATCTATCTATCTATCTGTCTATCTATCTATCTATCTATCTATCTATCTATCATCTATCTATATACCTATCTATCATCTATCTCTCATCTATCTGTTACATATGATATATTATATATATATATATATCAAAGGAGATAAAAACAAATTGGTAGAACAGAAAAAGAAGCACATGAGGGTGACGCCTGTGCAGATGAATCAGAAAGTGCCAGAAGTGCCTGTTACCTCAGCCTCATTATAATTCCAAAATCCCCCTTTGAATATTCATCCCAAATCCTAATAAAAAGAGCTTGCTTCCCTCGATTTGGAGAGGGGGTCACAACTTTGGAAATTATTCCCTGTGGTCTCCTTACTTGTGCACATGAAGGTGACTTCATGAGGCAACTCCACCTGGTGTGGTCTCTGTCTATGACTCACCAAAGGAAGGACCAACTGTAGTCTGGTAACAGAAATCGTCCTCTGTAATTTTGTCACATCGAGCATGTTATATAAATGGAATCGTACAGTATGTCATCTTTCAACATTGGCTCTGTTCACTCAGAATAATTCTTTTGAGATCCACCCAACTCATTGCATATGTCAATAGTATACGCCTTTTAATTGCTAAGTTGTATCAAACAGTTTGCTTAACTGCTTGCCCTTTGAAGGGCATTTGGTTCATTTCCAGGTTTTGGCTATTACAAATAAATCTGCTTTGAACATAGGTGTACAAGTTTTTGTGTGGACATACATGTGGTATTGTAGAGAAAATATCTTTTTGGTTTTGTATGGTTAGTGCTTTACAAACAGACTTTACTAAGACATGGGTCAAAGAAGTCTCGGAAGTTACCGATGGATAAGAGATGTAACTCTCCAGTGGTAAATGTTTGCATTTCAAAGCAAGCTGAGCCATGGATACATTGTATAGGTTGTAAACTAGATGATTCTGGTTTTATTTTCACCCTAGAGAAATTTATTTACAGTCCAAAGGGAAAGTATTCATAAGTTTTCCCCTTTTCATCCCACGGAGAATTTGTTTACATTAGAAGCAATGGTTTCCCTTTTTCTCTCAGAGTTTGGAGAGAGGGAGACTATTGCTTTTCTACATAAATCCTCAGATTTATATTTTTGGGTTCCTAACCTACTGTGCATTCATCACGATCTGTAGGGTGATATTTATCTTGCTCTCTTTGTATCAACACAGAAGATGGAAGAATTGGGGAAAGTGGAAACAAAGTAGTTACTGTATTACTTAGTAATAAAAATGTCCTTAACCTAAAATACATATGTCTACTTTCAAGATGTTACAAATTAATATAGATATTAAAAGTTACAATATGTTTTTTACTTATCTGGAATAAAGGTCCAAGACTATGATTGCTGGGTTGTATCATAATATATCAATACCATTTAAAACATCTCCCATTATTTTCCCAAGTAGATGTACTCTCTCATGGTCTCACCAGCCCTCTATGAGTTATTGTTTTTCTGAATTCTCACGGCATTTGGTATTGCAACTTTTCGAAAAAAATTTGGCTGTTCTAATAAGTATATAATGAAATCTCATGATTTCAAGCTGCCTTTCCCTAACGTCTGCATATTGAATCTCTTTTCGTGTGTTTACTTGATATCAGTCCAGGTTTCCCTCACTATCCAAAAGTTCATATTATGCCACTTCACTTTTCCAAAAGACTGACATCAGTACCTAGTTCTGCTAACTGATAAAAATCCAGAAAGGATTTTTGCATTTGTGAAATAGTGATTGCTTCTTCACTTTACACCATTTTGAATTACAAAAGATTTCATAGGAATGCCCTATTTTGGGATAGCATGAAAAACCTGTATATCCTCTTTGGTGAAATGTCTATTCATGTCTTTTGCTCATATTCTAATTGTAATGTTTCTTTTTTACTGTTAAGTTTTGAGACTTCTTTATATATTCTAGATCCAAGTCTTCTGACAAATAAGTGGTTTGCAAATAATTTCTCCCAGTCTGTAGCTTGCCTTTAATCCTTTTAACAGAGTCTCTCAGAATAAAGGTTTTTAATTTTGATACAATTTAATATATCAATTTATTTTACGTATTATATTTTTGGTGCTACATCTAAGGACTCTTCCCTAAATTCTGGGCCATGATTAACTCATCCTATCTCCATAACCAAAGTTTTATGTTATTTTGTTTTCTACTTAAATCTATGATCCACTTTGAGCTAATTTTTAGAGATCCCAGAAATAAACACTCACATATATGTTTAACTAATATTTGACAAGGGAGTCAGGAATAGTCAGTGTGGAAAGGGTAGTTTCTTCAATAGGTGAGGTTGCAGAAACTGGATATTTATATGCGAAAGAATAAAATCATGCTCCTCTCTTGTACCATTCACAAAAAATAACCTAAAATGGATTAAAGACTTAAACATAAATGAAACTATAAAAATATTAGAATTAAAAATAGGGAAAAAGCTCCTTGACATTGCTCCTGGCAAGAATTTTTTGGATAAAAAATACAAGCAACAAAAGCAAAAACCAACAAGAGGGACTACATCAAACTAAAAAGTCTGCGAACAGCATAAGAAACTAAAGGAAAAGGCAACCTCAGAATGGGAGAAAATATTTGCGAATTATGTATTTGTTAAGGATTTATATCTAAAATAAATAAGGAATTCATACAACTAAATAGCAAAAATAATCTGATTAAAATGGGTAAAGGGACTAAATAGACATTTTTACAAAAAAGACATACAAATGGCTAACAGGTATATGAAAAAGCACTTAACATCACTAATATCAGGAAATGCAAATCAAAACCACAATGAGATACCATCTCACACTGTTTAGAATGGCTATTATCAAAAAGACAAGAAATATCAAATGCTGGTAAGCATGTGGATAAAAAGGAACACTTGTGCAATGTTGGTGGAAATGTAAATTTGCATAGCCACTGTAGAAACAGCATGGAGGTTCTTCAGGAAATTAAAAATAGAACTACCATATGATTCAGCAGTGCAACTTCTGGATATATATCTGAAGGGAAGAGAAATAGAATATCAAAGAGATACCTGTGATCCCATGTTCATTGCGGCATTATCCGCAATATCCAATATACACATCTGAGGTGTCCACGGACAGAAGAATGAATAAAGAAGCTGTCATCTATATCTATAACCTTATCTGTCTATCATCTATCTATCATCTATCTATCTATCTATCTATCTATCATCTATCCATCCATCCAATGGAATATTATTCATCCATGAGAAAGAAGGAAATTTTTCTATTTGTATCAACATGTATTGACCTTGAGGGTATTATACTAAGTGAAATAAGTCAGACAGAGAGAGATAAATACAGTATGATCTCACTTATATGTAGACTCTAACAAGGTGAACTCACAGAAGCAGAGAATTAAACAGGCTTTCGGGAGCTGGGGCATGGGGAAAATAGGGAGATGATGGTCAAAGGGTATAAACTTTCAAGTTATAAGAAGAGTAAGTTCCAGGGATCTAATGTGCAGCATAGTGACCTAGTTAATAGTACTGTGTTGAAATTTGCTATGAGAATAAGTTTTAAATGTTCTCACCATAACAAAAACAATATGGTAATCATATGAGGTGAATGATAAATTAATCAATCTTAGTGTAGAAAAACAGACCCATAGACCAGTGGAAGAGAATAGAGAACCCAGAAAGGGACCCTCGGCTCTTTGGGCAACTAATCTTTGATAAAGCAGGAAAAAACATCCAGTGGAAAAAAGACAGTCTCTTCAATAAATGGTGCTGGGAAAATTGGACAGCTACATGCAAAAGAATGAAACTTGACCACTCTCTCATACCATACACAAAGATAAACTCCAAATGGATGAAAGACCTCGATGTGAGACAGGAATCCATCAAAATTCTAGAGAACATAGGCAAAAACCTCTATGACATTGGCCAGAGCAACCTTTTTCATTACACATCTCCTAAGACAAGAGAAACAAAAGATAAAATGAACTTATGGGACTTCATCAAGATAAAAAGCTTCTGCACAGCCAAGGAAACAGTCAAAAAAACTAAGAGACAGCCCACGGAATGGGAGAATATATTTGCAAAGGACACCACAGATAAAGGACTGGTATCCAAGATCTACAAAGAACTTCTCAAACTCAATACACGAGAAACAAATAAACAAATCATAAAATGGGCAGAAGATATGAACAGACACTTTTCCAATGAAGACATACAAATGGCTAACAGACACATGAAAAAATGTTCAAAATCATTAGCCATCAGGGAAATTCAAATCAAAACCACACTGAGATACCACCTTACGCCAGTTAGAATGGCAAAGATAGACAAGGCAAGAAACAACAATTGTTGGAGAGGATGTGGAGAAAGGGGATCCCTCCTACATTGTTGGTGGGAATGCAAGTTGGTACAGCCACTCTGGAAAACAGTGTGGAGGTCCCTTAAAAAGTTAAAAATTGAACTACCCTATGACCCAGCCATTGCACTACTGGGTGTTTACCCCAAAGATACAGACGTAGTAAAGAGAAGGGCCATATGCACCCCAATGTTCATAGCTGCATTGTCCACAATAGCCAAATCATGGAAGGAGCCGAGATGCCCTTCAACAGATGACTGGATTAAGAAGCTGTGGTCCATATATACAATGGAATATTACTCAGCTATCAGAAAGAACGAATTCTCAACATTTGCTGCAACATGGACGGCACTGGAGGAGATAATGCTAAGTGAAATAAGTCAAGCAGAGAAAGACAATTATCATATGATTTCTCTCATCTATGGAACATAAGAACTAGGATGATCGGTAGGGGAAGAAAGGGATAAAGAAAGGGGGGGGTAATCAGAAGGGGGAATGAAACATGAGAGACTATGGACTATGAGAAACAAACTGAGGGCCTCAGAGGGGAGGGGAGTGAGGGAATGGGATGGACTGGTGATGGGTGGTAGGGAGGGCACGTGTTGCATGGTGCACTGGGTGTTGTACGCAACTAGTGGAGCATCGAACTTTACATCGGAATCCGGGGATGTACTGTATGGTGACTAACATAATATAATAAAAATCATTTAAAAAAAAATAAATAAAAAGTACCAAAACAGAAAAAAAAAGTCAATCTTAGTGTAGTAAACACATGATATATACTTATATCAGAGCATCATATTAGACACCTTAAACTTACACAGTTTAATTGTCAAACATATCTAAATAAATCTGGAAAAAGTGTTAAAATATAAATACTTTATTATTATCAAAATAAAGATGTGGTCAGGAAAAGGATCTTCCTTCTGAGACAGGAAGCTTATTGGGTTTAGAATATTTCAGTCAAATATTCAGAGAAACAGAAGTCATCTCACTTATGGAAATTTAGGACACTTTTGCTGATACCATGTTGCCTTCTAACATTAATAGTACAGTTCAAAGGATACTCCCACTGAAAATATAAAGAGTTATAGTGACTAATTCATTTCAAGTTCTGTCTTTATACTTCTTCCATCACATTATCACCAGAATAAACCAACGATCATAAAACAAACAAAAAACACAGATCATTATCCAAACTGATGAGAAGTTTTAGCTTTCCAGTGTAAATTTTATTTACAATTTGACACTTGAATAATTGCTTATTTTTTTCAATTCTGTAAGTGCAACAATACTAAGTGATTGGTGAAGCTTGGATCCATTGGAAAGCTTTAAGAACACAAAGGATGTATCTACTTGAAACGGAAGGATTAGAAATGAAAATGTGAAATAATAATTTACACATCAATTTCCTGCATAAAACAAAAAGTGATGAGATGAAAGTCACTGATAGAAAGATTAATTTTGGGAAAGAAATGAGATTCTTCTGTATTTTAGGTGAAGAAAGAAGATATAAAACTTAGAGATATTATAAAAAGATTAAGGAATTTGAGAAATTATATTCGGTGCCTATGACATACATGGCCCTCAATGCATGTTACTGAATGATTCAAATAGTAAGTGCTATGCATTTCAAGAAGACAGTTATTATTTAATAATTACCAACATAACTACTTTTAATAATTCTATTTTTAGAAAAATACATTTGAAAATACATGCATATTCTTTTGGTGTGCTATAATCATTTAAGTGTTAGAGTATTCATGGTCAATTAGGCTTTGATGATGAAACACCCAGTTGTTTGCCTCTTAGCAGCTACATAATTTTTACTTTGTAACTAAGAAAGAGAAACAGATTCCGTGAAGTTTGTCTAGGAATGAAAAACTGAAATGTTGCCTAAAGAAGATGAGACTTAATTTTTATGATGCCAATATATAGAGTTGATTAATAAAATGTATTATTTTTATCTGGATTTTTGGCTTTTGTTTTTGTGTTTTGCTTTTTATCATAATATTATGAGAAAGGGAAAGATAGAAAAACAGAAATAGAGAAAGACATATGGATAGAGAGAGAATGGAAGAGTGAAAGAGAATCTAAGTCTGTAGGTGAGGCTTTGAGAAACTTCCTTAAACATAACCTTGAACATAACTATTGTAGAAGGTGAGGATCAAATACTATACTATGTGCTTATAGATCTTGATGAATATGGAGTGTAAGAAATTGAGGAGATATGGAAAGAAAATAAGAAGAAATAATAGTAATTGACTATGTGCTTGATAAACAGAACTTTTGTTTAATCTCAAGTATTATATTTCTATTAAATGGATTAGACCTTGAACATACATCCACATTATATAAAATTTAAGCCTATAAGTAAAGTAAATGTGTCTCGAGCTTGATTAATTACTAATGACAATTGTGTAGAACATATGTTTCACCATGTCACTTTAAATTTTTAAGTATTTTATGTGTGAAATAAAAAATTATCCTTTTGAACTTTCTGTAAAAATGAGACCCATTATTTTTCCTATCAGAGTATATAAATTGCATTGTAATTGTTTCCCTGTTATTATAAACTTCTCTAATCTTACCTTCCTTCTCTGCTTATAAAGTGTAAAATTGGATTCCCTAATATTAAGAATAAATTTTATTGACCTTATATAGTGAATATTAATCACTTTTCTGCAGCTCCTGGCATCCAAAATTTAAGCTCCAGTGAAGTGACTTATACTGTCATGGCGTAATTAATTAGTCCATTCGCTCACTCATTATTCATTATGGTCCAAAGCAGTTTTGATCCTCAACTGTTCTCCCATAGCTGAATAGTTTGGCTAATTGGGGCATGAACCAAACTCCTTAAAGTGTTTTTCATTTGTTTCTGAAGTAGGACAATGGGTTGGCTTTAATGTATTTCTCCCCCAAATATTCTCAAATCAAAGCACAAGGCTATACCTGCCTGACATACTTTTGCTCCTGTTCTTGAAGTGCTATTTAGAGCTCCTCTCTAACATTAGAAAGATACTCTTTCCATTTGAGCATGTCTTGATGTGTCTACTTCTCTTTTTTTTTCTTTTTAAATGAGGGAGTGGAATGGATAAAATTTAAGGTGTTTTGAGCCTCCAATGTTTTAGAATTCCAGCTATCTTAACATACCTATTGCTTTTATACTACTGTATGAACCAACTTATGGACAAAAAAAAAAGAGGAAGAGAATATGACATTTAGTATCGTTATAGAGGCCTCAAAGTCTTTCTATTTTACTCACAACAAAATCTTATATTAAATTTATTAACAAACAGAAATTGTTGCATTTATGTTTCTCTTAGTTTCCTTAAGCTTATTCATACTTTGAAAGAAGCACTATTAAATAATTAATGTCCAAAATACAATCAGGATGAGGGATAAAAAAAAAATCAATCCATCAGTTAATGGTTATATAACATCATGAACTGATTTTAATCTCCTCAATAGACTATTATCATTTTGTAGGAAAACATGATGGGGCTTGCAACTGGACTCGAATGACAGTAATTTAGTGAATGGAATACTTTATTTTTTTGGTCTCATCTGAGAACTGAGACAATAAAAGGAGGCTCTGAAAATGGACAGTCTATGTTGTTAATTATCACAGATTATGTGGGCTAAAAAGAAAATATTTTGTTGCAAGACAGTTTGCAATTATACCCTTCCTATCTCCAGATGATCAAAATCCAAGATCGAAAACATTGCAACAACAGCGGTGAAACCATGAAAATATCGTATGGGGGAAGCTTAGGGAGTGCAAAGATTTGTTAAAGAATTATGTAACTCTTGTTAGGGTCTGACCCTTTTAGAGTCAACCGTGTTCCCAATTACAGGCTTTTCCCTACAAAGAACCTTTAACTTGTGTTTTATATTAAGAGGCAAAGGAAGGAACATCATGACATGAAATGGGCTCTAAAATTTCTGCATTACAATATTTGGTTTGAAGCATTCCTTCCCATTGTTTTTTAAGTTCTTAGCATATTTTTACATATAATTTATGAGGACTAATTAATGATCTAGGCTTCACCAGAAATATTATTACTTGGTTTCCTCTCCAGATCTGGCATCAACATATTAGAGACACATACTAATAAATTACTGACATTACATTTAATCTAGTGTAGGGATACTTAACCTTTGTAGCATTTTTGAATCACCTAAAGAGATTAAAAAATAAAATATTGATTTCAGCTATCTAAACAGAAAAGTTAAATCAAGGGGTGCCTGGGTGGCTCAGTTGGTTCTCTCTGCCTCTGGCTCAGGCCATGATCTGAGGGTGCTGGGATCAAACCCCATGTTGGGCTCTCTTGTGCTCTCTGCCTCTCTCTCTCAAATAAATGAATAAAATCTTTAAAAAAATTAAATCAAGAGCTCCAGGAGTGGGGGAGTACTGTTCTAAGTACTAAGAGCTTGGCTTCAGAACCATTAAAAAGTACAAAATATTTTAATGTAGTTGAGATTTTTCACTAGTCTTTTCTAGTAGATGAACAGATGCAGTTAAATAAACTGTAATATGGCTTAATAATCCTGGGGTTATTATGATTTAAGACTTAAAATATATATGTGTAAAATACATTTTGCCAGTTCCAATCTAAGCCACCCTACCAAGATAATATCTGTCATACATTTATTGAAATGTGTTTGAAAATATTGTTATTTTTTGATTAGTGAATTAGGGATATGACACACAAAAGGACTACCCCCAGAAGTAGATAAACCTATAAAAAGTAATATTTTTTTATCAATCACTTCTTAAAAACCTATTGACTTGGTCTCTGTGGGTCTATTAGTTTGCTCTCTGTCTTTAGCAATTTTAGGAAGATTATATTAAAAAAAGAAAAGTAAGTCACCTTAAAAAAAATAAAGCTCGAAGCCTGATAGCAATTTCTGACTGATGTAAAGAAAAATAATTGAGTACAGTGGTTAGAAAATGTTATTGGGATTAGATAAAGAAAAGACACAGTCCCTGACTTCTGGAAATGGATCTAATTCTCACATCTAGACCTCAATGTCATTACACATTTATTTGATGCTTACAGCTAAGCCTTATTATTCTCCTGTTAAAGATAAACAATCTCACAAAGCATTTACTTCAAACAAGGGCACTATGTAGCCCACAAAATACCAAACATCTTCCTTTCTCACTAAATGGGTAACTGCTATTTTTAGATCAGTTACAATTTTATTCTTCCAGTTTGTCTTGCTTATAAATAATTTTGAGATACACAATGATAAACTTTCTCCAGCTTTCTGACAACAATCTAGAGTGAAACCCTGCTTCCTTAGGCTCTCCCCAAAATTACCCAACCAAAGCCCAAATCCTTAACATATTCTTTGTAATATTTGTTTACTAAGAAACCCACCCCATGCTTCCCCATCTTGTACGTTGTTTTCCCTCATTGAAATGAATAGTAAATTTACCTTGTTTAACTATAGTATGTATTTGGTGGTCTTTGGAAGAAGAATATTGACAAGTTCTCTATGAGTGAATGTCTACATGCTGGCTTCAGCAGATGGCATGACCTTATGAACACATTTTTATTTTTTTTAAGATTTATTTATTTATTTGAGAGAGAGAGAAAGTGTACTTGTAAGTGTGCATGTGGGGGAGGGACAGAGGGAGAGGGAGAGAGAGAATTCCAAGCAGACTCTGCACTGAGCTTGGATCCTGAGGCAGGACTCCTCTCAAGACCGCGAGACCATGACCTGAGCCGAAATCAAGATTCAGATGCTTAACCAACTGAGCCACCCAAGAATCCCTATAAACTTATTTTTGATCTTATAAACTCAGAAGCCACAAATTTTCTCACTGAAATAAACAATACACCTTTCATTGGTTGCATTCTCAACCAACTGGCTGATGCTAGAATGAGACATGGTATTTCCAAGAGTACCTGAAACTCAAGGTCCTTTGGTTGGCTGCCTTTTTTTTCAGCAAGTGAGGTTCTATGGGAAACCAAACTACCAAATTTTACCTAGAATGTGTTTTGATACAGCATGGAATTATACCTAGTGAGATGGGCATGGGCAAATAATGAATTAAACTTTTAATAACAAAAAAAATAGCTTGAATAGGGATATTAAATCCTTTGGATGGAGGACACTCTTCTTTGGACATTGCTTGAAAGAGAACGGCTACTCTTATGCTAAGACTATTCTCTACCTAGCTCTCCTTCTTTTCTGATTGGTATATTCATTATTTAGATGGTAATATATTAAATCAGGTTAATTCAAATATTGCTAGCTTAGAGCTATTCTACTTCTCTTAGATTTGCTTCTACCTTCTGAAAATCATTATGTATTGATATACAGATTAAATCTCAGTAGGAAAATTATTTCTTTGAAGACACCAAATTTTTGCCTCCTCTCCCTTGTAGTTCCTACAGTTAAAAAGGACTTTGTGCCTATAATGTAGTATAGCTTCGATTTTTGATGTTCCTTTATTATCCTGATATTTCAATAGATATTTATATAATTTTTCTCTTCTAGTGTATATGTTTCAAGCATGTCAAACTCTAAGGTATACAGTTAGTTCTTTCAGACTGTTCATTCAGGAAATCTATTACTATATGTGCACACAAATTCATGACATTTTTAAAATGTTTCTTTCAATGCATGCAGTCTTAATGTCCACCACTCTTCTATCTTTCTCTGGTCACCTTTTATTTTTATCTCCACATGCAGTAAACCTACAGCCTATATAATTGTGAGAGTTTCCATTTATTTTAGTTGTCTCTGAGAATGCTGATATACCCTTGTTACCACATTTCACTTTTACTCCAGATTGTTTGAAACTTCTTCCTAACTATCCATAGCTATTTTGTTATAGCTTACCCTCTGGGATGCAGTGTGAGGATGTGAGGAGTAATGACTTACAAGTTACAAGGATAGAGGCAAATACATAAACTGTTAAGACATAGCTGGTTAAAATTTATAGTCATGGTACTAAGTACCTTAAATGAATTATTTCAGTTAATTCTTATAACTTTCTCATGCTGAACTATATACAAACATCATTAAGAACACCATTTTACAAATTAACAAACTGTATATTAAGGTGAAATTACTTGCTTAGAATTACACATAACATATGATGGAATTTATATTTGAATCTAGTACTTTAGCCTTTGGAAATTATCTAATCTTCATAATAAAGGTGCTAACATTCTACTAGTTGTGGAGTTTAGATTTATTCTAATGACTTTCTTTGAAATAATGATTAAGAAAAAAAGCAAAGGCTGTGTTCAGATTTTAATAAAATTGTATAACAGACAAATCCTGCTATTTTTATTCATAAACATATTAATTAATTCAATATTAAAATTGAGTACCAACTATGTGTTAGATACCAGTCTTAGCATTGGGGTTATAAGTGTTTAAAAAAAAAAAGGCAAGGAAATAAAATAATTGCATAAAGGGATTAATAATAAATAAAGAAGAATAATTTAAGCAAAGTTGTTAATTTGGAATAAAGAGGAGGAGAGAGATGGAAAAAATTCAACATAGACCTTGAAAAGGACTTATTGAGTGATCAGTTGTGGGGGTTATAGAAAAGTAGAGATGTATAAAGGATGACTTTCATTTGGATGAGCAACTGGAAGGGCGGTGGTGTCACTTATTGATATGGAAAATTCTGAAAGACCAGGTTGAGGGGAATGGCAAATAAAGAATTTTGAGGGGTTAAGTTTTAGGGGAGATCAAGTAAATATTTGGAGTAGGAGACTGGAGATCAAAAAAGGGTTCATGTTTGAGATATTATTGGATCAACGTAAGATGGAAATTAAATCATGTGGCTTAATGAGGTCATCCTGGGAGTGAATCTTGCTAGAGAAGTGAAAGAAGTGAACCATGATGTGCTTTTCAAACATTTAGCAAGTCAGCATTGAATATAAAATTAAAGAACATATCTTTCTCTGTCTCTGTCTCTCCATAGATAGATAGATGATAGATAGATACATTTTTTACATTATATGTAGGCATTTATACATTCTTTACATTACCTTTTCTTTTTTAAAATTTTTATTTATTTATTGTGTTGTTAGCCACCATATATTACACCATTAGTTTTTGATGTAGTGTTCAATGATTCATCAGTTGCATATAAGACCCAGTGCTCATCACAACACATGCCCATCTTAGTGATTACCAAGACAGCATGGTATTGGCACAAAAACAGACACATAGATCAATGGAACAGAATAGAGACTTCAGAAATGGACCCTCAACTCTATGGTCAACTAATCTTTGGACAAATCAGGAAAAAATATCCAATGGAAAAAAGTCTCTTCAACAAATGGTGCTGGGAAAATTGGACAGCTACATACAGAAAAATGAAACTGGACCGTTCTCTTACACCATACACAAAGAAACTCAAAATGGATGAAAGTCCTCAATGTGAGACAGGAATCCATCTTTACATGGTTTTCTAACCACATTGTTTTTTTATCTAGAGTTTTCCTGTGGCAATTTAATTTCATAATTATCCTCAGAGAACTTCCTTTACGATTAGATAGAAATCTAAGATTTTATTTTTTAACACTTAAATGCATCCTGGCACTTACTCACTCAAAAATGGATTAGGAGACTTGGGAGGAAGACATAAAAGTGAGAACAGGAGAATGCACACACATGCTCACATGATGCCAGAGTTTGCAAATAAACTCTAGATCTTTTACCTTTTTGGAAAAGATAAAGACAATTTCCTTTCTTATAAAATGTAGGTCTAGAACAAATAAGATCCATATATTTAGAAATCTTCTAGTTCCTCCCACTATTATTGTACTTCATATTAACAAATCAATATAATGATGTTGTTTTGTCTGTCTTTGAATTATTTTTTATCTAGGAATAATTGCTGTTGTTTTCAATCCACAGACTCATTTTTCTTCCATTTGAAACACAGAGATAGAATAGCTTAACATATAACATAACTGAGAATGAATAAGGCTACCAAGGTTAAAAATCATAGACTTTTTTCAAAATACACCAATAAGAAATTACCCTGATTATAAAAACGCAAAGGCAAACTTGTGTTGTTCTTGTCAACATATTTTGGAATATAAAGCATTCTTAGGTATTATAAAGGGTCAGCCTTGTGCATTAACCTTGTATATAAAAAATGTTATTTTAAAATAGTTCATTTATCTTTCAAAATCGAATGAATACATCAGCAAATGCACTTTTATATTCTTAGAGTCCCTATAAATTACTTATTTAAGAAGTTAAATATTTTTATATTTTTATGCCTTTTAAATACAGAAAAGCATATTTATTTCACAATTACATAATATTTTTCATAAGTATTAGTGTAAACTGAAAAAAACTTGGTTTTCAAAGATACCATGTACCATTACCACTGGCTTACTGTCACCAAATAGTCAAATACAAGTTATTTTTAGAAAAATGAAATGTAAAAATATAAATTTTTTAAAAATGGGATGTTTTTAAATCAAATGAACTCTTTTAAGTATTCTGGAAACAATTTGCTGGTATGCTTTACACTTCATCATAATTGGAAACCAGTAGATTACTGCAGAGAATAAATTGAACATAGAGCCATTAACAGAGTGAAAAGTTGTTTACTACAACTTTATTTAGCACAGGTGTCTCTCTAATTATGAGATATTATGAACATTCACAGCATTCAATATCTTTCAGTGTTGTCTTTGAATGAGTTAGGACATCATTAAAGATTATTAAGATAACGAGATGAAAGGGTTCTCAGTGAATTAAGACTTTTAAATTGTGCTTGTTTATGGTTCATTATTTGATTACTTGGAGCACTTTTATTTGCAAGCGGCATGTTATCAGAAGAACGCTGTTAAACATATGAAGAAATGAACTTCATTCAGCACATATTAAAAAAAAAAGCATGAACTCCTTATCTCATTGATTCTACGACAATTTAATGACTCTGAAATGGGGATGCATGCTTTAATTGCTATTGCCCAGACAGTTATCAAGACTTACCATAGTTTTCATTGTGTGTGTGTGTGTGTGTGTATATATATATATATATATACTCACATTCAAGCTTGCAAATAGTTGTCATTGCTGCTTGGAAGATAATGCTGGAGAAAATAGTAGGACACTATTTTAAGAAATGTTGCGTCGTTAACATTATTGATGACATTGAAGTGTATGAAAAACAAATTTGACATTCATTATTTGAATGAAAAGGTGATTTGAGAGAGGTAGGTCTCTGAATACGAAGAAGATCTAAGATACCTTATTTTGCCTTTCTCTTTTTGCCTATAGCCTAGGGTGGCATATAATAGGGTGGCATATAATAATTAAAAAAAATAAGTCTAAACTGAGTTTTTGGATAGGACACCAAAAGCATAGGCAACAAAAGCAAACATAAACCTGTGGGGCTACATCAAATTAAAAGCTTCTGAATAACAAAGGGAATGGTCAATAAAATGGAAAGGTAACTTATGGAATGGGTAAAAATACTTGCAAATCACATATCTCATAATGGGTTAATATCTAAAATATATAAGGAACTTATACAACTCACTAGCAAAAAAACAAACAATCGAATTGAGAAATGAACAGAGGATCCGAATACACATTTTTTTTTGAAGAAGACATATGAATGGTTAACAGGTACATTAAAAGGCACTCAACATCACTAATATTAGGGGAGGCAAATCAAAACCACAATGAGATACCATCTCACACCTCTTAGAATGGCTATTATTAAAAAAATAAGCAAAACAAAACAAACACAAAATAAATTTTGGGGAGATTGTGGAGAAAACAGATCCCTTGTGCACAGCTGTTGGGAATGTAAAGTGGTTCAGCCACTATGGAAAAGAGTATGGAGGTTCCTCAAGAAATTAAAAATAGAACTACCATGTGATCCAGTAATCCCACTATTGGGTATATATGGGAAAGAAATGAAATAACTATCTCAAAAAGGTACCTGCACTCCCATATTCACTGCAGCATTATTCACAAAAGCCAAGACATGGAAACAACCTAAATATCCGTTGACAGATGAAGAACTAAAGATGGATTAACACACACACACACACACACACACACACACCACACAGAGCTAATTTAATAATACCCTTACAGGAAAAGCTTTCTTTCTTTCTTTTTTTTTTTTTTTAATATCCTTCACTAAACGCTCTGAACAGTTTATTTCATTCATTCATTCAATCTACAAACAGTTAATGTATGAAGTGTTTGGAAATATTTACACAATTAATTATTGACAGCTTGGGAAAAATCAAATGTCACTGCCTACAAGTACCATGCCCATTTTGTTTCACTGATTTGACAATAAAAGTGTCATGAGCATTTTCATTTAGTTTATTTAAAATACAGAGTACTATCAAAATAATTTACAAGCATTTCTATAACTATCTCTGCAGGTCAATTATCTCAGAAATGTGCCAGATGAACACAACACATCTCTAGAGATATATTTTAGTTAAGCTGCTTAAAGTTTTTCAAAATCATAAAAAATGTTTGTGATTCACTGGGCTACTAATAAGGTGTGTATAAATGTGAAATAATATACAATCATAACAATATAAACATGAAAATCCAATAGTAACAATTTTCAATTGCTAATCAAAATGTCCTCCTGATTTTAAATTTTGTATGAGCAGATTAAGACAGTGTAAAATTCTAAACTGATAAAATAGATGTATTTCATCATATACATTTAAACTATGAAATTTCTAAAGTCAAACCTAAAATATATTTTCTTAAAGTGTTTTTCATACTATGGAAAGACACACTTACATAATGCTTGGTGATATGTATATATTTGATCAAAAAATAAAATGAAGCCACAATATCATGTACTTTTATTCTCATCTTACAGATGCTTTAAGTGTCTTCTAACTTTGAGAACTATTTTGATGTGAAGCATTTTAATTGTCAGTCACTTTCCCTATGGCTCCTTTAAATTATCAATAACTGTAAGGTCAAAATCAATCTAGAGGGAATGAAGAAAATGAAATCTAAAAAAATTCTAGTAACCAAAATTATACATAAGAAACACACATATATATGGCTTATGAAAAAAAATGAATTTCACCTGATGTAAAGACCATAATGTCACATTTACATTACCAATAAATTATATGTAGAAATTAAAGCCATATTTATGATTTAATTTACAAATTCTACAGGTTTACAATTTACAAACACAATTTAACACTAGAGATTCATGAAGACAGTTTTCTTACAGTCTGGGTGAAAAAAAATCCTCATTTTATTTTGCTTAGTAACAGAATTATGGCACTTGAAAGATTACCTCTTTTAGTAAATTTTATCACCTAGATTTATGAGCTGAATGCTCTATAGATTTAGAAATCTTTAAGGAATACTTTAATAGTAATAATGTATTAACTAAGAATCATCATTTTAATATCCACAAATAATGCAGATACGTAACAAAATAAATGTTTATAAAGGTTAAAATCCTCTGAATAAATAATATATTTTTTCTGTGTTCTGTGTCATGAATGCTACTTCTATTTTTCTCTGATTTTTCTTTCCAAAGCAAAAATTTTAAAATATTAACAAATGACAAACTTCCATCTATCTTCCAGAGTGGCTGCCCCAGTCTGCATTCCCACCAACAGTGCAAGAGGGTTCCTTTTTTTACACATCCTCACCAACACCTGTTGTTTCCCGTGTTGTTGATTTAACCATTCTGACAGGTGTGTGGTGACATAGTTTTGATCTGTATTTCCCTAATGATCAGTGATGTTGAGCACCTTTTCACGTGTCTTTTGGCCATCTGTGCATCTTCTTTGGAAAAACGTCTATTTCTGTTTTCTGCTCATTTTTTTTCAAGTTTTTATTTAAATTCCAGTTAGTTAACATACAGTGTAATATTCGTTTCAGGTGTAGAATTTACTGATTCAACATTTACCTATAACACCCAGTGCTCATCACAAGTGCCTGCCTTGATGAATGGATAAAGAAGAAGTGGTATATATATACAATGGAATATTACTCAGCCATAAAGAGAATGAGATCTTGCCATTTGCAACAACATGGATGGAGCTAGAGAGCATTATGCTAAGCACAGTAAATTAGTCAGAGAAGGACAAATACCATATGATTTCACTCATATGTAGAATTTAAGAAACAAACAAATGAGCAAAAGGAAAAAAAAAGAGAGAGAGAGTGAGAAAGAGGCAAACCAAGAAACAGAATCTTAACTATAGAGGGAAAACTGATGGTTACTAGAGGGGAGGTAGTTGGGGGCAAATGGGTGAAATAGGTGATGGTGATGAAGGAGGGCACTTCTTGTGATGAGACTGGGTGTTGTATGGAATTATTGAATCACTATATTGTATACCTGAAACTAATATTACACTGTATGTTAACTAACTGGAATTTAAATAAAAACTTTAAAAAATATACTTACAAATGGCAACTTTAAAATAGACCAGTATTCTTTTCTTTAGTCAATGCATACCTACAATTATCATTTTACTCATATTTCAAGGTTTTAGATAAATATGTTATTTAGACTTTTAGTTTTGTGACATGTTTATTCAATTTAAAATTCTTTTTGAATAACTGCAAATAATAAAAAAATAATTAAAATATTATTTTAATTTACTTTTCCCCATTAGGCCAGGGGTTACTTGGAAATCGATCACAGAATTTAGCTAAATTTGAGCATATAGACCATCAAGTACACAATCATTTTTCTGTTGATCAACGCATGCCTTATTCATTAAGAGTTTATTACTAATAAAGACACATAGGCAACAAAAAAGCAAGATTGTGATCTTCGAGGATTACTGATTGAATTTGAAGAAATTATAGTAAACTTTAGATTAACTGCAATATCCCTTTTTAATACCGAATTTCCCAGACATAGTAGTGAGAGTGTAAAAAAATTTTTTGAAGTAAAATCTCAAGCTATTTAAACGCATTAAAACAAAAGTACAACGTACATATACTTCCCTAAGTGGATTTAATAGCTTTTTTCTCAATAAAAATTCAGTGATTCTATCTTGAAAAAAAAAATACAACTTTTAGAAACTCTTTAAGGGCAGTGTCTAATTATGAACAAGAAGTATACTTTAGTAATTTCATATTGACTTGACCTAAATTACCACTTCTACACTAAAATGCAGATACATCTATTCTTTGTATTGCAGAAGTTAATAATATATTCACGGATTTAGAGTTTCCTTTGATTCTCTTCCTGTTCTCTTTGTATGTAGCCAAAAAGATCAATTCTCCTCATCCTAATGGTAAAATAAACTGGGAAGAGTGTTTCAGAGAATTGTGTTACATCAGCTATAGAAAGGTTTTAATATTTTGGGGTGGGAAGTAATGGTTTCTAATACTTAATGCTATCTTTAACAGAAAATTTATCAATGTGTAATTTTTAATTATCTATGTTATTTTTTTCACAATTTACATGGATATTCAGTATATCCCAAGCTTGAATTTTATCCTAGAAAAATGATGTTGTAATGATTAAGAATTTAAAATTTACCAGGAACAAATGCAGTCAGGAGTAACTTTTCTGAGCTTAGTAGATTGTATAAAGTTTGACATTACTCATAACCAACAAAAAAAAAAAAAAAAGAAAAGAAAAAAGAAAAAAGAAAAACTACAGGTCAGAAATATATCATATCAATCCATAAATTCAGGATGTTCAAGAGTAAGCTAGAAATGAGTCCTGTGATTCAATCCAAATATCATGATATTTTCAAATTGTAGAAAATGATCTCTGACAGGAAATATTTGACAAATTGTGACAAGATAAGCATGCACTGCTGGTCACAGTGCTTCTTGAAGCTTCTGCTATTACTCCCAGACTACTCCTGCCACTGGCAATACTGCCTCTTTGCCTTTCGGTCAGCAGATTCAATAGCTTTATACAAACTGAGTAACCTTTTATCTTTCAGAATTCCTTCTAAGATGCCCTTCAGATTTCCCACCAGTTGTGAGCCTACATTGCGAACTTTGTTACTCAACATTGATAAAACAATTGCCTTGGAATGATTTCTAACATACCATTTTCCAAAAACTATTTATTGTTCAAAACTATTGAGAGGCACTTTTGGAGCTGCTTGGCAAAAGTGACAAGAAAATACAGCTCAGATCTAAATAAGATTTTCAAAACAATCTTCTAGTAGTTGGCTATTGGTATTCAGGTATAGATAACATGAGTGTTGACTTTCAAGTCATTTTATAGGTAATTTTTTTCTAATACTGTTTTCATTCATTTAAGAAATACTGAGTGCCTTAAAAGCAACAGACACTGAATTATATATACACTATAAAAAGATAGAGTTTATTTGTTAAATGTAATAATATAGAAACTATCACGATGACATGAGAGAAAAGAGAGAAGATATATATATATATATCTTCATATATATATATATATATATCTTCATATATATATATATATATCCAAATTTGAGGGATGAGGTTAACAGGTTTGCTTAGAGGGAATTATGCCCAGTCTTTAAATGTTAGCATGACTTAGAAAGGCAAAGGGTTGATACTATGACAGAATTGCCAAAAATTTTCAGAAATGTGGAGCTCAGAATTATAAGCAATTGATTATGCAAAATATATTTATGGGGAACATTGTATAACATGTTAGGAAATAGGGACTGAATCATAAAATCAATGAGGATTCATGAAAGGGTGTCATAAAAAGATAGGATGGTAAGATTTGCAATTTAGATGGAATATCCTGACTACTTAATGGAAAAGTATATAAAGACAATAAGGTGATGAAGTTGGAATTAAGGCACTTTTTGAGTACCTTTGATATTGAAGATAGAATTTTAGGCAACAACAATATGCTTTGGTTGATCTTAGGAAAAGGGGGCCACTAAAATACAGTCTGTAAAAATATGTTAGAAAGATCCAAGAAAATTAGAATATCATCTGGACCTCAATTTCATTAGAAATATTTCTAAACTCTCATTTTCAAATATTCTTTATTTCTAAAGATAAATGAGGAACACCGAATGATTGATTTGGGGGAAAATTCATTTCTCAAGAAAACGAGGATAATAGGAACAAAGAAAAGTAGAATTTTAAGGTGGTACTGATAAACAGTGACAAATAATGAAAACCAGCATGATATCTTGTTGAATGTCAAGATGATAAAAGTTCCCGAGGATTATATAACAATAAAAAATAGACCTACAGCCAATTCAGTAGCAGCTAGTATCCTCAAACCTACCTAGTTAACAGATTGTGGCCCTGAAATATTTCCCACTCATAAGAATGAATGAATAGTTCTCAAAAGATGGGAGTAGATGTATTCCTAGTATTCCTATTCTTCCTGCTAAATGCAACTAAAAATCCTGGCAAATATATTAAACAAATAATAGGAGATGTCAAAATGTAGAAAGAAAAAGCAGACAGGGTAGAGACCTTGGGACTCAAGGAACAACATGCTTGGGAATTCTTTCTGTTATTTTTTTTTTTTTTTTCATATATCTTGACTCTGACCTAAAAGCTGGCAACCCTGAAAGACCAGTAGAAACACATAAAACAAGCTCAAACAAAAGCCTATTATCTATAGCCAAAAGATAAAAAATGTGGCAGCCATGCAAGATAAAAGATATTTAGACAATAATTGTTTTACTACAGCCAAACACTACAGAAAAAGTTGTTTTCACCCCCAGCCCACCAGCAAGGTTGAGTAGGAAACCTAGACTTCTATCCTGAAGGGGCTGGAATGAGGCGCCCCAACACTGACTTTTACTAGGGTGAAGTAGGGAGATAAAAAAAATTTATCCCCACTGACACTAAAAAGCCCACCACCTCAGTGTTAGTAGAGACAGTATGGGGAGACTGGACTTCCCTTCCCAGCCAGCAGTAATGAGGCACCCATCTCCTATGACTGGGGTGATGTGGAAAGAGACCTTGTAGAAATACAGGACTTTCTCTATCCCATAGTAGTAATGTAACAAGCCCACTACAGTGTCAGTGGAGACAGTGTAGAGAACCAGAGCACCACTTCCAGCATCACTGCCATGGCAGAGCCTCTCCTGGGTCAACAAAAGCTGAATGGGGAACCTGGCAGTCAGGAAGTGATATCCTACTACCCTCAGCCCGTGGGTTGTTAGAGAAATACAGCTAAAACAGAAAATTTTAGTAA
This sequence comes from Ailuropoda melanoleuca, assembly GCF_002007445.2. Taxonomy (NCBI): domain Eukaryota; kingdom Metazoa; phylum Chordata; class Mammalia; order Carnivora; family Ursidae; genus Ailuropoda; species Ailuropoda melanoleuca. The sequence goes on from NC_048226.1 coordinate 76,743,100, forward strand.
GATCCCTAGTTTCAGAATATAATATAAAATATTCGGACCTCAATTAAAAATCATTCATCATTCCAAAAACCAGTAAGTTTTCCAAACTAAATGGACAAAAGGCAGTCAATAGATGCTAACACCAAGAAGACAGTATTAGAATCATGACAAAGATTTTAGACCAGTAATGATAAAAATGCCTCAGTAAGCCACTATGAACATGTTTGAAACAAATTTCAAAATAGAAAGCCTTAGCAAAGAAATACAGACATATTAAAAAAATAACAAAATGGGAATTTTATAGCTAAAGTACAGTAACTAAAATAAGAATCTCAGTGGGTTGAAGTTCCACTTCCAGGATGTGAATGGAATGAGGAGTTCTACAGACCCACTCCCAAGTGAAAAAAGCAGAGCTGAAAAACAAAACAAATTGAAGGTCAGTGAAGCTGAGAGATACGGGACTCCCTTTCTCCACTGAGCCTCTACCCATAGGACAGGGCTTCTATCCCAGACATGGCAAGCCCAAAATATGACAGCTCCAAATATTCTCTCCTCAGCATGCTCGTAAGCCAGAGGTTCCAGGCAGGAGAAGAAAACTGGGAACACCAGAGCACCCACTCCCCCCACCAATCTCTAACACCCAGAGTAGTTGCTTAGATTATTTTTCCAGAAGGAGCCATAGTTCATAAGAAAAAAAAAAAAAGAGTGTCTTAGTAAAGTACAGATTTAACCATAGGCCAACCATTTCACCAAGGAGAACTAGGAAAAGAGATAGTTTAGAAGAAACTTCCAGGAGTCAGAACAAACTGCAAAGACTGGACTCATAAACTAGCAGTGCTCACATTTAATTGGATATGACAGATGAGCAATGTACAGCCAGGCACTATGGAAACAATCTACTTGCAATTAGGGGAGCTTAATGGGCTGGGCATAGCATCCAATGATGCAGACAGTGTAACAGAGATGAAGGAAAGAGAGGGTCAAAGAAGACCCCACTAAAACCACTCTCATCCTAGGGTGACTGCACATACTCAAGGCTATGACCTTCGAGGAATAACTCTGAGGACTCCACACTTCACTAAATAGACTACTATAAAGATCCAACCAATTCATAAAACAAATGAAGAAGCAAGAACAACCACAAAAAGTACACCTTGAAGTGTAGGGAGGGAATCAGTACCCAGAGTTGCTGCAATCTGTTACCAAATGGGCCCAGCTGTCTCATCATTTTACCACACTTCAACTATGGTAACATAGATACCTGTGTATTTTTCCTCAGAAAAAATCATAGGTAATCTCATCTATCAATACTCTTTTTTAAAATTACTAAAACTATTGCATTTTGTCTTTTACAAATTTTTGTTCCATGTTTATGGGATGCAAGATAGGTATTCAATACTGTAAATCTAGATCTGACTTCTGCCTTCGGAGAGGACAACATAGGAAAGCAATACAGAAAAAAAAATATATCAACAGCAGAGCAATGCACTGAATGAGGGGATGTAAAGTAGACAGTGCCTTCTTAATGACTTGTTTCTCTTGTTTTGAGAGTAGATGGGGACTGACTTTCTATGTTCTAGAAAAACAAGAAAAGGAGGGTAGTAATTATCTTCTGTAGCTAAAGTTATTTCTGGAAATAGCATATTTTAAAAAGCCCTTATAGAAGAAAACCGAAGTTCATGCTAAAGGAATGTATATGAAGTGAAGGGAACAAGTGAAGATGCATGACCAGAGATAAAAAGATAAAGTTCTGCAATCCTGGATTTGTAAACCAGTGTTTTTGTGTCCTGACAATTTTAACTATATAAAAATGTAAATGCCTGACTCTTTCTTCAAGCCAATAAAAATTCAATTTCTGAGTATGAGGACAATGATCAATTTGTCCTATTATATTAGCATGGATCGGACAACATGGGAATATCTGTGTCGATAAATATTTTGTGTAAGAGAAATGAAATCAGTATAATATAATTTTCACAAGTTATAAATTTTTCCCAATATGAAAACAAATATATCAACTTCAATTTTGCTTTGTTTCTTTACCCTAGGTTTTCTTTGGCAACAGGAAGCCATTACCCTTCAACACAAACTAGACAACTGGCAATCTTTCTTTTTAATTTTCCCCTGCCATGTCAGAAGTTCATAAATAAAATACTGTATTTCTTGAGGTAGGTAAATTCTTCACAAATAAGCACAACCAGGAGCCAAAATATAACACAATTTCTAAAGGAAATTAGCTGCTTCTATATATCAGGAACTGATTTAATATTTTCTTAACTAATTTTGAAAACATTCTTTTGAAGAAGACAATAATGAAAAAATATTTGCTGTGGGTTACTGTCATAATATCTTTTGTGTTAGCATAGATTGGACTCACCTAAAACTGTTGGACTGCCAAAAATTTTCCAGCTTTACATATGGGCTGAATTAATCTTGATGAGTGATATTAAGAAGGTAATATTACGTTGTTTGGTAACTACTTGCCTTATGCTTATTCCTTTTGAAAGATCAAATTTTTTTGTCTCCAATTTTAACCAATAAATATATATAGAATGGTTATCTTAACAAGATTAAATAGATATACTTTACATAGAGCTTATAGTTTAAAATAAGGGGCACTTGGGGGCTTAGTTGGTTAAGCATCGACTCTTGATTTTGGCTCAGGTCATTATTTCAGGGTCCTGAGATCAGCCCTACATCTGCTCCATGCTCAGCATGGAGTCTGTTTGAGATTCTCTCTCTCCCTCTGCCCCTCCCCCTACCACTTGCACACTCTCTCTCTCAAGAAAGAAAGAAAGAAAAAAAGAAAGAAAAAAAATTAATCCTTTCTTGAGCATAGCCTAATTGTTTAAGAATACCCCATTTTTTTCTGTGATATTTAATCAAAATTGCCAACAGTTTAATATTTACTTTCAGCAAGAGTTAAATCTCTAATGTGTATGTTCTATTATAATCCATTCCTCAAATTAAGGCTGTTATCCAATTAACTTTCAGTTCATTAAGAGGTTTCAAAATTTGTGTTTGTCTTTACCAAATAATAGCCCATAATTAAAACTTAGATCTTATTCAGATGTGAAACAGAGTGAACAAGCATAAACATTGATAAATGAGTAGATTAAGTATCAAGTGAAGTGAAACCAATATTAATGAAAATGTAAGTCTTGCATTAATCTTAAATAATACTATTATTATCATTTTATCTATTGTTGTTTCTGGGTATATAAAAATAATTATTCTATCATTCTTGTTTAAGTTGTACTTAAAACTGTAATGGGGAGAAATCATGTGGGTATTACTCCAAAGGAATGTGGTAAGTGCTGTAACAGAGATGAGTTCCAAGATTATACGATAACACTGAGGTTTCAACTACAATAATTTCATGTTATATGACATTACATATAGAAAGGCGGCACAGAATAACGGTTATCCTGGACCCTGGAGCCAGAATCCCTAGATAAAGTCCTGTCTCTGACACGTACTAGATGTGTGACCTTGGTCAAATTTCTTATCTCTCTATGACTCAGATTCCTCATCTGTAAAATAGAGTCAATACAGGTAACTGTTTCATTGAACTCTTAAAAGATAATATTACTTGGAACATTGTCCGCAAAATAATTTTAAGTTGTATGCAAATGTTTGTTAAAAATATTCATACTGTATTGGTCAAAAGAATCCCAAAGAACCCCATCCTTTCAGCCTTCTCCCAGAAAGATTGGAACTTTGCCTGCCCTCTTAATTAGAGAGTAACTGGCCACAGGACCATTCAACCTTGGTGTTTAAAATTAGATGCCTTTCCTGCAGCTTTTCCAGAGTAAAATTTAGATCCATCGAATGAGAAGTACCAGCTCAGTTTCATAGTTATAAATTGGGTGATAATATTTATTGCTTCTGACATAAAAGTTTAATCAATTTGCATTTATAAAGCATTTCATTTTTATTGACTCTCGCTTTTCAAACAACCCTGACAGAAGGTGTGATATTGTAATGATTATTTTGTGATGTAGAAAATAGAAAAGTAATAATCTCTAACCCATGACAACTGCAGAATGGAACAAAATAAACACTCGTTGTAGTAGATGTGGATATTTTTCACAAATGTATACTTTTTAGCAATCAGTTGCACATGAGAGGGAGGTGACTAAGAGTGTATGTGGACACAGTACATGTTCTACAATCAAAATGAAGGCAGATGATTCCATAACTAAACTATTACATAACGTATATATATAAACAAACATATATTTGATACATATGTACATACATATACACATATACACATGTATATAATACACACATAATTCACATTAAAACTATAGTTGATTATTCAATATTTCGGAATTTCATCAAATATCTTGAACTTGTTAGTAAATGAAATATTTAGTAATTTGCATGTTTGTCATTTGTGATGATCAAAGTTGATCACTATTATTTTCCATAATACTACTTAGGTAGGTTTATTATATTCGTCCTACCTTCTTACTAAAATATTTCTTAACATTTGAGTAGCAATCATTTTAATGAATTTATTAATAATCATAATTTCGTGGCAGATGACTGTAATTGTTTATTCCCTTTAATCTGGACAATACCTTCATATGTAATAGCAAAAATCAGAAATTTTTATTAACAAAGTCATTTGACATTTCTATAGTATATTACTGGTAATATGATTCTATTTAGTCTTTTTAAATTGATAGCTACTTTGTATTTCACAACATTTTAGTCAGTAGTCTTTAAGTTAACATTCAAGTTTTTATATATTTCCAGTACTTAGTTTGATTTAAACAAATAACTTACTTGAAATTATCAGCATAAATAAATAGGTAAATAATTTTAAAATGATTAAAAATATTCTGGATTGCTCACACTATGACACTAATTACATAGTATCTTAAATTGGTCCCAATTATTTCTATGTGTGAATCTTTTTTCTCTAACTAGATACGATTCCCTAAAAGAAAGTAAGAAAGGTCATAGCTAATCTTTTATATCATCAAAAATTAGAATAGTTTAGTGGGCTCTAACAAATAAATCATCTCTTTTTTGTTCTATATCAAATGGCCTTTAACTTACTTTCCTGAATTCAGTCTCACAAAGTTCTCTCTTTTTTTTCATATTTAATTCAGTATGATTTTGATAAAATGTGAAAACTTTCATGCCATCCATCCATCAAAAATGTCTCTGTGGGTCTTATTTGCTTATAAGATAAAAGAAAAATCACAGAATGATACAAGCATTTGATGACCCAAAACTTTGACACCTCTACCGTCTCCTAGAATTGGTTTTTCTGTATAGAACACTAATGTTTTCCTGACTCTTCAGTAAATTAGTAAATTGCTCATTCACAGTAAGTATCTTCTGCCATTATTTTTCTGATATCAAAGAAGAAGATGACAGTGTTTTGTCATTATATAATCCAGTACCTCACTTTATAGCACTGACCATATGACACTGTATTTAGTATGTGTGTTAATATATGCACATGCCTATCACATATTTATAGAGAGGATATAAAGATATCTATCTATCTAATCTATGTATCTGTGCATCTGTATCTATGTATCTATCATCTATCTCTCATCTGTTTATCAATCTATCATCTATCCACATCGCACACACACACACACGACAGAAATCGTGAAATGGTGAGCGCTTCAAAACCAGATTTCTTCATTTACATTTTTAGCAATGGTCTCTAACTGTCTTAATGAACGTTCATTTGTATTAATAGGGAATATGTTAACTTCAGTTTTTGATGAATTTGTGATTCCTTATGCTTTACATTAATCACTTTACAAATATTCATTGAGAGTATACATGTCAGGAACTAAACTGGGTGCCAAGATTTAAATGAGTCAAAGGCATACCTCATCCTTGCTTTTGAGAAACTTGTAGACCACTGGAATACTAGTGTAAATTAAAAATAAAAATAGTACTACTAGTGTAAATTAAAAATTAAAATAGTACTACCAATAAATATATATATACATGTACTCATATACATATAGATAAAAAGACAAAATAATTTGTTTCCTGTCTCTAAGGAATGTGTATTTTCCCCAATTCTCCACTGTTGATGCACATACTCATTTTTTGTCCTTTTACTTTTCTATCAGTCTTTCTGGATTTATTTATTTACATTTATTTAGCTCCATTTCAACACTGTTAATAGGATTTCCTTCACCTACTAATCATCCTAGTGTTTTTCACTACCACTGACTTTACATTCTTGGTAGATGTGTGAAAGCCTAGTATCATTATCTATTTTCCCATTTTAAAATGATTAGATAAACTTCAAAAAACGTGTATACCAGCAATTACAGATGTATGCTTTCTTGAAGCATTTTATCATTGATTACAGAAATACTTTATTTATCACTGTCATTCTGAAACATTCTTCATGGTGACTAATCAATACATTCTTTCCTTCCCCCTGCTACGGAGCTGTGTGCTCTGGATCCTAGTCTTATCAATGGCCATGAGTACAAGTTGAATAAAAATATTGAGGACAACCAGGAAGTGAACCTTTAGTTGCTTTTATACTCATCTCAAGAGCTGTCTCTAGCATCATATCCTTTTCTACCTCAGTGAAGAGTTGCAACTCTTCGCTTAATATTTTAAAAAATGATGCATGCCCTTGTCTTTTTTTTTTTTTTGGGCCTCCATTGATCTGTAATTATTAAACTGAACTAAAATAATCTCAAATCTTTCTTTTAAATAATTTAGTGAATTAAAATATGTTGACTTTTATTCAGAACTATCTTAAATTGAATCAGACTCTTCTTTATTAACTAAGATGAACGTGGTTTTACTTATAGATTTCTACCAAAATCAGTGTGTATTCAGTGACAGAATATATGGGCAATAGAAGATAGAAAGGAACACTGTAGAAAAAAAAAATCTTCCTTTGTAACTAATTTAGAGTTTGCCTAACCGATATTGCAACCAGAATGCTTGCATGTGGAATAACCCAGATCTGATTACCAAACTGTACAGCGGCAGCCCAATGTACTTTTGTGGATTTTTCTTCTTCATTGTAGCGAGTCAACACCAGAAGTTTCTAAAAACAGACCATTTCTCAGCATCATAGCTCAGATTAATTTTAAGGTGATTTTGAAGGCGTAAACACAAAAATTCTTCTAATTTATATGTTGGGTAATCATTCATGTGAGACTTCTCATGATTCAGATTGGGACAGGAAATCCAAACTAGAAATGAAAACAATGTTTCTTTCCCAGTGATGAGTTCCAGAAACATGCTAGGTGCATAAAAGAGAAAATCTGAGTTTAGAGTTTCACATGTGGAACACAGTGCTTCTGTGACAATACTTATAACTTTTACAAGATTCTTTCACTACTGCACTTACCGAATTACTGCACATTCATTCACACCTTCTTGCCTTTCAATTATATGCCTTTTCTTGAAAAACAGATTTAAATACATTCTAAGGAACAGTCTTATTTATAGTACATAAATTTACAGTACATAAAATTTCCATGGCAGCTAAAATAATCCGGGGCATTTCGATCCATGGCATCATAATTTGGTTCCAAATATAATGGTCAAGAAATATTTTGTTCTAAAAGATAATCTCCAGTACTACTGGTGACAAGATATTTTTAAGAGACTACTAAGAAAATATGTATTCTCTTCACATATGCATCATGATCCCTTTTAAATTTATATCTAAATTAAGAATAACCTTTCCAACCAAAAGAATACTCTCTCACTCTCTCTCTCTCTCTCTCTCTCTCCCTATTTCCCTCTGCAACTGTTACATGGTGACAGGACAAATGGGTTTTTTGAAAACCCTCAGAAAACATAAGATAACTTTGTGCATAGTTCACTTGACTGTTTCCTTTCTCTCACCCTTTTGTACTCCACTTTATATTTGGAGACAGGAAGCTGGGACCCTGAAAACTATATTTCCCAGAAGCCCTTCCTAACCTCCTGTAGTTCTGACAGTGGGAGCTGTTTGTTAGAGATGGGAAGGCATCAGGGAGTGCTCTTTATCTTCTGGTTTTGGTCAGCATGGTATCAGTAACAGAAGGGAGCATCACAGAACCTCTTCCTAGATCCTGGCATCAACGCTCTGAAGCTTCTTGGTGGTTCCTCCACCTCTATTGATCTGCTTTCTGTCCTTGATTTCACCATTTTTGAGAATGTCATATAAAAGAAATATATAGTAGGAAGCTCTTTCAGACTCGCATCTTTCACTTACCCTGATGTATTTGAAATTCATCCATGCGGTTGCATCTATCAATAGTTTGTTCTTTTTTGTGACTGAATTCTTTCCCATTGTATAGAGGTGAAACAGTTGTCTTTATTCACTCACTAATTGAAGGATATTTGTTTCCTCTTCTGGGAAAATTGTGCATAAAGCTGCTCTAAATATTCACATATATATTTTTGCGTGAACACGCATTTTCCATTATCCTGTGGTAAATATTTAGGAGCAGGGTTGTTGGATCATATGGTAAATGTTTTAAATAAAAAAAAATGCCCTTTTCCAAAGTGGCTATTCCATTTTGCGCTTCTACAAGGAATGTTAGAGGATTATAGTTGCTCCTTACCCTCACTAGAACATTATTTTTTCAAGTTCAGCATCAAAAGTTTGTAATGACCTAATATCAGTTTGAAAAATATATATATAAATTGAAGAAAAAATCATATTTTTATTTCATTCTTAAATGATGACAATTACTTATTAATGAGATGTGGTGTTTGTTGGGCACCACACAGCTTCTCAAAATTTGGAATGAGACACTGTCACTCATGCTTCCTGTTTCACACAGTAGATGTAGGCTTTGTTTAGACTTATACAAAGTATATTTTAGGACTATTTGTAGCAATGCATTGTTAAGGAGTTTTGATTCCTCCAACATGCTGCTCATAGTGCTTGAAGCCAGGTATCTGTAGTCAGATACTTGGTACCAAAGGTGGTTTCTGCCTCTATTTCCCCTGGAGTGTGCCTTGATCTCAAACATAAAAGGTCTGTACTTCCATAATTCTATTATACCATGGTTTTTCTAGATTCTTTGGCAAAAAACATAGTGGATTACCTGGTGATTTTGAAATTAAAGACAAAAGCAGAAATGTTTAATTGACATACACAGGTTAAGTCAGGTTGTTTTTAATAAACAACAAAACAATACTTTCCTTACATTATTTTTATTTTTTATTTTTTTAAAGATTATTTATTTATTTATTCGACAGAGATAGAGACAGGCAGCGAAAGAGGGAACACAAGCAGGGGGAGTGGGAGAGGAAGAAGCAGGCTCATAGTGGAAGAACCTGATGTGGGGCTTGATCCCATAACGCCGGGATCATGCCCTGAGCCAAAGACAGACGCTTAACCGCTGTGCCACCCAGGCGCCCCATCCTTACATTATTAAGGAGCCCAGAGAACTTGCTATCTAAATAATAAGCCCAACTTTGTTTAGTTCACAAATAATTTAAAATCTAAAATTTATTTGAAAAATGGCAATTCACCTAGGACAGTCTTGTATATATTAATGTTTATTCAATTTATTCAAATATTCATATGGCTATTTGAGAATTAATGTATCATATATATATACATATATATATAGACTCATCACGTTATAAAATTGATCAATTTTAAAGCTACTTCTTTTTATGAGCACATAAAGTTAACATATTGAGTAAAATTGGAAAATTAAAATGCATACCCATAAAACTTGCATTCCAAACTATTTCATATCTCTTGAACTGTCACCGTGGAAAAATTGTTGAGTCCTTATGTTCTGATGTCTTAACTTTTTCATATTGTTTTCATGATGCTTAAATAAATGTTATATTAAAGTGCTTAGGAGGGTGTCCTGTCCATGGCAACTCTCAGCAATTTGGCATAGCAATATCCTACTAAATATTGTGGATGATTTTTCACTATCTACAAGAAAAATTCCAAATACTTTAGAAATAATTTAATAATTTTTCAAGCGCTGACCTCAATTAATCTTTTCAAGCTTCTTTCTGCAAACACACATCAAACTGAATTATACCTATTCTCTAAATATTCACAGTATCTTTTGAAATTCTTGTACAGTAGTCCCCCTTTATACACGGGGGATATATTCCAAAACCCCCGGTGGATGACTGAAACTATAGATAGTATGTACCCCTATAGGGGGTATAGTATATACTATGTTTTCTATAAGTACATGCATATGATAGTTTAATTTATAAATTAGGCACACGAAGAGATTAACAATAATAACTAATAAAATAATAGAAAATTAAAATGATATACTGTAATAAAAGTTATGTGAATGTGGTCGCTTTCTCAAAATATCTTCCTGTACATACTACCCTTCTTTTTGTGATAGTGTGAGATGATAAAATGCCTACATGATGTGGGGAGCTACTGTATTGATATGCTTTTTGGCTCTAATCTTTGCAAATTCAAATCTAAAAATCCTAGGCTACATGTCATTTTCTATAAAAAGTGAGTTCAAATATTGTTTCCTCATTTAGAAACCATTTCTTTATTTGGCTCATTACATTGTATCTTTTGTACAACCTATACAAAAGTCCATATCCTTTTTTTTAAAGATTTTATTTATTTATTTGAGAGAGAGAGAGAGAGAGAGACAGCGAGAGAGGGAACACAAGCAGGGGGAGTGGGAGAAGAAGAAGCAGGCTCATAGCAGAGGAGCCTGATGTGTGGCTCAATCCCACAAAGCCGGGATCATGCCCTGAGCTGAAGGCAGACGCTTAACCACTGCGCCACCCAGGCACCCCAAAAGTCCGTATCTTTTATACCTCTGTACTATTTTGGGCTTTGAAACTATATTTTAGTTAAATCTTTAAACGTGCCCCCTTTCAGTATATATGTATTTACTAAAATGGACCAATAAATATTTGTACGTTTGAATAGATTAATCAATTGGCATATAAATGACCATAAGTCATGATTGTTCATCACTAATTCATGGCAACAATGTGTGCCCGGGAAGGAGATAACTCAAGTGACTTCTACCTGTATTGGACTGGCATCAACCTGGCAATGGGTAATTATTTTCCACCGTTCTATTAAAATATTAGTAAAAGGGAACAGAAAAGCTTAAGTCACATAAAATTAAAAAGTTGCCCAAGTAATTGATCTATGGGAGGATTTATTTAAAAATAAAGAGCAAAGCTAATGGGTTAGGAAACTATTGAAGCTATAATCGTGCATTAATCCTTGAGGAAAGGCAACCTTCCTCACAGAGCACCTCCCATGTAGGGCAGGGCAATTCTTCAGAAAAGGACACAGTTGTATGCTTTCAGGGGCCAATACTTATGACAGCTGAGGGATGAGTATACTGAGCTGATAAAGGTTAGTGAACAATTCTTGGTGCTTTTCTGAATTCTTTTAAGAATTGACTATTGGGATTTTGATTGCAATTGCAGTGACTACACATTAATTTGAATAGTACTGAAATATTTATGTTACAGGAATACTTTATTCATGTTGTTGTATTTAACTATTCTTCTATAAACTTTTATATTTTCCCCATAAAAGTCTTGGACATCTTTTGTTAAATGTACTGATTTTTTTTTCGCCTTGGGACTGCACTGATTTCACAGGATTTCATATATGAAAGGACTCTCAAGACCCCATTGAGCCTATTTTTGTATAGATTTAATAAAGGTGAAAGACATGGGACAGTAGCAGAAAGAAAATACAGGCACAGACCCAAGTCCCAGGAGATTTCCAGATGAAGTTTCACACATTAAATTCTTTCTAAGTCCCACAAAATGTGCTTTGCCTATAGATTAGCAATCACCAAGAAGAACCTGGTTTTATAAGAATTTAGTGATGATTTACACTGGGTCCTTTTATGCTTCACTGGTCATGCAGCCATGCCAGACTGTGTAACCAATTACCACAGGTGTAAACTATCAAACTACAGGTCCCTAAGCTATGTAGGCAAGCTGGCCATGGGGACCAGGGAGTTTCAGAGTTTGAATAAAACACAAGAAATTAGTATCTAGGTAATCTTGGCTTATATTGGCCACGAATCAATACTGGACTTCCAAGTATTCCTGAATAAAAAACCTGTCCCAGTTCATCTATAAATTAACCTTGTCTTAAAAAAGGCAACCTTCCTGAGTTTTGTTCAATTTCTTAATCACTCAATATCATTCTCTTTTCTAGATCTTTTGCATTATTTATAATTTAAAAAACATACTAATTACATGGTTTAATATAGGTTAGGTATGGCTTTTAGAAATACTTGAATTTACCATATAATCCAGCACAAATTTATTCATAACCCTGCAAAGCCTGACAACACTTTTGTCTTCTTCCACTACAAAAGTTGAACTTTATAAAATGAGTCAATAAATTTAATCGATGTAGGAAGTAACAAAATTTAGTTCTAATTATCTTCCATAAGAAGAATATCTTGTGAGGTTTTAAATGCAGTCTCCCAGGACATTTGATCATTGATATCAGCATTACTGAAAGTTTGTTAAAATCAATCAAATTAATCATAGCAATTGTACAAGCATTATACCCAATAGAGATATACTGTGAGTTAGACTACGGTCATTACAAACTTGCTAAGTTAAAATTACAATTGTATTTTCTTGACCTTCTCAACAAAAGTCGTCTTGTTCATATAACAAATGTTATCTCTTAATTTATGTCAAGGGCTAAATCTCAGTTAATTCTGAATTGTAAATCTTTTGTGGATGTAGCCAGATCTTGTATTTGTTTTACATTTCTTTTTTTTATATAATTTTTATTTTGTTATATTAGTCACCATACAGTACATCCCCAGCTTTTGATGCAATGTTCCATGATTCATTATTTGCATATAACACCCAGTGCACCATGCAATTTCAGAGTAAAAATTACCACACAATTAGTAGCTTAAAACAATATAAACTTACTGTCTTAAAATTCTGTGGTTCAGAAGTCTTATACAAATCTTCCTGAGCTATCACTGAGTTGTTGGGAGGGCTCAATTCCTTTCTGGAAGCTCTATGTAACAGTCCTTTTCCTTGCTCATTTGATTTACTGGTAGAATTAGGCTCCTTGTGGTTGTAGGACTGAGATCTGTGGGGGTTTTTTGCTGGCTATTAGCTGATGGCCGATCCCATTTCTTGAGGCCACCCATACTCCTTGGCTCCTTTTCCTCTCCTTCCAGCTTGAGAGCCAGCAGTGACAGGTTGTGTCCCTCTCTTGCTTCATATTTCTCCTCTTTCTTTAGTCTTATCTCTCTCTGGTCCAGCCATAAATAGTTTCTGCTTTTATAGACTTATGTACTTGGTTCCACACAGATAATCCAGGATAGCATCCCCATCTCAAAGTCTGAACTCATATTCATATATGCCAAATACCTTTTTTTTTTTTTTCATGTAAGGTAACATAGTCACAGGTTCCAAGGATTAGGAAACCACTATTCTCCCAAACAAACAATGTTTCACACTACAAAATTGTACTAGTAAGTGTTCCCAATAACCTGCATCTTTAAGTAATTTTTGCAGTCCTTCAATTAGCATAATTTTTCAATTTTAATAGATCACCAATTCCTTGTAACAGCACTATTTGATGCATTTGGGTTTTTTTGTTGTTGTTGTTTATATATAGGACCTTGGCATTTAGAAAGCACCTGTGAAAATTACATTATACATTTATGAATTCCCTCCAGCTATGGGATCATTATTCACCCACAAATTTATTATGCTTCCTCTGACAAATTCCCAAGTCATTGTCCTTAAGACGCCTTTGCTTGTTTCTGAGAAGCGTGCTTAACAGACCCCCTTAGATCAATGTGTGTTATCTTTCCCATATTTATTTCCTAGTTTTCTTTCTTTCTTTTTTTTTTTTTAATAATGGTCCCTCAAAGATGTCCATATCCTCAATCCCACTGCTTAGGATTATGTTACATCATACGGCAAGGGGGCATTATGGTTACAGAAGGAACTAAGCTTTCTTTATTGTTTAAGATTTTATTTTTTTATTTGACAGAGAGAGAGAGCAAGAGAGGGAGAGACAACACAAGCAGGGGGAGCAGCAGAGGGAGAGGGAGAAATAGGCTCTCTACTGAGCAGGGAGACCGGTGAGGGGCTCAATCCCAGGACCCTGGGATCATGACCTGAGCAGAAGGCAGACGCTTAACTGACTGAGCCACCCATGTGCCCGTTTCCTAGTTTTCTGTCTAAATATCTGTTGAGTTTATCTTATGCATTTTTAATGCTGTATTGAATATTATAGGGCCAAGGTACTCATAATTTTTTTTCTCTTCCTCTCAAAATAACATATCTTCTAAGTGACCAGTACAGGCTAATAAGTAATATCGTTCTTCTCATTAAAAGGCAATTTCAGCTTGTTCTAAGAATCCTAGACCTATGTTAATTCACCTATGTTTATTTTAGAGTGTTGATCAATATCAGTTTAACGACCAATGATACTGTTGAGCAACATCCTTTGTTTGCATTCAGGAGACCACAGTTGTCATATTTTACTTTATAAAAGGTTATCTGCAATATATAACTAAGATTAAGATTATTCTTTTGCTCTCAACCTCCCGTGAGTTACAAATGTATACCAGACTTTCATTTTTGCTTTATTAATTTGCTAACTTCCTTCCCATCAGCAATTACTTCTCCTTTCCATGTGTCAATAATTTTAATCCAGACCTTCCACCTAAGGACAAGACCATCAGGTTCAGCCAGAAGAGTTACCCATTGACCCAACAGTAGTATGATACTGCCCAATGCTATCACTTCATCCATTGCCAGTCATAATTGGATAAACATAAGTTTATATTATAATCATTCACTGGTCAGGAAAGAGGAACAGACACAGACACTGCTAACTCAGTTTATACAACTGAGAAAAAGAAACAGCTCATGCTATTATTCCTCAGGAATTCAATATACTATTGAGAGATATAGTCATGGTGTCATGGTATCAACTGATCTTTTCTCTCTAAATCACAAATGCAATCTAAGTCCTGTTATCACAGGATCAGGCACAATACAAGAAAAAAAATAGATATAGGGAATAGAGTTATGAAAGTTACTGTGTCATTCCCCACACTCTTTGCTCTACTTTCCCTACAATAACTCAACAATTTATCAAAAGATGATCACCTTTTACTACCACATGTATTGTGTTTTACCACACCTTCATTCAAACATACAAACCAAGATATCCCTTCAATTTTTTATCACCACTCCCCTCCCTCAATTTAGTATGTGGAGTTTGCCCATTCCAATATTCAATCAAGGAACTACAAAATCACCACTTTGCAGTGTAGGGTATATTAATCCATGGTAAATGATGCTTCTTAGCCCATTGATGCAATATACCTGCCTCATAAATGGGTTTCTTGATCATATGTTATAAAAGGAGGAGATTCAATATAAAATGCTTTCTGTTCTAGATTTCTATTTGTGTTAAAGATGTTTGCTTCAGTTGCTGGATATACATGTACAAAACCAGAATGAGTATCTATCTCAGTTAAGGTCTACCCATAAACACATGGAAACATGGCTAATAGGCCCATGTAATCTACAAACAAGCTATGGGACAGCCCAGACTATCCTGGTAGACACCCATGGCTGCCTTTATTCTCTAATGTGTTCTGGTTGACTATAGAAAAAAAAATATTAGTCACAATTTAAACTTCTGACAGAGATAATGGGGTATGGTTTTTTTTTAATTATTATTTTTTTTTAATTTTGGTTCTTGGTTTTTATTTTTTCCTGCTTGTTGTTGCATTGCTTGAATGCCTCCATGGTGATGGCTTCTCATCCCCTGTACCTCAGTGGCCACCATCAAAGAACAAATAGGGACATCTTCTTGTTGACCCCAGTCATCTTAAGAATTTGGATGAATGGTCTTCTGATGTGTATGTGTGTGTCCTAACTTTACTCATTCCTTCCTCTAATGTTCACAAAATTTTCCATAATATAGTGTCTCATGGTAGGATTTCCTTTATCTTTCAGTCATCTAAGATCCATTTCTCAGACAGTATTGGCAGTTTATTGTGTATGGTTCAAAACCTATAAAAATCCATAATCTATCATGATTGTTATTTAGTTCCTATGGTGTCATGAGGACACATCCCTTACGTGTGCCCACTGAGAAGATTTGTGTTTTCCTCCTTCAGCTAAAGTGCAGTTATCACCAAGCCACACTGTAGCTTTTTTTCCGGACTAAGTGCTGGCTATCTACCTTTAAGCAAGGATCTGCAAACCCTGCGGCGGATTTGGCATCCTCCAGTAACTGATTCTATCTCTAAGCAAGATATATTTTCATTTGTTATAAAAATACTATTTATAAATACCCAAGATCCTAAGAATTCTCCCTTCAGCCTACCTATCAGAATCTAGTAAACCATGAACCTCTCTGTTTTTCTTTCATTTTTTCATGCCTGTTTTCATTGTTTCCCCTTAAAAATTCCTTTCCCTTAAAATCATGGCTGTTCTTCTCTATCAAGATGGATACTAATTTAGGAAAGAGAATGGAGGCAGGATGGGGCATTAGCACTGATGCCATCCTGTGGTCACCGGATGAGCTCCTACCTCAAATTTAGTTCAGATAACAATACTGATGAGACCACACATACACCTAGGAGATATTAAGTGTTTTATTACTTACACAATGAGGCATTCTAGGAAGAGCAGGGCATCCCTCCCCAGTTGGTCTGAAAATAGTATGAAAGAGCAAGAAAATGAGACTGACTTGGGTCTTGTATTATCTTTAGGTGTTAGTGCCAGGCTGAGAATTCCCATGTACAGGCAGGGTCTTTGATGGTTTGAATTCTCTGCTGGCATCATAGGAGGGAGCACCCAGCCTTTTTTATGTGCTTGCTCAGATGTGGAACAGAAAGAAAGAGGAAGGGTTGAGACTTAAAAGCTGACAGAAGTCAACCTGCAAAAAATGGACTCTGACTCATTATAATGAGAAAACAAGGAGCTAGAAATATATCAGGCTATTCCTTAGTTTTCTGATATTATTATATTTTTTTCAGGGAAATAGAAGATTTCTGATTTTTAAACTGTACCAGAAAAGGAAAGATAACCTGGTTGGGGAAGTGTTGTAATGTTAATATGGAAAGTAGGGCTATTGTGGGTTTCTCAGAGGAGAAAGGAAAGAAAAACAAAAACAAAACATTTTCAGAAACTAATTTAAGCTGAGAATCATAAGTTCAGAGAAATTATACTTTTGTTGTTTTTTTATAATAATTTTTTATTATGTTATGTTAGTCACCATACGGTATATCCTTAGTTTCTAATGTAGTGTTCCATGATTCATTATTTACTTTTGAAAGAAAAGTTATCACTACTTTAAATTGCTTGAGGCATGGACCACTGAAATAATAATATTTAATACACAGTTTTCTTGGGTCTTAAAATTTGAATCATAGAATACCAGCAACCAGAGTGACACATTTAAGTATTGCAGTTAAGTATATAGGAGGCAAAACTATTATGGAATTTCTAAAGTGTTTCATTATATTGTGTTAAATAATTGAGACACTGAGAAATGTGTGCCATATAGTTAATAAGCAGCTTGCGTATTTTTTTATAAGCTAAAATTTAATGGCACAATCTCTCCAAATTGTGAAAGGAAAAAGGGCACAGAAATAATCTTAAATCATGTTCCAAATATAATGAGATATATGGAAATCCCATGAAAAGATAATGTTTTAATAAAACAACTTAATTCCCACCTTGAGGCAAAATAAATGAATAATGTGTAGATTTACATTTATTTATTTATTTACTTTTTAATATTTATTTTCTACAACTTTATTAAGATATAAGTGACATATAACATTAAGATGTGCAATGTAGTGATTTTATGTTAGCATATATTATAAATAATTACTGAATAAGATTACTTAACACATCCATCACCTCACATAGCTACAATTAGTTATAATTTTGTATGTGTGTGCAGTGAGAACTTTTAAAATCTATACTTAGCAACTTTCAAATATACAATAGCATTGTTAAGTATAGTCACCATGCTGTTCATTACTTCCCCAGAACTCATTCATCTTACAACTGGAAATTTGTATCCTTTAACCACTTTCACCCATTTCTCCCACCCACTCTGTCCTCTGTCAACCACTAATATGTTCTCTGTTTTTTTGGGGGGTGGGTGGGTATTTTTTTAGATTGTATTTATTTGAGAGTGAGAGAGTTCACGTGACAGCATGAGAGAAAGGGATGGGCAAAGGGAGAGGGAGAAGCAGACTTCTGCTCAGCAGGGAGCCAGCCACTGTCTGGATCCCAGGATTCTGGAATCATTACCTGAACCAAAGACAGACATTTAACCAGCTGAACCACCCAGGTATCCCTGTTCTCTGTTTTTATGAGTTTGTTTTTTTAAGATCCACATAGAAGTAATAAGGGACTTATATAACTCAATAACAAAAAAATGAATAATTTAATTAAAAAAGGGGCAAATAACCTGAATAGATATTTTTCCAAAGAAGATATTCAAATGGCCAACAGGTGTATGAAAAAGTGCTCAGCATCACTAATTATCAGGGAAGTGTAAATCAGAACCACAATGACGTATCAACTCAGACCTGTTAGAATGGCTATCAACAAAAAGACAAGAGAGGATAAACATTGACAAGAATGTGGAAAAAGAGAAACCCTTGTGCACCAGTGGTACAGCTACTATGGGAAACAGTATGCACTTTCCTCAAAAAATTAAAATAGAACTACCAAATGATCCAGGAATTTCTCTTCTGGGTATATATCCAAATGGAATGAAAACAGGATTTAGAGGACACCTACATCACCGTGTTCATTGCAGCATTATTGATAATAGCCAAACTGTAGAAACAACCTAAGTTTTCATCAACAGATGAATGGATAAATAAGATGTAGTATATGTATATACATACATACGTGTGTGTATATATATATATGAATATAATATATTAAGAAGACAGTATATGTATACATATATACCTGAATATATATATTATATATTATATTATATATATACTAAGAAGATGTAGGATATGTATATGTATACATATATACATGCATATATATCATATATATACACATATATATGAATATAATATATTCAGCCATGAGAAAGAATGAAACTTTGCCATTTGTGACAATATGGATGGACCCTGACGTCATTATGTTAAGTGAAATACATTCAGATTTAAATATTAGATTCAGATCTAATGGGTCTTAAACCAGCTTTTATGTTAAACTATTGTTGCTTTTCTGTACATGGCCTATGATAGAGCTATTTATTTCTGAGTGATTTTTCCCCATTTCCTAAACTAGTCAGATTATAAATTCTCTTCTGCTTTCTGAGGCGTGTGGTTAAAAGCTTTGAGACCATGCTTTATATTCCTATATTTATGCAGATTGGTTTACTTTCATTTTCCTCTTCTGCAAACCATGAAGATATGTTTTCTAAATGCATCTCAACATTAAAACTTCGGCTTTAAGACTTGATAAACTATGTTGTGGTCAATTACCCATGTGCTATCATGGTATTAGCTTCTTCTTGCTCTGTCTTATTTCTTATTTCTAAAATGGGGGATTTTCTCCTTTTCTAAATGTTCGTTACATTTTCAGATTTTGTTATCTCTATCCCACATTTTGAAATCTTCCATGAGGACTCATTGGTACTTTTTTCCATAACTTATTTAACCTGACTGATCATTTGAAGAGAAAAACAGGGAGGAAGGGATTGGGCAGAACTCCAATGTTACTATGAGAATGAACACATGATTTTAGGAACATTTATATTACTCATCTTCTTCCAAATAAATTCTATTCCTCATTCAAAACACTTTTCATAGCTTGTTCTATATACCTCCATGCCATTTACGACTTCCCTTACTAACATTATTTGTTGCACTTCCACACTAGATTGCAAGTTAGATAAAGACAGTTTTTCTATTTGTTTTGTTTAACACTGTACCCATAGAGCCTACCACAATGTCTGGCAGCCAAGGAATACTTGATAAATTGAAGGAAATAGTTCACCCTTAGCCCTGCTTCAAGAGATACATATAGGAGCATATACTGAATCTGGGAAAAATGAGAGTCCTGCTGAAGTTTCTATGTGCTGAACCAAGTGTCTTGACTATTTGTCAAGATTGTTTGAATCTGTCATTGACAAATAACCAATAATTCTTGAGTAACCGGCAATTAATGTATGACCTCTGTTTGATACGATTATGCTATAGTAAAGAATAAGTGATAGTCACATAATCCTGATATTATCCCTTCATGGGACTATATAACAAAATTATTTGTAGTAGGAAGGTTTCCTGATCTGATAACTTTTTTTTTTTAAGCATTCAGCTCATTTCTCTGACTATGCAAATGTAATGTGGTATGATTGAGATTATTATATTGAGATTAAGAATCCTCAACTGGGAATCACAAGACCTCTACCATGTCAGTACAATGCATGTATACTGCTGGTTTACAGTCCTTTTCAAAGATAGGTAGCCACAATACTAGATGAAACGCATTGTCTCACAAATTTGATTTTCTAAGAGAAACCAAGGTCACTGTTACACTGTCAAGAGCAAAAAGTATTGTATAAAAATTTTTGAAAGAATGAATAAAAAAGCATAGAAAATATGGTTGTGGTTACAAAAATAAGCATAGCAGCTAGTAGTGACTGAATATATACAATTGTAAGAACAGATACATCAAACTAATTAGTAGCATTGCCTAAAACATGCATCTGATCTGATATTTTGTACAGAATTTTGTTACATTTGGTACAGCAAAACATTTAGATTAGCAATGGTTACTGTTAATTGAAACCCTTATATATTTAAAACCTTGTGCTGCAAATTTTTCTGGTAGATTATATTAATTAATGCTCAGATAATCTCCTGCAGGTAGTTACTGCTATTACTGCTTTAGGTGGAAAAAAATATGGCTCAGAATATCCAAGTAAAACAGATTGGAAGTGAAAGAATTAAAATCAAATCAAAGCCTAGTATGACTACACAGACTCTGGATCCTAGAATCATTCTGTAATATCACAGTAGTGTATTATATAGGTAATATATTAGTTTTATAATGTATTTTGGTTGTAAGCTCCTTTTGTGAATGGATCCCAAAACTGAAAATTTGTCAAAGCATATTAAAGATTACATGATGTCTTTGAAATTTATTTTGATAAAACATAACAAAGTATTGTCTCCACAAAGATTCTTTAAAACGAGATGAGCAAGTATTTAATATAATTTAAATTAGATTATAAAACATAACAAACAAAGCAGTTACTTCAATGGGTATGCCGTGAAGCACACAAGTGCATATGCATGCATATATAATTTACTAAAATAAATTTTAGTGTGATATTAACAGAAAGAGTATAAGCCTATACTAATGTTAATTTTGTTTACCTTTTCAGAATATACTTTTACCATCTTCTGTCTTTCAATTTTATTAATAATTGAGAGCTGAATGAGTATGGGAAAACGTCATTCTATCTATATCAATACTAATTTATAATTAAAAATGCTGTGTGTATTTTTGTTACCACAACTTTGAAATGAGTGATTTTTTTTTTTTACTTTTATTAAACTACACAGGTTTTTAATGAAAATAAGTGCTGCTATAGTGTTAGGGGGAAATCTCTTATTTATTTAAATTCAAATTAATCCATTTTAGGATTTAAGTCAACTTGTTAACATTTATATAATATAGTAAAATTAAGTGAGATAAATATAAGACAGATTAAGTTAAAGTAAAATAATGTTAGCAAATGAAGTGGAACATGTATGGTGACAAATAAGGAAGAAAGATTTATAAGAAAATTTGGATTCTCCTTTCATGAGGATAAGGGTTAATAAGTAGGCAGTACTTACTCTATGCTAGGCACAAGTTTTTTATAACTTATATATACTAGTACATTAAATCCTCAAAATAATCTCTGAGAAGGGAATTATTCCCATTGTATAAGTGAAAAGATTGAGACAAGATGAAGTTCATAGCAAAGTTCACAAGCAAGTGGTGGAATCAGGCTCTGCCCAGGCAGTCTGGCTCCATAGACTCAGCTTGTAATGACTTCAATTTACCTTTCTTGCATTGTATTAGTTTTCCCCTTTATGAACAAGGGAAACATTTCACATGAACTCTACTCAATTTATCAACATGAAAAAGGTAAGCTGTTCCATGAAAGATTACTTTTCATGATATAATATATTCATGTTCCTTTTGTTTGTTTTAGAGTGGTGTATTTGAAGTCCAGTAGAAGTCCCTGAGATAATTATGCATGTTTATCAAGTAGGTTAAGGAGGTTCTGTACTCTACACTAGTTAGCAGGTGACCAGGGTATGCTATCTGTTCAAAATAAAATCTCCGAAAGGTCACTCTATCAAAATAATTGAGAAAATAGTTTCTAATATCTGCCATAGTTACACATAGGTCATGAACTTCTGGGCAGATAAAACAAGAAAATTTGATCAATGGAAATAGCAAAAATGGCAGGAGACGACACTAGAAATGTAGCAGTGTGAGAGCTTTTAAAGAATTTTAGAAAGATAAACTATTTTGCAATTGTAGCAATTAAAATGTGTAACTTTAATTTTATTTCACACATGCTCTAGTGGTAATGAGCAAGTGTTTATCTATTACTTTAGAAATTGGCCTATCAACTAATATTTTACTGAGAAATACTGCATGATGAATGAGTTCTTTTTTGACATTATATTAAATTAGTGAAATATATAACTGTCATTTTATTTACACTCAGGTACCGTAGATTTTAGAATTAGTAAACAGAAAATGAAAACATTGAAAATACTTTCTGTGCCATTTTATTTATATTTTAGACATGTTTTATGATATTTTAAAGTTACATGAAATAATAAATATTAAATAAGTTAATGAAAAGGTGATAAGAGCAGAATATCTATTTCACACATATAAAGAGTACTCGTAAACTGAAAATGATTTTTACACTCACTAAGACGCCCTTTACACTCGTTTTCAATGTATTAAATTGTTAGCAAATAAATCCTTAACATGTTTTACTGCTACTGGTTTAAATTTATCGCAATCCGATGAGTAGAGATTGACATTCTAGACACTCAAAGCCAAGCAATTTTTTTTTCCATCTTACATTAGATAATACAGCACTTTTCATCAAGGTACATTGTGTTCAATTAATAAATCTGTTACTATTTGAATCATATAGAATTTTAATGGCATCTGACAGTTTGGATAATACTGATTTTGTTCAATAAATTAATTTCTAGGCATGACAAAAGGACATCACTGAAATATTACTCTGTCATTAACAATTGATTATGCAGCTGGCATTTCCAAATTTTATTTTTGTATGAATTTCATAAGCATGCCATTTTGCAAACTAGTGACAAAAAAACTATAGAAGCTATGCAAAACTATGTGCAGCTATCAAGGGGAATATTCTGATTAACTAAAATTATAGAAACATATTTAAACATTGTTTATTATAAAAGCGTTAGTCACAAATATTGCATATATGAAATTTAGTGGCTTGCATGATTCTGCTTCCCTTAGAATTGGCTTAAATTTAAAATAGAACTAAAATCCTAAAATCTAAATATCTTAACCAACTACATACTTAATTATAACCATATGAAAGATACTTGGGAAATAACATAAGTTAAAAAAAAAAGACATTTTTCAATGCAGATAAGAAGTAAATATACCACATAGATATTACAGAATTCAGAATTAGGAAAATAATGGGGTGGGGAAGCTATTCAGTGAGCTTTTTTGTGCCATTTGAGGAAAATATCTGCTGGATCAAAAATGGCCAGTGAGTATGAAAACAGGTAATATAAACAAAAGGTGCAAGGAAAGAGTAATACAAAGTACATGATTCAAGGACGCCTGTTTCACTTTTTAAGAAAATAGGTCTGTGATGGACATAATCATATTTCACTGGCAAGAAATCTAAAAAATTTCTGATGTGGTAAAAATTAGAACACAGTAAGGAAACTATGAAATAACCAGCACTCTGCTTTCGCCACTTTAGGGCTTGTTCAAATAGCTCATGTCACATCATGCTGACTCAGTTCTCCTCTACACATCCTCTGACAGTCAAAACTGTGAGCACACTCTATTTTCTCACAGGTACGTGCTCTCTCACATTCATTGTATGTCTCCTCCCCTCCACAGTATTCTCTACTCTTGACCTTCATGCTCTGTGCTCTATCTCTGTGTATCTCACGTCTAGAGAAAACTGATATTAAAAAAAAAAAAATCAGTTTTACCATGAGTTTGCCAAGAGCTCCACAAACTGGTTGTCAATTAGCAACTACTGCTATTTTAGATCCAGCTGCCCCAGAGGACGTACTGGAGTAAAACAGGCTTCAGAGGTTTAAATCAGTTTAGCCTGACTTCTTTTGTAGGATTATCACTGAACTGTCCTCCAAAGCTGTTTGCCCAGAAGCCATATTTTCCCTTGAGCAATTCTGTGGTAAGTTCCCACAAAACCAGTTCTAAAATGTTAAAGTGTATTCCACAAGCAAGATTTAAACTTTAAACGATCTCTGAGTAAGCCAGTTTTCATTTAACTACTAGATTTTTGCTACTTGTGAAAATGTTTTACATCATGGTTCATGTGTAAGACTGTTCTTAGCAAATTGTAAGAGCTTCAGTCAGAAAAAAAAAATCACATCCACTAAGAGGAACATTGAAAAATAATATTTTTATATTCATAGAAACTCCCGACAAGGATGAAGATTAAAATATTATAGATCATGTAAAAACAGGGATGAATCTTGTAAGTATAACATGAAGCAAAAATGACAACACCCAAAATACTATATGCAATAAGATTGTATCGATATCAGTTTAAAAAGAGCAAACTCCACCATATTACTTAGAGACACATTCAACTATAAACATAAAAACAATTCTCACAAGATAAGTTCAGAGGATAACTCTAGTAAGAGATGTCAATTTAAAACCCATAAATTTTAATAAAGATAGAGAATATTGAAATAAGTGAAATAGGTAAAGGGGAATAAGATTGTATTTGTGATGAGCACTGAGTAATCTGTAGAATTGTTGAATCATTATATTGTACAACTGAAACTAATTACAATATAGTGTGTTAATTATACTTGAATTCAAAATAAAATTTTTAAAAAAGAGAAAAGAATATTGATGTTTTTTAAATTTGTGTTGAATGCATTTTAAGATTCCTAACTTTTGAAACTCCTCTGATTTCACTATGCCTTTTAGACAAATCTAAATAGTACAGTTTTCCTTATTTGAGAAATATACACTCCAGACATACCATAATCTAGAAATTTAAACCTACTATAATCTCCCTTCTTAGAGTCTGTGCCTTGTAGTTCTTTTAGATGTAATTCTCCATTATTCTAAGGAATCCTGTTTACGGGCAGATGAGGTATGGGGAAAGGAGAAGCTTTCTATAATCCTAGAAGTAGGTCTCAGGCTTTAGTAGACCTGTGTCTCTGGTCTGTGAAATTCACAAGCATGTCTCAGCTTCCCCTCAACCTCTTATTGAGAAAGGGCACTAACGTTGATTATTTCCCTACTTCTAGTGTTAAACTCTGGCAAATAAGTTTACTTTGACGGCAGGCAGAGAACAAAAAGTTCTGGACATATTCCAAAACGAGTATTTTTCCATGGGCATATTCCCCATGACTCAATTTTCCCCTCCTCCTGCTGGAACATGAGGGGAGTTTTTTAGGTCTTTATCCTGGGAAACTAGAGGAGCTCTACAGGCAAATCTCACTACAGTGACACCCATGGCTGTGTCCCCTGGAGTTTTTAACTCACACACAAAGCTCCCAACAGTTCATCAATTACCACCATTTAAATATTTTTCCATTCCTGTTCCCACATCTTCTGCTCCTGGTAAGCTGTGATTCTCTGTATTTGCCTGTACCTCTAGTTGTAGGCAAGGTATGATTTTGTCATGTAACCTCCATTCTCTGGCATATCTAAGCAGAGTTGTTGATTTTTGATTTGTTCAGCTTTTCTCTCTATGGAAGGATGGACATGATGTTTTTTAAGCTTTTTGTATGTCCTAGCAGAAATAGGAAGTTCTGAACATATATATTTACATGAAATTCAGAATTTTAAAAGGGTTTAGAGACTTTAATACACACACACACATATATATTTAAAGATTTATTTATTTATGAGAAAGCAGGAGCAAAGTGGAGAGGGGTAGAGGGAGAGAATCATCAAGAAGACTCCCCACGGAATGAGGAGCCCGAAGTAGCTGGATCTCACCACCCATGACATCATGACCTAAGCTGAAACAAAGCACCCGATGCTTAACCGACTGAGCCACCAAGGTGCCCCAAGAAATTAATATATTTAAAGAGTCAAAATCTATCAAATTTGCAACTGGAAGTAATTTCAATGGTAAACACCACATCCCACAATATTATGGTAGGGAAACATCTTACATTTGACTACATTTATTCAGTTCTTACGACATAAAGAATCCTGTTTAAAGCAATGAAATAATTTTTTTCATGTTCCTCAGCCTAAAATCTATTATCACAACAGCAGGTGTCATACAGCATAGGTTTTTTTCTATTCTTGTTTTGGATGCGATTCAGTGTAAATTCAGCTAATATGAACCTGGCAACTATTAGGAACTAAGCTAGTGCCTTACTTGCTTTTAGTCAAGAGTATTTACAAACCTTGAATACGAAAACATCATTTAAAAGTAAAAGGAAATATGTACTTAAGTAAATTCATAAAAACATACCACTGTGTAATAATATAGTGGTTTTCACGAGGAAAACCGAAAGAAATATATGAATGATATGATGGCCTTGGGAAAGGTGAAAGGGAAAGTGAGGCATGAAAAGTCATAAAGCTACCATTAAAGGGGAAGTGCAGGTAAAAGATGGCAAAGTCAGAGAAGCAAATAAACAACAAATGGAAAAAAAAAAACAGCATTAGAATAAAAGGAGCAGAGAAGCAACAGGATCACCTGGGGAAATTTTTATTTTGCCATTTGATGATCCAAGAATGTATAAGCTGACTCTTATCACCCTGCTAAAATTGCCATTCTTTATCTCCACCAATATCCGTAATTCCATTAATTTGAGATTTATTTTAGTTTATAATTTCACACCTTGGAATACTCTGATTTAAATATGCTCATCAGACTCAAACCTCAGGACTCAGAAGTTAGAAATGCTCTTTCCTTACAGTAGACTATTCTGAGAAAATAAGAATTTTAATATTGGAAGCTGGTTATCATTTCAATTGTACATATGCATTAGTTCTGCAATGACCAAGAATTTTAAAGCACTACACATTCTATGGGCATACTGGATTTTGAAATAATCCAAAATGTTTTCAGAAAGTTTAATCATTGCAGTTAGAGGGAACAGTCTCAATGTTATCAGTTATAGTTACTCAATAGAGGCTGAGATATAAATAAAAGGCCACAGAATTATTTCAGATAATTGGTAAAATAAATTAATGCCACCATTTATTTCACATTCAAGAAATTATATTTGAGTAAAAATAAGAGAAAGTCACATTATTACAGAAATAATACATACATACTATACATAGTGGTAGGGTCAGTACTCCTTCCAAAAAGAATTTCTCTATGTAACTTCGCACAGAGGGTAGAGGACAACTATACATAGCAGAAGGTCTGTTAACAAAAGATATTCTACTTGATTGGAGCTCTTTTATTTCCCCAACTCTTCTTTCCAGGTGGCTCTCAAAAACTGCTTGAAGTGTGTGGATTAGTAGACATTTATCTGAACTGTCATTATGTATCACATTTTTGAACATCAGTCTAAATTCTTATCATGTACTTACTAGTTAAGAGCCTGCTCAAAGTCTGAAGTCTAGAGGCTTTAATAATTAGGTAACAATTATTTATAATTAGCATATTCAATGTTAGTATGCAAATACTTTTATTAAAATAACTTTACAAGATCTTAGTTTGTAGTCCTTGAATTTCACAGAATTAATTAATTAATTAATATTATTAGTTTGAAAGATTTTATTTATTTGACAGAAAGAAAGACAGCACAAGCAGGGGAAGCTGTAGGCAGAGGGAGAGGGAGAGGCAGGCTCCCTGCTGAGCAGAGAGCCTGACTCAGGGATCGATCCCACGACCCTGGGTGGGATGGTGGGATGGTGGGATGGTGACCTGAGCTGAAGGCAGACGCTCAACTGACTGAGCCACCCAGATGCTCTGAATTTCAAAGAATTTAAAGCTTTTGCTCAGTAAATATTTCCACTGGTTAGTCCAACACTGACATAATCTTGCCTGTCAGGATGGATATTGTTTTTCTTTACATCTCTCTTCTCCTTTTGTTCCACCACCAAACGTAAAGATACAGAAAAAGGTGTGGATGATTTTGTTAAGAGTCTGATTCATATGAAAATATGTTTAAATTGAACCTCTGATTGACTACTTTAATAAGTCTAGTAAAGTTAATAACCTAAGTTGTCTGAACAATTCAGCTCTACGTAGTGTTTCCAGTTCATGAGTTTAGCTGAGTTTAAAATAATGTCTTAAATATTCTATTTTCACGGAGTCAGTGATACATATGAATTAACTTCATTGTATATTTTAACATACAGCTAATCTTCAATTTTTGGTATTTTTAATTTAACTTCTTTACTCATTCCCTATTAAATAACTAGTAATCATATTTCACTCTTCAAACCATTACACACTCATTTCTAAATTTCTAAAGCAAAGGCCACATGGGTAGTGACTAAGAAAGGCAGTAGCAGGACTTGCTTTTGGAAAGGTCAGATATACAAGATCCAAAGTCTTGAAAATTTGAAGTATTTATCAATAAAATGTAGCTATTAAAATGATTATAACATTTATTTAGTTGTATTGGTTTGTATTGTTTTGAGAGACAAAGAATATATCAAACTTTGGCTTCCCTATTCAGGCTTTAGAGCATTATGAAATCCAAAAGATTTCCCTAAGAACTTTTATGTTCTAGGACATCAAAAATATTGCATTATTTATACATGTGTATTATATGTTTATATCTGAAATATTGATGTATATATAATTCAATGCATTTATAAGTGTACATACTTATAGGGTTCATTGAAAGCTGCATTATATACCTTGCAGTTATCATGCATACAGTTTTTATTACTTCTAGCAGACATTTACTTTTGTTATAGATGCATATCTGAAAATATAATGGTAATATAAATAAATATACAATCATTGGCTTTTAATACTAATTTTCAGTAAATTTAAAGCAAGATCGATCTCTACTAATAATGAATGGTAATAACACTCATAAAATGTTATAAAACTATAACATAAAGGTATTAAACTCCCACTGATAAGATAGGAATATCATCTTTCTGCAAATATGGTAATAGTTCAAGTGGTGGAATTAAATTTACTGCAGACAAAAGTAAACATTAATTACATTTTTAAGAAAGCAAATGAAAAGTTATGTAAAAATTATCTGCAGTCCTAACTACTTGTACATTGATTCTAAACTTTATTGAGATTTCCATGAAGTTCTACTAAAGTTACAGGAGATAATGCCACCAATATTAGCTTAACTACAACTTTACCTCTAGTACAAAAATCCTTAATGTCATGCCTGAATCTACTCTAACATAATCCATTCTATTTTATAATCCCAGTAATCAACAACCCCTACTACTATGTCACAGTTTCAGATATGACATTTAATCTATTTTGTGACAGAAAAATGAATTCAGCAAATGAATTACTGGCATTATTTAAAAAAGTTTACTGTAGCTTAAATAAAAGTTGAAATCTTAATAGAAATTAGTTTAATGTACATGCTTTAAAAATGACAATAACTTTTTTAGATTGGCCTTGAAATCTTCCATGTAGATAATTAAAGGGGAAAAAGGCAAGGTATTTTCTACTTATGGGATATGTCAATTTAAGAGGCACCTTTGACAAAACTTCGGAAAAATAAAAAAAAAAAAACTCTAGTGCGATAAACGTTCTTCATTCTTCAAACTACCATATAATGGCATATATTCAGGCTTGGAATATCATGTCATTTTTTAAACTATAGCAATACAAGTTGATATCCAGACTTCACCTTGAGATTAAAGATTCTTCTGAATTGCTTTTGTCATAAACAACTGTTTATAGCATCACATCAACTTACCGTTGCCTGAAATCCTATTCTCTATTTTAGTGCATTTGTGGCTCTGCTACTGCCAGTAAACATGGGGAAGCCTGTTTAGATTCTGTCTGCAAGTTAATTTAAATACACAAACACATGCTCTGGTTTTATAAGTATCTTAAGTCAAGTGTTCTAACACACGCACAAATTCCCCGGTGGACCCTCCTTTCAGGAATAATTTAGCCACAGTCTGTATGTTAGCATAATGTACACCTTAGAGTAGTAGTTGCTAATTGTAATTGCTGGTGCTTGCTACCATGAACATATCACTCAAAGTTTGCTCCCAAGCTGAGACCCTTTTTCTAGGCAATTTACTTAAGAACTTTACATCCTGATGAATTTAAAGCAATTTATGAACTCAGGTTCCTTATTAATGCAAAACAGTCATATCAAAACAGTGAGAAGAAAATAAAGAGCTATCTAGGGAAAATAATTAGTACTACAGAGACTTTAACCAAAAGAATTAGATTAGCTAAATGAAAATGCAAAAACATATTACAGAACCATATGTGCCTTATGATACCATAATTTTAAAGCAAGATCATACTATATGGGAAATCTTGGGTGTAATACTTGATAATTATCTGCTGTGTCATCTTGAGTATTAAGTCTGAGAATATGTTTCTTTATCTAGTGAAGAGATGATATAAATGCAACTTCTTTATAGCAATGAATTATTCTGTTGCAACATCAAATGTAAAACTTCAAGGTCATTCTGTATTTTAGGCAGTCTTTCTATCTCCTATATCCTGGCTAAATTTGCTGAATGTTAATTTGTACAGGAAGAGCCAGTGTTAAACCACCTTATTATTGATTGTGCAAGAGCAAAGTAATATGTCACTATCAGTTGCATAAATGACTCAGAAAGAAATTAATTAAAGGACAAAGATCAAAGTTACTGAGAGGAAAAAAAAAAAAACTGAAAAACTCCCCAGGAGGTTGTTTGTTGTCATTAGTAGAGAAAAAGACTCAACCAGTCTTTTTAAAAAGAGAATCTACAGGTATTTGCAGTTATACAGTAACCACCTGTAAACTGCAACTTGACTTGGGCTATCAAGCTGTGAAATACATTGCTGACAAGGTGACAAACCTTCTTTTGCCACATAAGGACACTTATAAGGATACTTACTTGTCCTTATACTCCAATAAAAAGCACAATGGTTATATAAATACTCCAATAAAAAGAGCAATGGTTATATAAACTGAAAATTTCAGCAAAGACACATATAAAATGTGGAGCATATATAGGAAAATTTCAGCTTCAAATCACCAAATATATTTTTACTTCAATAGCTCATAAGTTAACTGGAGATTTAAAAAAAAATAAAAATAAAATGTGTTTATTTGATGTGGATGGTAGCTACTCTGGAGTCATGGGAATTATGATGTTTGTGCTTGTCTCAGGACCAGAATAAAAGACTCCTTAATGTTCCAGCTGTTATAGGCCCATTCTGAAGATGATTCAGTCTTACTTTACAATTTAAAAGATTATGCATAGATTTTACAAAATAAAATTTTTTTACTGGAGCACTGAGGAGGCCTGAAACTCATACCCCAAATAAGAAATTTGAGTTGAATGTTATTGTTGTCAATCATCTTGCTTATTGAGGCAATTGACCATGTCATTTCACCCTGGAAAAAGAGTGTTCTGGGAGCTTGTGCATGGATGAGCTTTTCTCCATCTGTTTCTCCTAAGACAAATTAGTCTTTACTTTTGAGATTCTTAAAGAAAGAGAAAATTTACCAAAATAGGCCTGAAAAATCAACAAGAGTAATATCTTAGTTTTAAAAATTACTTTCTTTTAAAAAATAAAATTGGTTAAAAATCCTGTTTGATGTTTTGATGTCTGTCCTTTGGAATTCTGAAACTTTTACACATTGCCTTATAAAATAAATTTATTTAGGAAATAGGAAAAATAAAGAAATTCTTCCTAATAGGCTAAGAATCTCCAAAAGATTAACATATTAGCTAAAGCAGTTATCCAGATCCATGAATGATGGGAAGTTCATTTATTTAACTATTATTTTCAATGTGACCAACTAGAGTCATAAGAAACTTGATTCACTTAATAATATGAATTGAGGTAAGTTAATGATTTATATATGAAAAAAATAAACAAAAAATTTTAGGTTATAACCAGTCCCAGTGAAGGCAGGATATTCCAAGTATGAAAACAAAGTAATAACTAAAAAAAAGATTAGATGTAATAAGAAAATATTTTAAAATTCCATAGAGCATAAATGTAAACGCAATTAAAAGTCAGTATGAAAATTCACATGCTATATCTAAGGTACTTTCCAAATTAATTAATAAAAAAAAATTAAGTACAGAAATAAAAGTACCTGAGCAGGTGATTTTGAAAAGTAGAGGTAAAATAATAATAAATAATTATCCATCCATCCACTCTTTTCTCAGTTTAGCAATCAATCCATCTACTCAGTATATATCTACCCAGCCTCCAGTATGTTTCAGGCAATAAGCATGGAAACACTTTTATTCTCATTTGTAATAAATGAAATGAAATTTCTATGATAAGGTAATAACATATTGTAACACATTATTGTAGTAAAATGAATTACAATGAAACCTAATAGGTTGAGGCGCTCAAGCAGATTTCATAGAATGAAGAAGTGCACATAGCCATTTTCATAAAATGTTCATCGAAAGCAAAATTGGTACAAACTTTCTTCAGAGAAAGTCATCACATTTTATGTCACCTTAAGGAGGCAGTAGTCAGCCCTATTTATAGGAAGCATATAATAGGTTTCCATGGCTCAACTGCGCATATTGTCACTTTTTTCCCCCGAAGCTGTTTATATTGTTTTAATACCTTGAATGAAGAGTGTTGGGCAAGAAACAATGAAGTTACCAGATTGAAACTATTTGAAATCCATTTCTGACTGGCCATCACAAGATGCACCAGCTCAGCTGGAAAATGCTTCTTCCTAGTAGCACCATCTCAAGTATGTGCCGACGTCTCAGGAAGTTGAGATATTAATTGGAGGTCAAATAATCTTGCTCTTCCTGGATTATTATCTTGGCTATCTAATTGGAAAAGTTTCCCCTTGATAATGCCATGATTACCCCCTTAAAACAAACACATGAATCAACCTGTTTTATGAAAAAAGAGGCCAAAACATTATCCTTTGTTTTGTTTACCTTAGTCAACATCTGAATACATTTACACTGAAATAAGTCCTTAAGCAGAAATTCTAATAAAGTCTAGAGTTAGACTTCTGTTTATACCTCTATAATTGGCAAATTATTATTTTGTGTGTTTATGTTTAATTAATACCCATTTTCTTAATTATGTGTATTAGTATATGAAAATATTTGCAAAGACTGGTTTCCTGCTATGAAATGTTTTTTTTTCCTTATATTTTCAAAGATAGAGTTTACAAATCAATTCGAGGATATTAGTTTTCCCTAGCACAAACAATACTTATATTTTAAAGCTGATGAAAGTAAGTTACAAAGTAAAATGTATCTCATTTCAGATTTGTTTGTTCCAGGTAAAGAAACAAATTTGAGACTCTCTAAGCAAGAAAATGAGACTTCTAATGAGCAGCTTACTGAACTATATATAAGAAAGTTTTGTATCAATAGACTGATTTTCCCGATAACAGATGCAAAAATATTACACCAGCGAAGTTCCATGATCGCACTTACACCAACATGATTTGTGCTTTTATGTTCAACTGTCTTTAGTAAGCATCTTTGCCCCACATCAATCCTCAAATACAGAAATAAATGTTTGTCGGATGAAAAAGAAAAAAAAGGTAAGAAAATATTGTAATCTCCCAAATGATGGAAATGAGGAATGGGAACATGTTCTTGAGTTCAGAAAGCCACTCTTTCCGTTTCTTTCTCTTGGGGTCTACTGTAAAAGTTCTCATCCCTCATTCATAGCTGATTTACTCATTTTTCAGCAGTTTGAACAGTTTGGTTATTGTGAGCATATGATAAAAGGGAGTAGGCCACATTTAAATAACTACAATTAAAGAATACTCAGAAGAAACTAGAATCCCTCACTCATAATTTCAAGTCATCGAAGCATGAATCACTAACCTTATTTTCAGCCGATGACCAATCATATCATAAATCATCGCCAGAGAGTGTGGCAGACTAAGTAATAGAAATATGGCAGTCTCTACCCAGTCCTGTGAGAGGGGGATTTTCAGACAAAAGTGATTATTTAAGCCGGCTATCCCCTACAGAGGGTTTTTTCTTCAGTATATGTTGTATGAACACAGTCAGAAAACAAAGAAACAAACCTGGAAGTAGATGTAGCAAATGTTAACAGTATTTTCTGAAGGATTTGTTTTCTGTTTCTCATACTTTCTTTTTATAATGATTGAAATTATTAAGTATTGAAAAGATGGAGTACTAAAGGGTTCAATTTTTTTTTTTTAATACAAGACATTTTGGTTGAATTTTGGCTTAACTCTCATTATGTTATCTGTATTATAAACATGGCATGAATCCTGAATGTGAAATGCGCTGAGAGGAGTAAGGGGTGGAAAATGGGAAAGAGAAACTATAACAAATTAGAAAAGCTAACTTGACACAGCCTGTTGAACAGCTTAAATTTAGGTGATACGTATGCTCTATGTTGGCCATTTTAATCACATTTTCAGTTTGAATAGTTTTGATTTTTAAATGCTGGGGGAATATCTATACTGTCTTCTAACCAAGGGTCCTGAAATGAGGAAGACAGTGGCTAAATTAATAATTAAGTATGATTTGGAGACACCCCCCACCCCGGCTTCTTTCAAATTGGAGCATAGCACAACTTGTGGAGAGTAAAGGATAGAGTTTATACTCTACAATTTTTGTGATTTCATTTTCTCTCTCACACACTCATTCTTATCATACTGGTCTTTTCTTTTTTACCCCCCATTTAGAAGAGGGAAATCTCAGCACAGTTAATGGCACTTGCACAAAAAAAGAGTTGAAAAATGAAACTTTTTAAACTTTATTTTTAGAACACAAGCAAGCATTTCACTACTTCTTAAAAAGTTCCACATTAATGAAGTCAGCTGCTGACAGTGAGAATCAGTCTGTTTGGGGCCAATATTGTTACATTTATAAATAAACCTACTTGGGTTATGAAGAGATTGGTACCCTCACATTATTCCTAGATTATTTACAAGTAATTTGTAAATAATGTATTTACAAATCAGTAAAAATATACATACTTATATATATATGTACGCACACACATTTTTATCTATTTTTGAGATTGCATATTATCCACTTCTTTCTATGCTGTATGAATAGATGACCATTGGTTTATTGTCATTGCTGAAATGTGTTATGTATCTATGTGTCCCTTCTGTCTAGTGTCCATGAGAGCCATTGTTCCATTAACTAACACATTAATTGCCAGAGTCTACTGCTTTATCTTCATAATCTATTTGTACAATATTCAGATTGTTTTCAAATAAAGTTGAGTTTGTACTGCTACTGGCATAGAAGTAACACTAGAACTATTAGCACCTAAGTTTGATCTAGACAGGAAAATTGCATGGGTAAATTTGTGTCGAAGATCTCTAACAGATTAGTGTAAGCTATGAAATCATTTCTTCCTTCTGGCCTCTCTTTTCCTTCTTCTCTTTTTTCCTTTTACTGTTCCTTGCCTCTGCACCCTCTTTTTCTTTTTCTTTGGTGCAACCTGAACCAGTAATAACTGCTTTCAAATCTAAATTGCCAGACCAATATTTTGAACATGAAAAAGGTATATTGATCTACCTTTAGATTACCAGTCCATAAAATTAAACCTACAGAATTTTTCATTAATTTAAAAATATCATTTATATGTTTAAAGCGTGTATATCAGAAAAAAGAGATGCTGGGAGGCTAGCTAAAGGAACCAATGATTAATAAACAAATGCATTTGGTTTCAGTTTGAGGTGCAGTTTTAGTGCTCTGAAAGCTGTTACATTATTGTAATTTTATAATAAAATCATAACATTCCTACAGTAATGAAATTTCAGTTTTTCAAAATTCTAAAACCAAAATGAATATGCATAGACTAAATAACACAAAGATTAATTCTAATTATTAATAATACAATGAGTAATAAGAAATAATACCTTTAACTGACTAAGATCATTGTGTATATTTTTTTCTCATAAATACAGTAATTATAATAAGGTGAAGGAAATGACAGTAAAGAGTTAAAATAGAAAAAGCAGATCAGAGTGGAGTATATATTTAAGTTGCATAGCAACCTACAAAAGCAACAAAAGGAGAAAGTAAATTCCCTGAAATCACAAGAGTTTTTAGAACAAGAGATACAAAAGCATATATTTTTAGAAAGATTAAAAAGTCAAAATATCAAGATTTTAGAAAACAGAATATTCATACAAAAGTACAATGCATATTTAGTGGACAATGTATGATATATCTAACAGTTATGTTTTGCTTTTTTCATTAATTTGAATGTAAAGTATATTTGAAACTTAAGTTTCATAACAGAAAACATAAATACTTAAATATACTAAGTATAACGAATAAAACAGGATGATAGTAGAGGGATAAGGAGATAATGCCAAATGTAAGGTTACTTTTACATAGCATGTTTTACTATTTCTATTTTATTCTCTCTTTTTCCATCCAATCTTTTAAGGGTATGGTATTCACTGGTATATGGACAAGTGAAGAGTTAGTATTAATAATAACCTTTGTGAAATATCTATGATGACATCATTTTTTATATTTGCAAAGGTGGTCATTAAGCAGAGATATATGCTACAAGTTTTTAGCAATTCTAACTTGACAACATGTTTGGAAAGGGGCATATTACTTTTTAGAACCAGAATTAATAATCAGAAAGGTGAAAAAAAAGCTTATTTTTCAAAAATGGCCCAATAATAACACAGATCTTAATAATAGGCACTGACTTTTATAATATGTAGGGGATATTATAATAAGGAAGTAAGTGCTAATTTGTTGAATTGTGTTGAAGACATAAAATGAGAATAAAATAATGGTATTTTATATTAGACATCACTGAGGCAGGCAAAATTAGATTTAGAAATTCAATTTTTTGTAGTAGTAGTTATATAATGGAATAATAAGTAAACTCAATCTATTGCATCAAAGACTCAGAAGAAAACATTGGAATTAAAATGGCAACAAACATAAATTACTTTGAGATGGTTTAGAAAGGAAAATCACAGTGCAATTCACTAGAAATTAAGGTTGAAATAAAATGATCTAAGCATCAAATTGAAATTAGACCTAAAATATTCTCCAGAGCTAATCTAGCAATGAGAAAGGTCAATCAAGATTCAGATAAAATAGAATATGAATCCATTTTCAAAAGAAGAAAATAATAATTAACAAATACTCAATATGATGAGTGTTACTGAACTTAAGATTTCTCCTTGAGATTCTCTCAAGGAGAAGGAGGAGATAAATTAGATTTTTCTAGGGAATTTGGATATACAGGGAGCGTGCAATTGACAGAGACAGAGTAGCTGTGGTTACCAAAATGAGTAGCAGAGATGAATAAGTAAGTAGACATGTCTAATGTTATCGGCAAATTAATCTTGGTCACCTTAAGGCTGAAGAGATGGACAGTCTCTAAAAGCCTCAGTGATCTGCGTAAGTAGAAAATCTTTAAGATTTTTAACAAAAGATCGTAGGAACTTTATTCCTAATTCAGGACTCAGAGTCTCTTTAATGAGAGAATGAGTTAATTTGAGAAATGAGTCTGGTATGATTGCTGAAATTTATATTCTAAGTTCTCCTCTTGTCTTTCCCAAATAACCATTTAGCAGTGTGACTATCCATTGGGGAACATAATTATATAGGAAACAAGAGAAATCATAATTTTATGGGATTGCTGGACATGGACTCAGAATTTGAACTAATTCCTGAAAACTCAAAAGTCATCGAGGTCCACCAGTTAAAAATTTTCACAAATCAGATTAATGGTTTTTTGGCTTAAATCTGCTTCTCAGTAGACACATTGGTGTTTATCTTCCTTGTGTCTATTTCTCCAGTCCTGGAATGCAGTTGGAACAGATATATTCAGTCTCAAGCATATCTATCTGCACATAGTTTCCTGATCTATAAAGTGAGGATTATTATGATATGAAAAACCAAGTACAAGTCCCTCAGATTGTCTCTACAGACCATAACAGAAGCATTGCCCCATTTCTGGAGAGATTAAAGAGTTTAGTTCTATCATAAATAATTTTCAAGGATGTCAAGTCCTATCAAATTTTGAAGTCTTGTTGTTTTAAACTTAACATATATATCTAGGAGCAATTTGAATACATTTTTATGCGGTGTGGAGTATGCACCAATGTTTACTTTTTGCATATATGTACCCAGTTTTTCCAACAGAATATGTTAAAAATACTATTCTTTCTCTACTGAATGCCTTCAATCTTTTTTAAAAGTCAATTTATCAAAATCAAAATAAGGCTATTTCTGAAGTATCTATTTTATTAGATTGATTGATTTTAAAGAACGGTTTTAGATTAAGAGAAAAATTAAGAAGGTAGTAGAGTTCACATATACTGTCCTACTCAGTGTATGTGAGAGAGAGAGGGAGAGGTAGGGAGAGAGAGAGAGAGAGAAAGTGCATGCAAGTGGGGCCAGGGAGAGAGACAGACTCCATGCTTAGTGCAGAGCCTGACTCAGGCCTTGATCTAAGGACCCTGAGATCATGACCTGAGCGGAAATCAACAGTTGGACCCTTAACGGACTGAGCCACCCAGGTGCTCCTGGTATATGGAATTTCTTAAAATTAATGAACCAATACAGATATTGATACATTATTATTGACTCAAATCCATTGTTTAGTGTAATTTTCTTGGTTTTACCTAAAGTCTTTTTCTATCCCAAGATCCCCTCCAGGAAATCAGATTACCTTAGGGCATCATGTATCCATAGACTCCTCTTGTTTCACAGACATTTCTTGTTTTTGATGATCTTTACAGTCTTGAGCAATACTAGCCTAGTACTGGGACACTTGGGTGCTTCAGTTGGTTAAGCCTCTGCCTTTGGCTCAGGTCATGATCCCAGGGTCCTGGGATTGAGTCCCTCATCGCATTGGGTTCTTTGCTCAGCAGGAAGCCTGCTTCTCCCTCTGCCTGCTCTGCCTGCCACTTCCCCTGCTTGTGCTTTCTCTCTCTCTGACAAATAAATAAATAAAACCTTTAAAAAAAATACTGGCCAAGTATTTTGCAAGATGTGCCTATATGTTAATTTGTATGGTGGTTTTTTAGTTCTTTTTTTCATGATTAGATTGGGGTTATAGATTTTTGGGAGGAAAAACGACAGAGATGAAGTGAGATTTTCAACTCATTACGTCAAGCGTACATACCATCAACATGATTTACACTGTAGATACTGATCTAGATCACCTGGCTGAAGTTGTTTGTCAGACTTCTACACCATAAAGTTAGGCTTTGATCACTTTTTCACACTGTACTTGTGAGAAAGAAAACAGCAAGCACAACCAAGATTTAGGGTGGGTGTTTATAATCCCCACTTTAAGGGCAGAGTATCTACATAGATGATTTGGAATTCTTCTGCCTCAGAGATTTGTCTCTTCTCTACCATTAATTTGTTTATTCAGTTATGTATGTACATCGGTATCAGCTCATGGATATTGATGTTATGCCTTGAGATGTTATACCTACTTTATTTTGGTGGTCAAATTGTCCCAGCTTTGGCCATTGGGAACTCTTTCAGTTGGCATCTGTGTTCCTTTGTTACAGAACAATTAATGCATTTTTTAGTGATCAATGTATTTTTAAGTATCTTTATCATGGAGGGTATGATCCTGTCCCA
Organism: Ailuropoda melanoleuca; assembly: GCF_002007445.2. Taxonomy (NCBI): domain Eukaryota; kingdom Metazoa; phylum Chordata; class Mammalia; order Carnivora; family Ursidae; genus Ailuropoda; species Ailuropoda melanoleuca. Next base: position 76,783,048 of record NC_048226.1, read on the forward strand.
TTTAACATGACCATTCATTACATTTTTTAATTTTGACAACTATATTTTGTTTTATAGTTTCTCCTTTTTTTTCACTATTGCCTTTTTCACGACATTGTATGATTTCTTTGAAGTCTTATTTTTTATCTTTTTTTTGGTTCTATTTTTCATCTTTTAAAAAAACATGATATTTTATCAACAAGAGCCAAATTATAGAAAGAACCCAGATGTCCATTGACTGATGAGTGGATAAAGAAGTTTTTTATATATATACATATATATATATATATATATATATGTATATATATATATAATGGAATATTATTCAGCTATAAAAAATGAAATCTTGTCAAGCAATGACATGGATGGAACTAGAGAGTATTATGCTAAGTGAAATTAGTCAGTCAGAGAAAGACGAATACCATATGACTTCACTCATATGTGGAATTTAAGAAACAAAACGAATGAACATAGGGGAATACAAAGAGAGAGCCAAATCGAGAAACAGACTCTTTACTATAGAAAACAAACTGATGGTTACTGGAGGGGCAGTGGGCGGGAGTATAGGTTAAATGGATGATGGGTATTAAAGAGAGCACTTGTTGAGATGAGCACTGGGCATTGTGTGTAAGTGATGAACCACTAAATTCTATATCTGAAACTAGTATGAACTGTATGTTACTAGCGGGAATATAAATACAAACTTGGAGAAAAAAAAAAGAATATGCTAGTATTTTATTCATTTTAAATTGTCTAATGGATGTTAATTCTTTGGGTTTTTCTTCCTGCCTTTTTATGGGCTCATTTCTTGATCTTGTTTTAAATATTTCAAGATAAGCTCATCATCGTCTCATTGATTTTATAGCTTGTCTTTCAGTTGTGTGTGTTTCTACAACTCACTTCCTACAGAGTTCAAGAACCTTTGCCTACATTTTGCTTGCTTCCTACAGAGCTCAAGAAACTTCACAAGTCCTTAGTTGGCTTCTGTAGTAATTCTTTGACTGTGTATTCCAGCACTAAGTGTATGTTGTAAATTTTGAACTCTGATTATAAAATTCATATGTTTCAGATTTAAGGCTTCAATTTCTCTCAAAGGAGTAAGTTTTTAAAGCTCAAAGTCACAGGTGGATGACAAACACCATTGCCATTATTCTAGCTAACGGTGGGTTAAAGATGTTGGTTGATTTACTAATTTCTTTTTAAGCTGAGGAGCCGCACTTCAAAATTTGAGGAATATCACTCCTATTTCCCTTAGGTGAAGACATAAAGTCATTCAGTGGTCTCAGTCAATCAGATTCCATGGTTTATAGTACTCTGGGCTCTTCTTAGGATGCCAGTTTGCTCTTTTTCTTCTGTAGTTTTGAGCTCCTTCTTTATTTCTAGCACTTGTTATTTCACTTTACTTTTAACTGTAAGACAGAGTCTGGCTGCAGCTTTGATGTTTGACTACTGATGTATTTCAAGCCCAAGACTTCTTTGTACATTTCTTGTCCCACACCTTAGCAAGCCCATTTACAAGTCTACAGGCTCCTTCCTTTGGTTCTGGTGGAAAGTTCAAACCACACAAAATCCAGGACAATGAGTGGGGACTCTAAACCTGAAATTACCCTCAAATCACTATAAAACTCCAAACTATTTGTTCCTGTTTGCTCTATTTTTTTCAAAGATTTTATTTATTTATTTGACAGAGAGAGAGCAGAAGCAGGGGGATCAGCAGAGAGAAAGGAGAAGCAGACTCTTGATCCCAAGACCCTGGGATCATGACCTGAGCCAAAGGCAGATGCTTAACCTACTGAGCCACCTAGGCATCCCTCCTCTTTGCTCTATTAAGTCATTTTTGTAGTTTAGTGTAAGTCTGCCTTGCTTTCCCAAGAAAACTTTATAATGTGAGTAATAAATGTGTCTTAATACCTCTTGGTACTTGGGTAACATCATCTATCTCAATATTTGAACTGAATTCTGGATTGTGGGTTGATCCTGCCTTCCATTGGGCAACCACGAGACACTAATCCAGGTGTAGCTTAGGAGCAATTTTTGTATTAATTTATATTGTGGCAGGGGCCCAAAGGTCATACCACCATTTTTTTGGACATCAATGTACAACTATTTTCAATTTCAGCCATTAGTTTTGGAACGTAAAACAAACAATGAAATATATTGCATTTCATCCATTATATTGACAAAAGAAAAAAAGATAATATGGCATATAATTAACATTGTAAAATGAGCACTCTCCTACATTGCTGATGGGATGGTAAATCAGTATCTTCCTGGAGCCAATTTGTTAATATTTAAGAGAAGACTTTATAATGAGAAACACAGAAAATGTAGGGAGGAAATGTCCACAACTGGACAAGGGGAAGGAAGTCACTAAGCCCTCAAATATTTTTAAACTCTTTAACTCTGAAAATAAACTTTAAAAAATGATAAAATAAAAAATGATAAAATCAAAGGAACACTTTGCTAAAATGTATGTCATAATTGAATCTAATATTGTATAATTCAAAACATTTTAAACCTTACTCCACCTCCAAACACACACATGCACATACACACACAGAGAAAAGACAGGTGGTGGAGAAGAGAGAGAAGTGAATTCATCAGTTTTTTTTTTAAAAGAGGCAGTACTGAAAGAATATACATAAGTGTAAAGAAATAGCCTCAACATCAGTTTGTTTTTTATTTTGTACTTCAGATTTAGGATTATAACTTTAAAGATAATCAAGGAAATAAATGCATACTCAGTCCCTGTGAAACATTCCTATATGTTCCTTTGACATTACTGCTCCAATCTTCTTATGTAGAACTGATATTTTTCATTACCTGCCATCCCTTCATCCCTGTGGCTGAAAGTCACAATGGCATGCCCTTCACAGGCTACAGGAATAAGATATGTGACTTAAACTTGTGGCAGTAAATCACAATATTCTCACTTTCCCAGATTGTAGGGCTAAGTTCATGTCAATTAAGTAGACCATTTATCCTCTTGGTCATACCACTGGGCTCAAGACTGGCCATATCAATGAAGTATATCCAATGAGAAAATATGAATGTGTTTGATGTATAGTCACTGATAAAGATAAGATATTTTATGCTGCTGATTCATTAAACCGCTGGAATGTTCCTTGGTGTTACAAACAGGTGTCATTTTCCCCAGGTATTGAGAACCTCTTATAGAATAAAGTCAACAAACAGAGGCAAACAAATCTACAGAAAAGATAAGGGGAAAAGCACTGATACCTTCTTATGAACAACTGGATCGAAGCATGAAGCTAGTTATGTTTATATGGTCCAATAAAGCCACACTCCCTTTCATTCTTAAGACAGTTTGAGTTCAGTTTCAATCTCTTCTAATGAGAAAGTGATTCCGAATGAATAAACTCTTCATATCTAGAGAACACTTCAGCAGTAGGAAATAGGCTAATCAAAAATAAGGCAGGGAGTGATAATATTTAGAAAAGTACTTCTATGATATTTGTAGGACATCATGATCAAAATGTACTCACATGATCAGTATCCAATAAGGTGATAATTTACAGGAGTGAAATGATGAGTTTGAGTAGAGACAGTCCAGTCTATACTAAATAACATTCACAAACCTTATAAAATGTAAATCAGATTATACTGTTTCTCTTCTCAAAATACTCTACCGTAAAGTAAAACTAAAGACTTTCTAGGCTTTATCCATCCTTCTTATCTGCTTTGTTATATCCTTGAAATCATAAGCTGCACCTACCTTCTTTCTTACTCTGCTCCAGACACATTGGCCTCCTTACTATCCCTGTAACTCAACAGAAAACAAACAAACAAACAAGAAAACATGCCTAGGGCCTTTATCCCTTCTCTTCTTTTCTTTCTAGAGTGCTCTTCCTATGGATATTGACATGACTGACCTTTTAATTATATTTGAGAATTTTACTAAAATGGCAATTTTTTAGTCTTTCTTGACCAAATTAAGTATCATATATTCACATTTTCTAAGGTTCCCTACTTTGTCCCCCCAGCACCTGTCACTATATAATGTTTTATTTAAATCAATATTTATATTGTTTATTCTTTGTCTTCCCATAGAAGTATATATTATAAGGCTCTGGTGGTTGGTGTCAAAAGAGCAAGTTTGTGAGACCTGGGACGGTGGTTCTGGTCCTGGCAAGAAGCTACTTCCGAGGCAAAAGTGGTCCTTGTGAAGAACATTGATGATTGCCACTGCAAACCAAACTTACAGTCATGCTCTGGTGCTGGAATTGACCGGTATCCCAGCAGAGTGGCAGCTGCCATGGGCAAGAAGAGGTCAAAAATCAAATCTTTTGTGAAAGTTTGTAACTACAATCACCTCATGCCCACAAGGTACCTTGTGGATATCCTCTTGGACAAAGTTGTCGGCCTCGATGTGTTCAGAACCCCGCTCTTAAATACAAGGCCTGATGAGGGGCTGGGGTCAGTTCAAGATGGACAAGACCAGCAAGAACAAATGGTTCTTCCAGAAGCTGTGGTTTTGGCTGTTTTTGTTCCAGACATTATAAATAAATAAATAAATAAATAAATATTATATAACTGCTGTCACGTGGGCTATTTTTCTCCTTTGCTTCTTTTTTGAATAATTGTATCCTCAGGCCTAGACTAGTGGTTTAGTAAAATAAGTGCTCAATAAACATTTGCAAAATAATGAATGAAAATGAGATTTAAAGTCACAGAGGGAAAGAGAGAGAATCTTAAGTAGGCTCCAGCCCGGCACGAGCCTGAGCCTGACAGAGGGCTCCATCTCAGGACTCTGAAATCATGACCTGAGCCAAAATCAAGAGTCAGATGCCTAACCAACAGAACCACTCAGGCACTCCTTGAATGTTTGTCATTTAAGTAAATTGTTTTGGTTATTAGATTCTTTGCATTTCTCCATACATTTTAGACTCTTTAGAATTCTTGCCATGAAATTGCTCAGATCAAGTTTACCTTATGATCAAATCTAGATTCCAGCAGCTTAGTTTATATCATTTATTCATTTATCCACTCATCCCAAACATTAAGTACCTACTATGCAGAAGGCACTGTACCGTACGATAGTGTTCGTGAGCAAACAAGGAAGGTATATCTCTTTACATTATAGTAGGGCATGTATAATTTTAAAAAAATCAAACAAGTTTACAGGGAGTAAACAGAGGAATGATAGAGAACCCATAATTTTCAAAAACATTTAAAGGAGGTATTAAGATTTCTCTTTGAGGATGAGATATTTGAGCTGTAATATGGACTCATAATAATGGCACCACTATTTCTAGGGGAAAAATAGTTAAAGATTTACCATTGCCTCACGGTTTATGAAGTCATAACAAATCTTTTGGGATTTACTACTTGTTGAATCTGTGAAAATAAATAAAAGCAATCTCACTTCAAGTGGAGTGGGGAAGCCCTGAGAGAGAGATCTTACATATTACCACTTGCCTTAAGAATCATACCTTGCATTTCCCAGTAGGAAGAAGCTTGCTTTGCATACCCCAGGAGGAGGAAGGAAGATTTTTTCCTTGCTTAAGCAACAGTCCAGTCAATGAGAACTGAGTGAAACAACCCCTTCCAGTTTCCTCCTTTCCCCTATAAAAGCAAGTTCCTCTCCTTTGTTTTCTGGATTTGCCTATGCTTCACCATAGTTTGCTTATCCAAATTACAAACCCTCTGCTATTCCAAAATGAACTCATTTTCCTGGTAAAATAACTGGCTTTTTTTCTTTTTTAAGATCAACAAATCAAAATCACAAAGTGATATATTGTTTTAGGGTTGACACATTTTTATGAAATATCCTGTTAATTTTATAAAGTGACTTGAGGACTATATAAGTAAACTATGCATGACATTGTCACTGTGACTTGTCTATTCTACACTTTATGTTAATGACACTAAAAAAAAATTCCCTGTTGTTTCCTGAAGTATACACAAGTCATTTTAAATCAATAGACTCTATTCCATGAATTTAAAAGGACATAAAACTTAAGGTGGCTCATGATTATTTGTCATATACTCCTCATATTGTAAACTTAAGGAAAAACTTAAATAACAATTAAGATACAGGAGAAAGTTAGTGAAGGTTAATAATTTAAATTTTCAACAATGTTAAAATTATCAGTTTGTACTGTTTCTGTAAACAAGCGGTCAAAATAAAAATATAGGGTGATTGCTAATCATAGAAGTAAATACTTAAGATATTCATTAAAATTAAAGAGTTGCTATTATCATCACCATCCTAATAATAATGATAGTGACAATAATAAATATAAATTTCAATCATTCTAAAAAGGACTTTTTAAATGTGAAAAAATATCAAGAGCACTGTTGTGCTGTAAGCCTCCTGGTTTATTTGCATCTGCTTTCAATCTCTTCTCAATGCATATATATATTTGCATACAATGCATATATATACATACAAGCACACATATAATCTTATATCAGATTTTTAATGACAATATAATTTTTCATAACTAATATTAGATTTATCTCTTCCATAACAAGTATGATTTTTTTCTACTTAATTTACAATCAATTTTTGGCTTCTCTTCATTATTCTGCACCTCAGGAAGTTGATCTTAAAAAATTGCATTTCTGGGTCCCATTTCCCCCTAGTGTCTGGTTGAATTAGACATGGATTCGATAGCAGAAGACTGGATGACAGGGGCAGGGAAGATATAAGGATATTTCTTCACTTTGAGCTTTGGTGATGGACTTGCTATGACTCCTCTTTCATGGCTCCAGCTACCCTTGGATCCAGAGACACCATTTTCCTATTATCCCTTTTATCCTTTCGGCCTGGGGAAGAAAATGGCTTCTGGCTCTAGCTAGTCTTTGGTTTACTAAATATCTTTTGTTTGTTCCCTTAACCCTTTCCACAACTCTGTAAATAATATCTACTTTAAATTACCTTTAGATATTTAACTAATAATAATTTAATTAGATAATTTAATTAAATATTTACTAATAACTTAATTAGATAAATTAACTCCAGGTGAATACATCTTTATGATTCTGGTAGACCCTGACTAACATAACACATTTGGAAAAAAGCTCGATAGTATCATGTAATAAAATTGACACTACCAAGTTTAAATGAACAGTTTTGATTTCCATAATGTGCTAGATGTGGAAGCCAGTTTCATTCATCTACAAATATAAAGTACATGCCTATGATGTTCTAGTCTCTGATGATACCTAGATGAATGAAGTATAGTTTCTTTACTCAGGAGAGAACAGACTATTGTGAAAAGTTTCCCTCTAGACTATTAAATACTTGAGATAAGCAAATTCAGTAATAGGAAAAAATTTTTTACCATCATTGTAGTATGATCAAGATAATTTATCCAAGTATGCCAGCAATTCACAGTAAATTTCCTGGAGGAGCTGAAATAATTCTAATTTAATATTCTGAGGAAAGATCTGGATTTGGCTCATGTGTCTGTACTCCTTAAGGAAGCTAGGCTTTTAGTTTTAATTTCAGTCTTTGTCTAGGGGAGATGTCATTGAAAAATGACATGTAGATTCAAATAATGAGAGACTCAAATTAACATTGTTTATGCAAAGCTGTTCCCTCCATTTTTATTTGCATGAGATTTTGAAAAGATTGCCAAAGCCAAGTCATACCAGAATAGATGGGATATTACAAGACATTATAATGATACTATCACAGAATATTTAATTGTATAGGAAAATAACCATGATATAAAATTAATTGTTTAAATGTCCAAAACCAGCTTTTAGACATATACTTTTCATACACACAAAGGATGGATCAGTAAGAAGGTTAACTGATAGCAAGCAATACCTTACTTCCATCCCAACACAAACCAAGATATCTCACACAAGAGGAAAATATGTAGACCTTCAAATAAAACTTAAAAAATGTAAAGAAGCCATGGAAAATGAAAGAATGTTTGTTAAATGAAGAGAACTTTGCATCCAGACTGAAGAAGCGTTGGATGCTTCAATTGGCGGGGGGGTGGGGTAGTTTTTAGAAAAGTGTTTGACTCCCTACTAACATCTTAAAAAGGACAAATAGCAGCCCCAGTCCAGGAACATAAGACTTGCCAGGGTTCCAACACAGCAATGCTAGGATGGGATGAGAAGCAGGTGAAACCATGCAGGCAGATCTGCCACCAGTGTTTCTTGCTAACCGCTCTGTTGACTACACTCTCAGAGACAGACAATTACAATTTTAGGAGAACGTCAGTGCCCAGAGTAGCTATACACACAAGTCAGGCACATCTGGTGAGAAAGTATCAAATAGTGATGAGGGAAAAGGGATGAGGTGGCTTTTGCCCTGTCACGTTCCAAATCTTTTTTTTACCCTTGGGCTTTATCTTCCTACTTTATACAACAGATACTTCACCACAAAAAAGACAAAGGCATGGCGAAACTCAATTCTGGTTTTTGGATTTCTGTTTTTCCATCTCACCAGCTGATAAAGCTATCAGAAAAAAACAAGTTCATGTACGAAAACAAGCATACAACATCAAAAATAAGCTAAACATCAAAGATTCTGCACATGTGAGTCATCAAAATCCTTAGTGTTAACTTGTGCTTTTCCCCTGCTATTAAAAATGAGTGAGATGAAAACCTCAAAAAATTAAATAATATGTTAGAGTCTATTTTAGATTTCTAAAGTTGTTTCCTATAACTTTTGTTATCTTCATATTTATTTTCTGTCTAAATGAATTTTCAACTTAACATTAAAAAGTAGTTACCCCAAAAATATTTATCACAATGCTCGTATATGCAGAAATACCTAAAAGTGTCAAAAATATGTGCATCCTATTTGCTTCCATTATTTTTACACAATTAGGGAAAGAGGAACAAAGTAAGAATGTTAGCTGAGCTAACACAAAACACTCTTCCATAATTTCTCAAACTGTACCAACATGATTACTTCTAATCCTACATTTTTGAGTGGTAAGCAAACTTTAGGGACTCAGAGCATTATTTTTATACATTTAATCCTTCATTAATAAGTTTTCCAGCAGTACCTGTCCCACAACCCTGTGAAGTACTTGTTTTGCGTTTCTCTTTCCCTGAGAGTCTCCTTCTCAGCAGTGTTTCAGAACTGACAGTTTTGCTTGTAGTGATAAGAGCTTGAGGCCTCAGTGGCATGCTGAGTACTCCAGGGTTTCCAAAAAAACAAACCAAGACCCCACACCTCTAAAATCAGAAGAACAGCGAGACTCTGACAAACGGTAAGTGCTGTGAGGTAAAAAAGAATAAAGCAGGTAAATTAATCATAATCTATCCTTACCTTTGTAAAAGATTCAGGTTCAGCTGTTTTGCCTTACAGTTAGCCCTTCTATTAATCTCTGGTTTTTCTTTAATTCCCGGTGACAATCTGTAAGGAGAAATGTTGTTTATTAATGAGGCCTAAATATGTGTAAAACTTTTATAAAACTGTTTTTAAAGCAGGTTTCTAAATTCCTTGCAATATGCCCAACCAATCTGTTTAGGGATAGTTAAATTAGGATGGTGAAGACTAATGAACGGTTAAATGGGCCAGCCATTATCTGCCCCAGCAGCTTGTAGATACAAGTAATCATGAAGAACTATTTTTTTTGGGGGGGGGGGAATCAGGGCTTTTTTAATGTGAGATTTTCTGTAGAGCCAGGAAAGGAAATTTTTTTTTCCTCCCACAATGATCAAGTACACTCTACTTTTCTCAAGCCTCTGGACCTGTGTTTAGAGATAGGGTTTCATAATAGGATTAACCAGGATATCAGAGCCTCTTTCCTATAACCTCAGATATAAGAACTGCAGTCTCTCAAAATAATCCTTCTAAATATTTCTGGGGCATCTTACATGTAATCATGAGCATGGCTTCGCCTGTCAGTCATTGATTGCTGCTCCAAAAGGCACGAGTTAAGGACAACCTTATCCAATAAACATCTCATCTGCTAAACCACAAACCTCTGAGGTTCCAAGATGCCAAAGCTATTTTCTTCCATTTATTTAGGTATTTATTATTTATTTATTTATCGAATTAAGATCATTCTTATTTTCTTTTTGGTTATTAAAATAAAAGGATGATATGAACCTCCCTATACATTATTTGTGAGATATTTCTCTATAGTTTCTGTTCTTTTTTTTTTTCTTCTCTGCTCCCAGTCAGCAGAATTTCAGGAATTTCTATATCACATATATGTAAAGGGGATTTTATATTTAAAACTTAAGAAACATTAGCAGCAAACCCATAAATAAGAATACCAGAAAAGTTTAAGCCATTATAAAGGTTTAAAAATGCTCTATGTATGAATTCTTATTTGAAATATTTTGCTCCTTTTGATTTCACAGTTGATATCTATTTAGTCATAGGTCAACTCAGAGTCTCGCATTAAGTCTGTGTCTCTTCATTGTTGGTCTACTTATTCATATTTTTTCCTTCCACGAATACATTTCATAAGGGCCTCAAGCCTGAGTCCAGTGGAGTGGAACAAAAGCTACAGTCTGGACAACAAACATCATAATGAACCCAGCATCTTCTCTCCCTTCTGTCAATCAAAAATTTTTTCAGATTCACAATATACCTGGATTTCAGTAAATTTCTTAGCCCTGGATCTAAATCATATTTGGTGATCTGTCCCTTTAGTTTGCCAGGCATATCCAAACCTCACTGTCTGCTTACATCCGAACTGTGAATATGCTGCTAACCAATTTCACCTTTAATTTCAAAGATCAATCAGGTTGGTTTATCCCTCTAGAAAATGATGACTAAAATGTCTATGTGAAACTGGCATCCTTAAACCAATGATCTGATCCTGCATTCCAACTAAATGTTATTAAAATATGAAATGCAGAAGAGGAGAAATCATGAAAGAATTTATTGGTTTACTCACATTGGACTCGTGATTACATTTTTGAGATACTAGGGAAATATGTACAAGATATTTTAATCAATATAACCTGAGCCATCAACTCTCATAGGATGTGGTTTTCACATCCTGAATAAGTATCAGTGTGTTTTGCTCAATCATACCCCTTTTCTGCATTCGTTACGAACATTATACACATCAAATCAATCTAAAATGAAAGGCAGGGTCATATTTTAAAAGAAAACCCATCATAAATGGCAATGTAAAATGTTTGGGTGTATGTGGACATGTTCTTATTTTAGGATATATGGATTTACATAATAATTGCTTTTGTCCTTTTTATTTTATATTTTTAAAGATTTACTTATTTTAGAGAGAGAGAGAGCACATGAGCGGGGGAGGGTGGGCAGGCGCCCCTCTTTTATCCTTTTTAGTACCATCTTCTGGAGCCATGCTTTTGTGGTGGGCTGTCTTGCTTATTGTATCATTTTCCTATAGCAGGTTAGCTAAAGAGGTAAATAAGGATAACTATCTCAAGTAGTTTATATAAAACATAATGGTGTTACACACAGTAATTTTCTTAACTTTCCTATGTTTTTTTTTATGAAATGATTGAAACAATGTGCAGAGGCTTGACACCCAATTTCTTAAAGCTTCCATAATTCAATAAATTTTCTTACAACTACTAGCAACATTGACATATGTTTTTGAAAGAATAAATTACTTGTCCAAAGTGGTATCAAGAATGAGTCATTTTGAAAATCTGACTTAGAGAACAAAAGTTACAGCCTTCTGATAATGACCCACAGCAATTTGCACAGACACAAGTCAGCTGAAAATCAGGATTTACATTAATTTCTTCAGTTGCTTAATGACCTTTGTAACAGAATCACCTATTAGATTTTTTTTCATAATGGCGAAGATACGTAATAACCCAGATAGATTGTCTTCTGTCCCTGCACTGTGGTTCACTGCTTCATCAATGTAGAACCACGTTCAAGGCATGAACATTACCATCACTGACTGAGAAAGAATAACTGAGTAATCAAGCTGATCACACAAGGTCTGGAATTTCACACCAAAAATACACAAAAAATGTATAAATAGAATCATTTATTGAAAACTTAAGAAGTATCAGCAACAAACATTTATCTGTAATCAATCTAGTCCTCAAAATGTTTAAACTGTTACAATGACACGCCTTTTCTTTGAAAAGCACAGTAATGTTTTTCTCCTCGACTTGGGGGAGGGGAGACATATTTTCAAACCCGTGATAGGCAACAATCAACCTATTAGAGCATTCTAAATTTCTCCTGAGCCAGCCTGGGCTACTATAGAAAGAAGCATGAAGACTATCGCTCCAGCTTCTGCTTTTCTAATCAAGGCTGATTTTTTTTTTCCTGTTGTTTTTTCTGAACCTAATATTGCTCAATATTTGATATTATTTGGGAAATTCTAAGGCCTCCCATTTGGCTTGCCCAGTTAAACTCTGGAAAACGTTGTACTTGCCCAACATTTACATATAGGCTGGTATTGGTAAGACCACCCACACATGCATCACATCTATTCCACTTACACATTCAAGTAAACTGATAACAAAACTGAATATCCTTTACATTGTTATTTCCTATCTGCAAATTTCCCAAGGCTTTGCCTAACTCCCAAGATTTACTTTCAGCCCTCCATGCTGCCTAGGGATATTATAGTACACTGTGAAATGACATTCCATAACCTTGTAAATTTTGTTCATTATTCCTAGGACCTTCAACTTTCACCATAGCATGTAGCCTCAGACATCCCACTACTGGTGGTTGGACAAACACATGTAGTAACTTTGTTTTCAACTCCTTACTGCCTGAAAACAGTCTTAGTAGCCTGTGTCAGGATGTTTTGTATCTCTTTCCCATTGGCTTGATCGGATTTATATTCACCTAACCTGGGACAAAGGAAGGGAATATGACAGGGTACCTTAGGAGAAGTTGCTGCTGGCACTGAAGCAGGCTTCCTTTGTCCCAGCAGTGATAACGTAATAACGCACTAGTTAACTTTTCATAGGGATCCTACAAATTTACTTATTCTTGTTTTAATAGCCACTTAGACAGTTGTACCTGATTCCCTGTTGCTTTGCTTTTCTTTCTCTATTTTCATTCCTCTGGCTTTTTGCTTTCTTTGGGAAAGTCTGGAATTTTATTTCAGTAAAACCTGTGCTACAGTAAATCTGTCAAGGCATTTCATTGACCCTCCTGCTCAATAGGAGAATTGTATGTGGAGCACTTGATGGAAGGCATGTCTTAATCCCAATATCTGCCATAGCTTGGGTCTGAGGCATATTTTATGAAGAAACTGGTTTCTGGGATGCTATTGCCATTGATATTTCTACTGGTTCTGTGGAGGTATTCCACCTCACAACCTGTGAGAGTAGTTCAAGTTTCCTTTCTTTACAGAGAATTTTCTCCCTCCAATCCTCCCTAAATAGGCATGGCTATTACCCTATTGGTAGTTGAAAAACACCCGCTGCTACAGAATGCTGTGGACTAATATCCATAGTAGACATTCCTTTTCATTCTTCAGTGTCCAGACATAAATTAATTGTCTTAAGTCAACTGATCTGGGAATACAGGAAAGTAGGAATTCCCTAGGCATCTTTACCAAAAGATTTTTCAGCAGAATGACTGACCTCTTTTATACTACAGCCTCTGCTTTCCAGAATTATCTGCCCAAAACATTTGTCCCTGAGTGATTCATTTCAGAACCAGCAATTAGAGGAGAACATCAGGATGAAGCACATTGTCTTCCCATGTCTACAACATGCCTTTGGGTTCAGAATTTGGATCTATTTTAATTTAAAACACCTGAAAAGAGCCAGTTGGTTAATGAGCTGTGTTATTTCCGTCCTCCAAGAGGTTTCAGTTTCACGAGGGAAGTTTTAAGGAGTAATCAAATAATTGTATCAGCTGATTGCCTCCTCATTTTGCTTTGGATCATTTCAGCCATTTTCTAGTGGAGAAATCCATGTTATTCATATTCCATTGGTAAGATACACCACTGATTATTTGTTATAGAGCAGTTTGTCAGTAAAACTGTGGGCAAAACCACGGGTTAAAAAAAAAAGCAGCCACTTAGTCATCACCTTCTCAGAACCTCACAGCCTCTCCTCTACTACCTTATTCTTTAAAACCTAAAACCTCTAAGTGGCAACATAGCTACGATTGCACATTTGAGCTGGTCACCTACTGATACCAATAAAATATCATATCACATTTACTTAGTGTTATAGAAAGATAGAAGGCACAAGATACATTAAATATGACATTATTATCTTAATATCTTAATATGTTGGGAGCCCAGATATTATCCATTAAAACAAAACAAAAGTCCTTTATCTACATAAGACACTAAGATAGCTGCAGATGTGTATTGATCACCTTGACACAGAAATTCCCCATTCTCAATGTCCTGACAATCTTTTATATTATGCTATCATACAGGGCAATTGTCTGTAAGTTAACTCTCATCTTTCTCAACAGCGGTACGGTGACTATTTCCAACCCCTTCACTCCCATAGTAGAAGAGTTTAAGCTCTTTATTTTCAAGGGAAGAGTAATGTGGGGGGACAGAGCCGGGGTACATTCCAAAGCAGGTCCGTGTCAGCCCATGCATGATGTAAATTCTTCACTGTCCAGCTCCTTCTTTTATTGTTATTATTTTTTCTCAATAGCTAATGGTAGTTAAAATAGTACTGTATGACATCAAGTTGATTGTATAAATCAAATGTGAAATTGTGAGAAAACAGCTAGAAGGTAACCATTCATATGATATGAATATGTTATATGTCTTGTTTAAAATTTTCATTAAGTTTTAACAAATATTAAAATAAGCTTAATATCTTAAAATAAATACTCAATGAGCCAAGGATCTTTTGACTTTAGTTTAAGAATCACCATTCAAGGGGCATCTGGCTGGCTCAGTTGGAAGAACCTGGGACTCTTGACCTCAGGGTTGTGAGTTCAAGCCCTATGTTGGGTGTAGAGATTACTTAAAAATAAAATTAAAAAAAAAAAAAGAATCACTATTCAATAAGAAACAATCTGAAGCAAATTCTACTCTATTTCTACCTTGATTGCTCTCTCTGTATAATTAAGGAGAAGGGAATATACAGTATAAAAATAATTAGGATTCATTACTAACATTTCATCGCATTAGAGATTATCTCTATTTCATCTTTTCATGTTAATCAAATAAGCGATAATCAATCACTTCTCATTTCTATACAGCTTGCATCATGTCACTTTGTTTTTATTATATATACATATATGTGTATGTGCGTGGGTATACTATGAGCAGAAGGGTGGTTTTGCAATTCTATGGGTATGAGTATAGTCCCAAGTGAATAAGATAAACAACATTTGATTGGAATTTAATTAATAACAACTACTGAAATTATAATAGAATTTTGTGACTTTAAATTAAAAAGAAAAAAAAGAAAAAGTCCCTCTTAAAACTAGTTGGAAATGTTTTGACATAAGTTAATAGAATCAATGTGCTTAACTTTAAAAAATTCTTGTTTTACATAACTATAATTCTGTTCATCATTCCAGAATAGCATAGAAATTTTGTTAAAATTAAAGTGATAATTGCGTATTTTAGAGAGTTGTCAATTTCTGTCTAGAAAAATGATATTAGAGGTACAATTAAGTGAAATAACCAAGAAAACTTACATTTTACTGAGATATGGTGGCAGGAGGAACCTTTTAGATACAATTTAAGAAGGTATGTAATTTTATATTATACTTGCAGGGAAGACCAGATATTGGGTTCAATGACTTTTCTTAGGAAATTGTCTAAGTGCAAGAGACAAACACACATACAAACAAAGAAGTACCTCCCTCAACACAACCATACACACACATACACACACACACACACACACACACACACACACTAATTGATAATAAGATCAATCTACTTGCTAGGGACTGAATTGTGTCTTCCCCCAAGTGAAAAAATGTGATGGTATTTAGAGATGGGACTTTTGGGAGACAAGTTTAAATAAGTTCATGAGGGTGGGGCTCTTGTGATGAGATCAGTCACCTTATAAGAAGAGATATCAGACCTTCTCATCCTTATGGGAGGACACTGCAAGAAAACAGCAGTCTACAAAACAGGAAAAGAGTCTCACCAGAAACTAAAATTTTCAGCACCTTGATCATGGTCTTCCCAGCCTCCAGAACTGTGAGAAATGAATTTCTGTTGTTTAGATCACCTAGTTTATAGTATTTTGTTATGGCAGCCCAAGCTGACTAAGATACTACCCAATTACCCTCTCTTGATAATATAGCCTAGGATTACCTATCATATGAGCTAAGAAAGGAAATTAGTTTTTCACATATAATAGTCTAGTTGAAACATCATTATTGGGTTATTTCTAATCCAGGGTTGTCCTCCAAAAAAATATTTTTGGATATTTGTGTGTATTTTTGGTCTGGTTTTTCAAATACTTTCTCTATGAATCCTCTGTTTATATCGATAATACCACATTAAGTGAGTGAAATGGTATTACCAAATCATTGTTGAAGAAACATAGACACATACTTTAAGGGATTCACTTATTGCTAAACAATCATGTAAAATGACTTTCAATCAAGATATCTGACTTTAGTCCTATCTACTATTTTATTATTATGTTAAATATTTTTGGAAATAATGGTCCAAATTATTCCATTTCAAACTTATTAAGACTAAACATGAAATGTCTTCAGTTACAATAACTAATAAAATAATATGCTAATAACTTAGCTTGGGATACCTTTATTTAGTACCCTTATTGTTATGGTCTGAATGTGTCCCTCCAAAAGTCATAACTCCCAAACATAATGGTATTAGGAGGTGGGACTTCCTAGTTTTTGGAAGTGATTAAGTAATGGGTGTAGAGCCCTCATTAAGGGAACCAGTTTCTTATAAAAGGAGTTTCAGAAAGATTCTTAGCCTCTTCCTCCATGGGAGGATATAATGGGGAGTCTGCAACTCAGAAGAGAGCTCTCACTCAACCATGTCAGTCCTATGATTATGAGAAATAAATGTCTGTTTTTAATAAGTTACCCAGCCTGGGGTATTTTCTTATAGTAGCTCAAACTAAAACACGAATTTGGTACTGAGAGTGGGTGCTGCTAAAAATGTAGAAGGAGCTTTGGAACTGGGTAATGGGCAGGGTCTGGAAAAGTTTCATGGTGCATGCTAGAAAACACTTACATTGCCAGTGAATGGACTATTAAGGGTGATTTTCATGGAGGCTCAAAAGGAGAAGAGAAGACCTTTAGAGAAAGCCTCAATCTTCTTAGACAATGCATAAGTGGTCATAAATAGAAAGTTGGTAAAAATATAAATGGCGAAGGTCATTCTGATGAGGTCTCAGATGGAAACGAGGAACATGTTATTGGAAACTGAAGGAAAGGTGATCTTTGTTGTAAAGTGGCAAAGAGCTTGGATGAATTGTTTGTATCCTAGTGTTTTGTGGAAGGCTGAAATTGTGAACAATAAAATTGGATATTTTGCTAAAGGAATTACTTAGCAAAGTGTTGAAAAACCAGCTTGGCTTCTCTTGAATGCTTATAGTAAAATACGTTAAGAGAGAAATGACTTAAAAGACAAAACGGGTAATCAGAAAGGAAACAGAATTTAAATGTTTGGAAAGATCTTAGCCTACCCATATTGAAGAAATTAATGAGATGGACTAAGAAACCAAACATACATCCTTCCCATGGACACATGTACACGCACACCAAACATTTGTATTATTCCTACTCATCTTTCAAATGTTCCAATTTTTATGAAGACTTCTCTGACTCAAAGATTTTTTCTCTTTTCTGTTTCATAATTTTCTATATTGTATTATAGTACACTTCTTATCACAGTTTAATTTGAAGTTGATGAAATATCTCTTGCTACCATTAGCTTTTGAATCAGTTTTATTCAAATTTGTAAAATCAGTACCTACCTCCTATATCCTCAAGAAATATAACAAAAGGTATGTCTGTGTGTTTTTTATACAATACATATATATGTATTTGAGTATATTAGATTAATGTTGTAACAAATTTTATTTTATTGAGATGCTAAAATCCATATATATTAGTAAATTTATGTTATATCCTCAGGTATTACAATTAATTACTCATGGAGTTGGATTTGTCCATATCAATAAAAATATTTGAATATTTTTGTAAGATTGAAATATTCTCTTGGAAAGAAAATAATGTAAGTGTAAAAAATGGCTATACCAGAAAATAATAGATTAATAACTATTAAAGTAATCTACCTCAAGATTTTAGAAAAGGTAGGAAAGTAAACATTTAATAATGATATAATGAAGTGATTGATAAATATCTTTAAATTATAAAATACAAGTCATCTCTCAACACCAATATCATATACAAAGCTCTTCTAAGACATATGAGTCAGTGTATTAGATTCAGCGTTTTTGTTGTTTTTTAAATTTTTCATTTAAATTCAATTTAGTTAATATCTAATGTATTATTAATTTGAGAGGTAGAATTTAGTGATTCATTAGTAGCATATAACTTCCAGTGCTCATTACATCAAATTTCCTCCTTAATGCCCATCACCTGATTAGCCCATCACCCAATTACTCCATACCCCCACCAACCTCCCCTCCGGCAGCCCTCAGTTTGTTTCCTATAGTTAAAAGTCTCTTATGATTTGTCTCCCTCTCTTTCCCTTCCCCTATGTTCATCTTTTTTGTTTCTTAAATTCCACATATGAGTGAAATCATATGGTATTTGTCTTTCTCTTACTCACTTATTTTGCTTAGCTTAATGCCCACTAGTTCCATCCAAGTTATTGTAAATGGCAAGATTTCATTCTTTTTGATGGCTGGGTAACATTTCATTTTGTCTCTGTGTGTGTGTGTGTGTGTGTGTGTACCACTTCTTCTTTATTCATTCATCTGTCGATGGACATCTAGGCTCTTTCCATATTTTGGCTATTGTGATCTTGCTGCTATAAATGTCGGGGTGCATATGGCCCTTAGAATCACTATGTTTGTATCCTTTGGATAAATACCTAGTAGTGCAATTGCTGGGTGGTAGGACAGTTTTATTTTTAACTTTTTCAGGAACCTCCATACTATTTTCCAGATTGGCTGTACCAGTTAGCATTCCCACAAATAGTGTAAGAGGGTTCCCCTTCTCTGCATCCTCACCAACATCTGTTGTAATATATCTCCTCTGATCTCACATAATTATGCAATTAGTTACTTCTAATGATGTTTTAGAGTGAACACATGTCCCTACTATGTGCTTTCTATGATTGGAAAAGTAGAAAGATTCTTAAAAGGAAAGAGGCCCCACACAATTTTAGAGATGGAGGATGACATTGCACACGGTAGAAATTTATGGTATTTCTGAAGAATAGTAAGAAATGAAATGGAAGCTGTTGGTTTTGCTTACATAAGAGTGGTCATTGCTTTCTTCATGGTATATTTAATTTTATCTCATATGTGAATTCTTAAGATTTCATATCTAGGTTTCCAATAAAATCAGAACAATGTTTAGTTTGATGTGTAAAATGTGAATACTCAGCTTGAAAGCATGGGACTAGAAAGACATACAAAATTCTGGTGAAAAGAAAAAAAAAACTAAGCAAAAAGATCATACTACTCCTTTGTCCTTAACATAAGGCAAAAAGACAACATGGCACAAAATTTTGCTTTAAAGAATTACTTTATTGAAAGATATGTTATGGGATACCTGGATGGCTCAATTGGTTAAGCATCTACCTTTGGCTCAGATCATGATCTCAGGGTCCTGGGACGGAGCCCCACGTTGAGCTCCTTGCTCAGTGGGGAGCCTGCTTCTCCCTCTGCCTGCTGCTCCCCCTGCTTGTGCTCTCTCTCTCTCGCTGATAAGAAAGAAAGAAAGAAAGAAAGAAAGAAAGAAAGAAAGAAAGAAAGAAAATATTTTTTTTAAATTTATTTTTTATTTTTTAAAATATTTAATTAATTTATTTATTTGACAGAGAGACAGCAAGAGAGGGAACACAAGCAGGGGGAGTGGAAGAGGAAGAAGCAGGCTCCCAGTGGAGGAGCCCAATATGGGGCTCGATCCCAGAACACCGGGATCACGCCCTGAGCCGAAGACAGACACTTAACGACTAAGCCACCCAGGTGCCCCATAAAATCTTTTTTAAAAAAGAGGAAGATATGTTATGATAAGGCCAATGACTTCTGACGTACTTCAGTTGTAGTTACCATACTCATTTAGGTCTTAAAGTTACAAAAATCTAGGTATTTGGTTTTTTGAGCTTTGTATTCTGAATTTTAAATAAGGATAGATAATTTCCTTCAGCAATTCAGCAATTCATAGAATCTACTTCTTTCTTCCTGAGAGACCTTGTATTAATAGTAACTGTAAAAGTCCTCTTTTTCTTCCCAGATTTATGTTAAGCATTATTTTTGTTCTTCACCTAAGTACGGTGGTTGGTTAGATGCCCCTCCTATTTGACCTACTTTTATAATCCTATAGCTCCTTTTGCCTATCTTTATTATGAAAAATTTCACCCTGGGCTTTCCTGAATTCTTTGCCTGTATCAAACACTCCACAGTAACATTTTTAAAAGACAAGGCTGGGCCTTACATTTTTGTTCTTCACTGGTTCAGAGCCAAGTGCTTGAAACATGGCAAGTGTTTGACATTGCTTGCTAACTTAGATATATAAATGAATAGTAGGTGCTTTAGATAATGCTTTCTGTGATTGCTATTTCTCAGTTTCTGCTGTAGGGTTATTTTTAAAGATTTTCTTTGATCCTAAGTAATATGTGTCTAACTTCAAATTAACAATTTACTTTTCTATATGGAAAATTATTTTCTTTTCGTCAATTTCTAATTAAGTACACCTAAACCCTTTTTAAAGTAATCATTTCCTTTATTTCTAATTATTAAAGTTTTTTTTAACTTGAAGTATAGTTGACATACAATGCTATATTATTTTCAGGGGTACAATATAGTGATTCAGCAATTCTATACATTACTCAATACTTACTATAATAAGTGTAGTCACCATCTGTCACCATACAATGTTATTATAATATTATTGACTATATTCCCTATGATGTACTTTTCATCTTCTTCAAGTACACTTGAAATCTTTTTTTACTTACTTATTTATTTTTTTTAAAGATTTTATTTATTTATTTGACAGAGATAGAGACAGCCAGCGAGAGAGGGAACACAAGCAGGGGGAGTGGGAGAGGAAGAAGCAGGCTCATAGCAGAGGAGCCTGATGTGGGGCTCGATCCCATAATGCCAGGATCACGCCCTGAGCCGAAGGCAGACGCTTAACCGCTGTGCCACCTAGGCGCACCTGAAAGCTTTTTTTAAATAATTTTTATTTTGTTGTATTAGTCACCATACAGTACATCCCCAGTTTTTGATGCAATGTTCCATGATTCATTATTTGTGTGTAACACCCAGTGCACCATGCAATATGTGCCCTCCTTAATACCCATCACCAGCCTAACCCAATCCCCTCTGAAGCCCTCAGTTTGTTTCCCAGAGTCCCAGAGTCCACAGTCTCTCATGGTTCATTCCCCCTTCTGTTTACCCCTCCTTCATTCTTCCCTTCCTTCTCCTACCGATCTTCCTGCTATTTCTTATGTTCCATGAATGAGTGAAACCATATGATAATTGTCTTTCTCTGCTTGACTTATTTCACTTAGCATAATCTCCTCCATTCCCATCCATCTTGCTGCAAATGTTGTGAAATCGTTCTTTCTGATGGCTGAGGAATATTCCATTGTATATATTAACCACATCTTCTTAATCCAGTTATCTGTTGAAGGGCATCTCGGCTCCTTCCACAAGTAGCTATTGTGGACAATGCTGCTATGAAATATTCCATGCTCATGGATCGGAAGAATAAACATAGTTAAAATGTCTGTGCTATCCAGAGCAATCTACACTTTCAATGCCATCCCAATCAAAATACCAATGACAATTTTCAAAGAACTGGAACCAGAAAAGGCCCTGAATCACCAAGGAATTGTTGAAAAGGAAAAACAAAGCTGGGGGCATCACGTTGCCCGATTTCAAGCTATACTACAAAGCTGTGATCACAAAGACAGCATGGTACTGGCACAAAAACAGACACATAGACCAATGGAACAGAATAGAGAAATGGACCAGAAATGGACCCTCTGCTCTTTGGGCAATTAATCTTTGACAAAGCAGGAAAAAACATCCAGTGGAAAAAAGACAATCTCTTCAATAAATGGTGCTGGGAAAATTGGACAGCTATATGCAAAAGAATGAAACAAGTACACTTGAAATCTTAAAGCCATATTTAACTTATCTCAAACATTCTCATTTTTTTAACAAACACTCTTAAATTGCCTATCAGATGTATGTTTCTAATGTTCAGAACTGACCTAAACAACTATACGTTTATGCCCTTCTTATTCTAATATTCTTTCAGCTGTTCTCTTTAAGAACTAGGTTCACCTGCTATTTAATATTTCTAATTAAATCATATCGTTTTTCTTTGTATAGATAATATATAAGACCCCTAAGTTAAGATGGCAAACTGAGCAAGTACAACATATTCTAACCCTAAATCACATTACATGGACAAAAAACATATATTTTAAGAATACATTTGAGAATTCAAATAACTATATTGGCATTGAGAGTAATTTTGAAGAATCCCTGAAAGATAGAAGAGATTATGTTAAAGACTGGGAGAAAATAAGGTCCAAAACCAATGGAGAAGACTTCCAAAGAGTCTTTTGTAGAAAGCAATATGAGCAGTATAGGAAACTTGCAAGACCAGAATTAACTAGTATAGAATCCATTGGTATTATTCATTTGAGGTGTTGTGGTAAATCTGCAAAAATATCCTGAAGGGCAAAACTCTGCAGTCTGAAAAGTCATTATGATCACATAGACTCTGCAACCTCTACACATTATCTATCTATACTAACTTATTTCAGTAGTGATACTGATTACTGCCATGAAAGCCAGAAGCACTAGTATCAAAGAAGCAGGGTGGCATCCTTAAAAAGATAAAGTACTGGTAAACCCAACTCATAACACATACCATCTTTTCTGCATAATTATTAGAAAGGTGCTATGATCAGTGGATGAATTATCCATAATAAGGAAACAAGGAACTCATTTACTTATGTGTACAGATAAGCTCTCATCACCATTGATAAAATGAATACCAACACAGGGAGAAAAAAATTAAAAATAAATAAATAAAATTCAAATATCTAAACAAAGATAACAGGTCACAGAGCAGACCTAAAATAAGTGCAGCTAATAGTATAAGAAGGATAAAAATTGCTTTATTTCTATCAAATATGAGCTGGCTTATTATCAGTGCAAAGTAGAAACAGAGATCTAGAAAGATAAAATATGATAACTGAAACCCCAAAGTCAGTAGATTTCCTAAAGCCTGAATGGAGATAGCTAAATAATGACCTGGTGAGCAGAAAATTGAATGAATGAATTTTTTAGGATAAAATTCATATATAAAACAAGAGGGAAAAAAAAGAGATTTGGGAGACAGTAGCAGTTGTAACAATACCTGAGAAATGAGAACTGTAACTACAGAAGAAAGACAATGGATGAGGGGAAGGAAAAATCATGAGTTCTTAAAGAAATACTAGAAAAACTATCATCCAAAATAAATTAATCAAAGTTTTATGAACCAAAGTACAAGAAAGTTGTTTGCAAAAAATGATTAAAATGAAAAAATGACTTTTTGTTAATTGTATAAGATCAGTTATAGATTCATTTTTTTTTCCTTTTGGGTTCCCATTTGTTCCATATCATTTATCGGAAAAAAAAAACAAAAACAAAAATCAATTCCCTGTTGAATTGCCTTTGCTCCTTTTTCAAAGGTCATCTGACTGTATCTGTGTGAGTCTATATCTGGGATTTCTATTCTATTTCATTGATATATTTGTCTACTTTCACTAAAACCACAAGATCTTGATTACTGTAACCTTATTGTCAATCTTGAAGTAGGGTAGTACTAGTCCTCTCACTTTATCCTTCATCAATATTTTGTTGGTTATTCTGGTCTTTTGCCTTTTCATATAAACTATAATCGGTTTGTCAGTATCAACAAAGTAACTTGCTAGTAGCTAATTCAGATTGTATTTTCTTTACTATTGTTTTAACAAGATGATTTACATTACTACTAATCAATATATTAAATTTCAGGAAATTTTTAAAATAATTTCTTATAATTTTAATCCTTGACTCCTCTAACTTGCTCCTCTTTAACATTTTCATTCAATAGGCCTTAACCTATAACTGATATTTAAAATGGATTTATATGTAAAACATGCCTAGTAAAAGAAAAATTCTCAAAAACTATGATAGACTCAGGAAAAGTGGATCTTGAACTTTTTGTGGTGGGAGTCCATAAATATTTGTTATTTTTGTTGTTATATTACCAATCATTATGACACTGGAAGTCCTTTCTGGAATTTCCAGGGAACAAACCCGGATTCTCTTGTGAAATTTTGCACTAAAAAGCAATATAAAATGGAACAAGTTACTTACCCTTCTTGATATAATTATTTTTTTCTCTAAAATGGGTATGCTTGTAACTATATTAAAAGGTTGGTGTAAAGATTAAATAAGACAAAATGGAGGTGGTTTAACACACAGTAACTGGTTTTAAATGTATACCTTCCTTTTACCTTCACATTTCTCCTCATCTCAGTTTTTACTTTTACTACTGGCCAACAAATGATTGGTTTTTATATACTATGAAAATATCCATAGCAAATTTTAAATGGTGTATTGAATGTCTTGAAATTGTTTCTTTGTTTTTAATAAGTAACAAAAAAATTGATGTACACAGACACTTGATATAAAATAAAATTACAATGGAATCATATCATATTAAAAGAGGAAACTGAGATTCAGAATAATACTATGATTTAATTTGCATGGGTCTAATGCACAGTTTAAAGGGTTTATTGTTTCATGTAACCTCATATATTTAACAATAGCATGTTATGGGGTACCTGGGTGGCTCAGTAGGTTAAGCGTCTGCCTTTAGCTGAGATGATGATCCCAGGGTCCTGGGATCCAGCCCCGAGCTGGGCTCCTTGGTCAGCGTGGAGCTTGCTTCTCCCTCTCCCGTTGTTGCTCCCCCTGCTTGTGGTCTCTTGCACATTTTTTCTCTGTGTCTCTCAAATAAATAAATAAATTTCTTAAAAAGAACAATAACATTTTACTTTTTTATTCATATTGTTTTAGCAGAATATCATCTTTCCTCTAGGTGTTATAAAGTCACCTCAATACTTACTTGTATTAATACCTAGGTTAGAAGTAAATACAAATGTTCTTAATCTCTATAATAACCCATTTTAACTGTAGTCAGTAATCCTTGGTTTTGGCTGTGCTTAGTTATCCTTAAATACCACATAAAATCAGCCTGCCAGTGGCACCAATAATTCTGACACACTAGAATAAAATTCTCTTATAATAATATCCACTCTATACCAAAAGCCATTTCTCACAGGACTAATTTGATAGAATATTAAAATAGTTCTGCAAGTGGCAATTCTAAATAATCTATAGTTTAATGACGCATAAAATGTTATAAAACAAATTGTGCTAGAAATTTCATATAAAATCAACTCTCTGCAACAGATCATATTATATTGGGTACATTTCAGGTTAAATATAGACTATCTGGGAAATTATAATGAAAATTGTACAATGAATGTATATACATTATTTTGCATAAAAACAGAAGTTGGATTATTTACCTGAGAAACACTTATTTGAAGTTTTATTGAGCATAGAAAAAAAAGATAGATTATGCAACATAGAAAACACAAAACTTTACATACACCTTTTAAAAATTTCTGTATTTTGAAATCATTATTCTCAGAAAAGTACAAAGAAATGTATAGTGAGGTCTGCACACTTGTCTACCTACCTCCAACCAGTATTAACATCTTCATAACCATGGAACAATAGCACAAACAAAAATTTAACATTAGTACAATCCATAGAGATTACTCAGATTTCACCAGTTATACCTGCATTCATTTGTGTGTTTATGTGTGTGTATAGAGCTATATGCAATTTTATCACATGCATAGCTTTGTGTGAACATCACCACAATCAAGATACTGAACTATCCTGTGACCACAAGATTCCCTCCATCTATCCATTTAGAGCTACATCTACCTCAGCCACTCCCTCCCTAACACCTGGCAGCCACCTATCTATTCTCCATTTCTATATTATATTATTTTACAGATATTTATAAATCAAATCATACAGTATGTATCTTATTGAGTTTTTTTTATCCTCCTTGATATTCATTCAAGTTGGTTGGTGTATCATTTACTTCAATCCTTTGTAGAGAGGTATTCTATATTCTATGGTATGGACATACCTGAGTTTGTCTAACCAATCATCCAATTAAAGGTACTGGGTAGTTTTCATTTTAGGGCTATCATGAATAAAACTATCATTGCTCAAATGTTCATTGACTAAGTCCACATGTTAACACTGTTAGCGCCTCTGATTTTATACCTTACTTGGAAGATGAGGAAGACTGCCGAGACCAATTATTCTACAGCCAAGATACGGCTTCCAGAATGTACCACCCCTAGTTTCCCATTTGAGACATTGCTACTTCCATGAGGCCCTGAAAGAAATTGAGCTCAGGTCATAACCACTGGGAGAACTCGTAAGTTCTACTTCTCTCCCATCCCCTGGGGGAATTTCTTTCTCATTCCTCAACTTCAGGTGTCACTTCTCTTTGCCTTCCTTCATACCTAATATTATCCCTAAAAGAAAACAGGCTCTAGAAAGACAGAAAGGAAAAAAAAAAAAGTAAAAGAAAAAGAAAAAGCCCAGAAAATTCACATTGTCTGTAAGCAACCCAGCTCCATGACTAGTTTTAGAAAATTCCCTGAGTTAAGAGAATTTAAACTTCAGTACATGAAGAAAGAAAAATATAAAGATAATAAAATACTAATTAATTTCCCATAAATTGTTCTGTAGTACATGCATAAAGAAAAAAGTCAATATTTTAAAATACACAATGGTTCTATGACACCCTTAGTCTCATACCATCCAAAGTTATCTTATTTATATGTATCTTCTTGTCATACTATCTTACACATAAGAGCTCAATAATATGTAATTTATCATTAGTATTATGTTAACAATATTGTCAATCTAAGTTAATGTTTTCCATCAAAATATTATATTTACTTTGGAAAACTGTAATCGCCAATATAATGCTACCCTTATATAAAAATTTGACATTAAAAAATTTTATTACATCTAGGATATCTATAAAGGCCATATATTAAGGAAGTAATCCTCAAACTGCCTTCTTTTACTATATTTTATACATATAATTATACATATAATTATTGTGAATTATACATAATTGTTTCCCCACATTATATTCAATTGATAAAACATTATTTATTTTCAATAATTATTAAAATTTTAATTTTTATTTATAAATGTATTTATAACTATAGCCTATAGCCATTAGACTATTAAATTTTCATTATATTTGTTAATTATAATTATTCATTTCATGATGAAAATGATTTTTATTACTTCATTATTTCAAATATTGTCTTTTGTAATTTTGTTTGCTACTTCTACTGCATTATTTTTTTTAAAGATATTATTTATTTATTTGACAGAGAGAGGGTGAGAGAGCACAAGCAGGCAGGCAAAGGGAGAGGGAGAAACAGACTCGCCACTGAGCAGGGAGCCCGATGCAGGGCTCGATCCCAGGACTCTGGGATCGTGACCTGAGCAGAAGGCAGATGCTCAACCGACTGAGCCACCTAGGCACCCCTCAACTGCATTGTAACTGTATTTTGCAGTATATATGCTTTTCAAAAGTAAGTTTTATTTACAAACCTACAAAAATGGATCAAAGTACAGTCACTAAGGTGGTGTCATATTAGTACTTTATTTTATTAAATAAGCAACAGGTATCTACACTATTGCTTTATTTGATTACCAGCAATTTTTAAGTTGAAAATATTCTGGAATCACTGGTGTGCTGAAAAGCCAGAATTTATACAGGAAAAAAGTGAGGTCGCTTTGATTTTAGGGTTTATAAATTTCTATGGTGAAATACTCCCAGAGTGATCAATTTCAAGCAAAAAGACATTGCTAAAGGGGGATTTGTGAAGAGGTGTGTACCAGTGGCTCCTGTTAGCATATGAATCTTCTACTGCTTTTACACCACTACCTGAAATCCTGTGGAGTTCCCTTCAGAGTCTCTCGCAAGGAAATCAGTTTCATTGCTTTATTGTTACATTGTCTATGTAGACCATGATGTTATCAATCAAACTCTTCCAGTACTAGTCAAAATCCTAGGCTATGAAGGAGATTGGGCAAAATGCAGCCATCTAATCTAATTTCATAAGGCAAATATTTGCTATATTGTGAAAATTTACAAAAATGTCATACAACTAAAGTTAAAAAAAGGAATTTCAAAAGTGTTACTAAAAAAAAAACTGAGTTATTTAACTGATTAAATTTTTGTAAGCTATTATGTATATCGGTGCAAAGAAGAAAATTTTCCTGAAGGGTTCATAAATCGTAAATATAATGTTGACCTCTTAGAAGAATGTAAAACAAAAGTGATAACTTTAAAATCAACAACAATTCCAAGTATATGACATTCTGGAAAAGGCAAAACTACAGATAAAGTAAAATGATCAGTGGTCGCCAGCAGGGGGTCAGAGATCAGAGTTGAACGGATGAAGTACAGGGGATATATAAGGCAGCAAAACTATTCTGTAATGCTGGATACATAATATTACACATTTGTCAAAACCCATGGAAGTTTATAGCACAAAGAGCAAAACTTTATATATATATATATATATATATATATATATGTATTTTAAAAAAAATATGACATCACGATTCTCAAGAAGGAATGCAGATCATGACAAAATAATTTAACTATATTACTGATGTACGAAACAACCTCACTAAGGGGATGTGGGAGGAGGAAATGTCGAACCTAGTAAATATGGATATGAGTGGTGTCTATAAGACTAAAAATAAAAGAAACTGCACATAAGCACTATACTCTGGTTGACAAAATTTTTTTCCATGGGAATATGAATTACTTACGATATTGCTGTACACGTACAGTAGAATGGATGAAGATTAATGAGAGTCAGGTTTCTCAATATTTCTCCTCTTAGCATTTTCCTCTGTATTAAAAACAAATCTTTAAATTGATAATTAAAATTAGATTATTATTAATCTATTTTAAAATCACACTCTAAATTTATATATATGTGCTAAAAACAAACAAAAAATGGTTCTACATGATTTTCTGTATTTTCTAGTTCAATCTTGCAGTTCAATGTGAATATTTGTATCTTTATGTTATAGTTTCTAATTTCTGTAATTTTGCTTTTATGAAAAATCTTTTCATTTTTCCCAATGCAAGAAAAGTTTTACATTTAATTTTATATTAATTTCTACTAATGTCATGCTATAATTCTTTAGACAACACTATTTGTTATTTTAAAAACATAAATTGTATTTAATTATAACATTGCTAATACTTCGACTTAAATGGAATACTATTGGCAGGGAAATAATTTGTGACCAATATTATAAATCTACATCAATCTTTTATTGTTAAGATAACCATTTAAATAAGGAAGAGCCCATGAGACTGAAATATGAAGGTGGTCAAATGAACTCAGTTGCAGAAAAAGCAAAATGCTGTGCTTGAAATTACACTGTTATGTTTTGCAAAGGTTAAATGAGCCATTTCTAAATGGTTCTTAGAAGATACATGAGAAGAGTTCTGATAAGTAATAGGGAAGAATACTTTAAACAGTAACTGAAAATTAATTTACCAAGTGCTGTGTGATGAAGGAAAGTGGAGGGGGTCCTAATAATTTTGGCTATTAGCAATACACTAGTGGGTTAATTTCTCATTCGATTTCAGAGCTGTCTAATTTATATCTTAATTAAATACATAATGGAATTTGATGATGCGTGATCAGGCTTTATATCAAGATGTTTTTCTATGCACAATTTGAAAAATTGAGGAAGAAATGTTCATTTGAAATATGATCTAATAAACATATTAGACTACTTGGGAACTTGCCATTCAATCCTGGACATACAAGCAGCTATATTTATTCTTTTCCTTGCTGTTGCTTCTTGATTATTTGAGATATTGTAATCTCTCCAGTTCACAATACAGCACTTTGAGGATTTCAATGTATATATTTTCCTTGAGGAATATGGAACAGATGTTTCAGAGTCAGGCCAATTCAAAGTTGATTCCTGACCTACATTACTTACTGCCTGCATAAGTTTGGTCAAGGTCACCACTTCAGTGCTAGTGACCACACTGACCTTAGAAGGCAAAACTGTCTTAGCTTAGGCTTTATCCTCTTTGACAGTCTCCACTTCCTGACCCAGTCCAATTATAGTATTCATCATTATCTGAGGTCTCTTAGACTTTATGAGATCTTTTGGAGTTTAAACCATAGTGCATATATTGATAGAGAGAGGGCACTGGATTTGAAGCAAGTAGTATTTTTTCTCAGGTTGACCATGGTAACCTGAACTATTTGGAGAGTACAAATAAAAATCAAGTAGCAAATAGACATTACTGTCAAAACTCCAGAAGAAATCTATATCTTGCCAATGCTTTTGAGATTTGAAATGCAGAAATGAGGCATAGACCTGTGTTCATCTGGAGCAGTTATGATGATAATGCAATGTGCAGTAGGACTGTGGGGTAACTTTGAATATAAACTTCCAGAGAATTTTTGGAGATTCCTTGCCTTTGTGTGGAACAGTGGCTTTCTGTCATTTGGATAGCTACATTTAGCCACAGGATGTAACCCAAATCCCCTGACTTTAACTGTTCTAGTTCTTCAGGTTATTTTATAGACTTCTAATTAACTCTGTAAAACCCATTTGTTTCTAAAATATCTAGGATTTTTTTTCCTTCAATGAAATATAAGTCTAAAATGAATCATAGTGCATGAATACTTATTGTGGAGCATATTTCCAAAAAGTAATTTTGACATACTGTTTAAATACGTTATTACAATAAAGTTAGAATACAAAGACTTTGGAATCAGGCAAGCTGGAGTTACAATTGTTGTTCCACCAATTATCCTTAGGCCTTGTACAATTTATATAATTTTTAAATCATGTTTTCTTTTAATATTCCTAGATACATCTTTTAGAGAACAAAAAGTTTGGATTCTAATAAGGTCAATTTTTTTTTTTCCATTGATCATGCTTTAGTGGCATATCTAAAAACTCATCAACAGACCCAAGGTCACCTAAGTCTCCTGTGTTTTCTTCTAAATACTCTGTAGTTTTACATTTTACATGAAGGCCTATGATCCATCTCGAGTTAGTTTTTGTAAAGATGTAAGACCTCTGTCTAGGTTCTTTTTCTTCTAAACATATGGATGTACAGTTGTCCCAGCAACATTCGTTGGAAAGACTATCCTTTCACCATTGATGTGCCATTGGGCCTTTGTCAAAAATCAATTGATCAAATTCATGTAGTTCTGTTTATTGGATCTCTATTCTGTTCCGATGATCTTTGTGTCTATTTTTCTGCCAATACCATACTGTCTTGATTATAGTAGATTTATAGTAAGTCTTGAAATTGAGTGGTCCTACTACAAATTTGCTTTCCTTACCCCTATTGTGTTGGCTATTCTATCTCTTTTATGTTTCCATATAAACTTTACAATTATTCGGTCAATATGTACAAAACAGCTTGCTGAGATTTTAAGCAGGATTGTGTTGTGTCCATTACTCAATTTGGCAAGAATTTACATCTTAATAATATTAAATTTATGAATCCATGAACATGGGATATCTCTCATTTTTTCATTTTTTTTTAAGATTTTATTTATTTATTTGACAGAGATAGAGACAGCCAGTGAGAGAGGGAACACAAGCAGGAGGAGTGGGAGAGGAAGAAGCAGGCTCATAGCGGAGGAGCCTGATGTGGGGCTCGATCCCGTAAAGCCGGGATCACGCCCTGAGCCGAAGGCAGACGCTTAACCGTTGTGCCACCCAGGCGCCCTGATCCAATATTTGTATTTCCTTCTTCTTTTCAGCTTTTCAGCTTCATTATTTTCCATGATTTTATCTTCTATATCACTTATTCATTCCTCTCCTACCTCCATCATGATAGTTACATCCAGCATCTTGGTTATAATATTTTTTATTTCAATCTGACTAGTTTTTAGTTTTTTTGTCTTAGTGTTAAGGGATGCCCTGCGATCTCCTATGCTTTCCTCAAGCCCAGCTAGTATCCTTATGATTATTGTTCTAAATTCTGGTTCAGGAATATTATTTACATCTGTTTTGATTAGATCCTAGGCCGTGTCCTTTTCTTGTTCTTTCTTTTGGGATGAATTCCTCTGTCTTAGCATTCTTTCTTGGTCTCTGTCTTCTTCTCTGTGTTAGGAAAACCTGTTATGTTTCCTGCTCCGAGAGTAATGGTTTTATGAAGAAGAGGTCTTCCAATTGGAGAATTTAGTCCATTTACATTCAGAGTGATTATTAATAGATATGAATTTAGTGCCACTGTATTACTTGTTAAGTCATTTTTTTTCTTGAGATTTTCTCTCTTCCTTTCTAGTCTTTGTCACTTTTGGTTTTTCTTTCCCACTCAAAGAGTCCCCTTCCTAGCACTTCAGGAACTGTTTCTGGTGTATGCCATGTGCACCCCCCTGCTGTTTTTTGGCTTATTTTTCCCTCAGGTCATTCCTCTGCAGAGTTTCACTTTGCCTGCAGTGGGGAGTGTTTGGACCTTGGCCAGAGTATGGTGAGTTTTAACTAGGTGTGCACTCTTCTGCTTGTTAAAAGAGACCTGATGCTATTTCCACTATAGCTGAAACTTTGCAGCAATCTCTGGTCAGTAGACATAATGTGTGCAGGGGGTTGGTGCTGGTCTTCTGGGTGAGGGGCCTGCTGCTCTGGTTCTCAGGCACACTTCCCTAGAAAATCAGCACCTGCTGAGTACAGGGGGTGGAGCTTAGTGTAAGCAGTTTAGGCCGGCACTGTTGGTGCTTTGCTGCTTACTGAAGTTAGTTTATGCCAAGGGGTGGGGGAGGGAAATGGCGCCAGCCCTCTCCCTCATCCTCAGAGAGGGGAGTTCGTGCCCATGAAACCCTCACAATCTCCCCTCATGTGTCCCAGCATCTCTCAGATTCTTGCCTTTACCCTATCTGTGTCTGGGCCATCTGCTGGCTTGCCAGGACAGTGCACCTGTGTTCGATCCCATGCAGGCCAGCTGAGTTTTAAAACTCCAAACTTTAGGGACCCAGTGTGGTGTAGACCTGAGCTGGTCCACTGGGGGAGGGTCTCACAGCACTGAGGCTGGGACAGCTTTGTCCCAGAAGGGCAGTTGCACCAAAGTAAAGGAGCTTGGAATTTGGAGTAAAGTGCAGCAAAAAGCCAGTGTCCAGGTTAGCGGCCCTCAGCAAGTATCTCTGAACCTATGCTGGGGGCAGATGAGTGTAATGGAAACCACGGGCTCTTTTGTCCCTGAAACGTCAATGCCACCTCTCCCAGATGTACTCCAAGAAGGAGATCATGCTGTCTGCCCCTGGGCTATCTGTTCTTCTCCAAGGAGCACTGCAGTGCCCACAGGACTCCACACTGGCTCTTAAACTCTAGTCTTTGAGCTCTGCTAGTTGTAAAAACTCATGAAAATAACCCACTCTTGGTTTCCCAATCAATGTCTTTGGGGAAGTGTTTTCCTTGTGTGATCTCCTATATGCTCCCCCTTCTCTCTCACTTCTCTTCATGACCAGGGGTCCCTTCCCTCTGTGGCACCCTTGATCCTTTCCTCCTCCCAAATCAATTCTCTGTAACTCCTACCTTCCAGGATGTGGTCTCTTCTCTCCCTCTAGTTGTGCAGTTTGTTCTGTCAATCCTCAGATCAATTTCCTGGGTGTTCAGAGTGATTTGATATTTATCCTACTGTGTTCAAGGGAGAAGGCAAGCCTAGGGTCCTCCTACTACTCCACCATCTTAGCTCCTCCCTCTCTTGTACTTTTTCTGGTACAACATTTGGTACAAAGTAGGAATGAACACTCTTACCATTTATGTTCAACATAGTACGGGAAATAGCCAGAGCAATTAGGCAAGTAAAATAATTAAAAAGTATCCAAATAGAAAAGGAAGAAGTAAAATCATCTCTGTTTGCAGATGACATGATCATATATGTATAAAACCCTAAAGACTCAACAAAATACTGTTAGAATTAATAAATAAACTCAATAAAGTTGTAGGATACAAAATCAACAACAAAATCAGTCATGTTTCTATACACACATAGTGAACTATCTAAAAGAAATTAAGAAAGAAAATCTCATTCACAATAGCAGCAAAAATAATAAAAGATTTAGGAATAAACTTAAATTGTTGAAAAACTTGGCACATGGAAAACTATAAAATGCTGATGAAAGATATTTAAAAAGACACAGATAAATGGTAAGATATTCTGCATTGATGAATTGAGAAACTTACTGTTGTTAAAATGACCAAACTACCCAAAGTGATCTACAGTCTCTGAAATTATGATTTTTTTTAGTGTTTCTTTATTTTTTTTTCAATTCCTTTGAAAATGCACTTAGCATTTGTTCGATGTGTGCAAACAAACATATTTTTAGGTCAATTATATATGTACATATTTTTGCCTAAGTCTCCTACTTACTTATGTAAAGAAAAGACCATTCTATATTTTGTGTTTTATCATTCTTAGGTGAATCATCCACTGGTTCATACTAAATTATAATTGCAATTATAATATTAGTTTTAAATGTTTCATTGGTTATTTTCCATATACACACCAGATCCACTTGCTATCCATTTCTTCACAGCTTTCTGCTCTGAGTTATTGGCTTCCACAGACTGCACCAGACTCATTATCCTCTAGCTTCTGGTTGGACTTACTGGTGGTAGGCTCAGACAGGGATCAAAGTCAAGGAGAAGAGAGAACATTCTCCAGATCTGTAATTTTTCTTTATTAAGCGCTCTTCAATTAAGCCTTGAATATTCCCTGTCAGAATTCCCTGTCAGACTAATACATTATTGTTTTTTGAAGGTAATTAAAAATGTAATATAATTGGGGTTAAGTTTCCTTTGGCTAGAACCAGATGTGGCAATCTTTAAAATGCAAACTATGCTCAATTCTAGAAGGGTAGTACATTGTAGAGGAGTCATAAAATTTATTTAAAAATCATCCTTTGAATAATCTAGATCTTGTCTTATTTCTGTTCCTTGTGTTTCAAATCATCACTTTTATCTTTAGCTCCTCTTATCTTTGTTATCTTCATTTTTTAAAGTCATTTTTATTGAGGCATAACTTACATGTAGTAAAATGAATCCTTTTGTAATATATAGGTTCACTAGTTTTGACACACTTGTGTAGTATCATTACTAACACCATAAGCACAATTTGGAATATTTCCATGTCAAAAGAGTTTCCTTTTTTATTCAATCTACACTCACAAAGCCAGGTGTTATCAACTACTGAGTTGATTTCTATCCCTGTATATTTTTTAACAGATTGAGATATAATTCACATACCACACAACAGTATGGTGTTATATACAATTAAATGTTTTTTAGAATATTCACAGATATGTGCAACCATAAATGCAGTCAATTTTAGAACATTTCATCAGAAGAAACCACATACCTTGTGATAAAGTTGTGAGTGGTTGCTAGCTTCCCTTGTTACCAAAGATCTTACCCATTTCAACCTGAGACATTAACCTACATTTGGCTTTTAAGAATTTCTTAGAAGTTGTGCTGGGAGGAAAAAAGATGGTGGAGGAGTAAGGGACCCCTTTTTCAGCTGGTCCCGTGAGTTGAGCTGGATAGGTACCAGACCATCTGGAAAACACATGGGATCAGCCTGAGATGCAGGAAGACACATCTGGATCTCTAAAAATGAACATCTCCAGCTCTGAATATTGAGGTACAAGTGGGGTTCCGTGAATCCGTGCACAGATATCAGAAGATAAACAGAAGGGGGAGGGAGCCACCATGCTAGGTGCCAGGAAGCAGTAGCCACCTTCACCAGGGAGTGGGCTGGACTCGCAGACCAGCACCCGCGAGAAAGCAGACTGAGATCGTGAGCCCAGGAACATGCATGACCAGACTGAAAATTGGAGCTCCAGAGCGCTCACTGGAACTGGACTGATACCTGGAGCTTGGGAGCGCGTGCAACCAGACTGAAAACCCGTGTTCTGGAGTACGCTCGAACCACACTGAAAGAGGGAGCTCGGGAGGGCACGTGGGAACCAGGGGTGGCTAGCGGTGTTAGAAGCACAAAGGACAGAGATGTGCCGGCCCTGGAAGTGAGGGCTGGGATGCCGGCTGTGGAGCGCACAACCCAGGACGCTACAGGGTTTTTGGCAGCATCAACAGAAACAGAGTTAAAGTGGCCAAGAGAGCTCAGTGGAGAGTGGACTGCGATCTCTGTTCTGAGACAGAGGCTAGGATATGGCCACTGCTGCTCTGACTTTCAGAAGAGTCACAGAAAACTGCCAGGGAAAGCCACCAGAGAACAAAAGCCCGGAAATACCAGCTCACATTGTGCCCATCCCCATCCCCCTTGCAGGGGACAGGGCGACTCTACCCAAACAGGATTGTCTGAATATAAGCGTGGCAGGCCCCTCGCCCAGAAGGCAGGCTCAAAAATCAAGAAGCCCACATCCCTAAGGTCCCTATAAAACAAGTGCACACTGCCTGGGTCCAGGTCAATAATTTGGGCTCTGAGCAACCCTGCAATCTCTCCTCCTCAGAATGACGAGGAGGAGAAAAACCCCCAGCAAAGAAAAAATAATGAGTCTGTGCCCACTGCCACACAACTGATGGATATGGATATAACCAAATTGTCAGAAACGGAGTTCAGAGTAACAATGGTCAAGATGATGTGTAGGCTTGAAAAAAATATTAACGAAAATATTAACGAGAATATAGAATCTCTAAGGTTGGAAATGAGAGCAAGTCTGGCAGAAATTAAAAATGCTATGAATCACATGCAGTCAAAACTAGATGCTCTGATGGCCAGGGTAAATGAGGCAGAAGAACAAATCAGTGAATTGGAGGATGGAATGATAGAAGAGAAAGTAAAAACGGAAATTTGGCTCAGAAAAATCCAATCTCAAGAATGTAGATTATGGGAGATTACTGACTCAATGAATCATTCCAATGTCAGAATCATCGGCATCCCCGAGGGGGTGGATAAAGAAGAGATATTTGAACAAATTGTAGCTGAAAACTTCCCTAATCTGACAAAGGAAACAAGCATTCGTGTCCAAGAGGCAGAGAGGACCCTTCCCAAGGTTGACCACGGCAAACCTACACCATGTCACATCATAGTGCAATTAGCAAATGTTAGATCCAAGGATACAGTATTGAAAGTGGCCAGGGCAAAAAGATTTCTCATGTACAGAGGAAAAAATATCAGAATAACGTCAGACCTGT
This sequence comes from Ailuropoda melanoleuca, assembly GCF_002007445.2. NCBI lineage: Eukaryota > Metazoa > Chordata > Mammalia > Carnivora > Ursidae > Ailuropoda > Ailuropoda melanoleuca. The sequence goes on from NC_048226.1 coordinate 76,820,410, forward strand.
CTACAGAGTCATGGCAGGCTAGGAAGGGGTGGCAGCATATTTTCAAAGCTCTATCCCAGAAGAACATGCAGCCAAGGATCCCTTATCAAGCAAGGCTGTCATTCAGAATTGATGGAGAGGTAAGGACCTTCCAGGATTGGAAGAAATTGACCAAATTTGTAACCACAAAACCAGCCCTACAGGAGATATTAAGGGGGGTTCTATGAAAGTAAAAAGGCCCCAAGAGTGATACAGAACAGAAATTTAAGAAACAAAGACTTCACAGGCAACTTGACATCATTAAAATCGTATCTCTCAATAATCACTCTCAATGTGAATGGTCTAAAGGCTCCCATAAAATGCCACAGGGATGCAGATTGGATAAAAAGAATTGACCCGTCCATTTGCTGTCTAGAAAAGACTCATCTTGAACCTAAAGATACATCCAGACTGAAAGTGAAGAGATGGAAAACCATTTTTCATGCCAATGGACCTCAGAAGAAAGCTGGGGTAGCCATTGTCATATCAGACAGATGAGATTTTAAACTAAAGACTGAAGTGAGAGATACAGAAGGACACTATATTATTCTGAAAGGATGTACCCAACAAGTGGATATGACAATTATAAATATCTATGCCCCCAACAGGGGAGCAGCTAGATACATAAGCCAACTCTTAACCAGAATAAAGAGACATATAAATAATAATACATTAATAGTAGGGGACTTCAACACTCCGTTTTCAGCAATAGACAGATCACCTAACCAGAAAATTAACAAAGAAACAAGAGCTTTGAATGACATAGTGGAACAGGTGGATCTCATAGATATATATAGAACACTACACCCCAGAAAAACAGAATACTCATTCTTTTCGAGGGCACATGGAACTTTCTCCAGAATAGACCATATACTGGGTCACAAAACAGGTCTTAACTGATACCAAAAGACTGAGATTATTCCCTGCATATTCTCAGACTGCAATGCTTTGAAACTGGAACTCAATCACAAGGAAAAATTTGGAAGAAACTCAAACACTTGGAAACTAAGAACCATCCTGCTCAAGAATGATTGGATAAACCAGGAAATTAAAAATCAATTTAAACAATTTATGGAAACCAATGAGAATGAAAACACAATGGTCCAAAACCTATGGGACACTCCAAAGGCAGTCTTAAGGGGAAAATACATAGCCATCCAAGCCTCACTCAAAAGAACAGAAAAACCTAAAATGCAGTTTTTATGTTCTCACCTCAAGAAGCTGGAGCTGGAACAGAAGAATAGGCCTCATCCATGCACGAGAAAGCAGTTGATCAAGATTAGAGCAGAGATCAATGAATTAGAAACCAGGAGCATAGTAGAGCAGATCAACAGAACCAAAAGCTGGTTCTTTGAAAGAATAAACAAGATAGATAAGCCACTGGCCAGACTTATTCAAAAGAATAGAGGAAGGACCCAAATTAATAAAATTATGAATGAAAGGGAAGAGGTTACAACAAATACCAATGAAATAGGAAGGATCACTAGAAACTTTTATCAACAGCTTTATGCCAATAAAACAACCTGGAAGAAATGGATGCCTTCCTGGAAACCTATAAACTTCCAAGATGGAAACAGGAAGAAATTGATTATTTAAACAGACCAATTAATTATGAAGAGATTGAGGCAGTGATCAAAAACCTCCCCAAAAACAAGAGTCTGGGGCCTGATGGATTCCCCGGGAAATTCTACCAAACATTCAAAGAAGAAGTAATACCTATTTTCTGAAGCTGTTTCAAAAAATAGAAACAGAAGGAAAACTACCAAACTCATTCTATGAGGCCAGTATTACCTTGACCCTCAAACCAGGCAAAGACCCCATCAAAAAGGAGAATTACAGACTGATATCCCTGATGAATATGGATGCCAAAATTCTCAACAAGATCCTAGCTAAGAGGATCCAACAGTACATTAAAAGGATTATCCATTACGACCAAGTGGGATTCATCCCTGGGATGCAAGGGTGGTTCAACATTTGCAAATCGATCATTGTGATAGATCATATCAACAAGAAAAGAGTCAAGAACCATATGATCCTCTCAACTGATGCAGAAAAAGCATCTGACAAAATGCAGCATCCTTTCCTGATTAAAACCCTTCAGAGTGTAGGGATAGAAGGCACATTCCCCAATTTCATAAAAACCGTCTATGAGAAGCCTACAGTGAATATCCTTCTCAACAGGAAAAAGCTGGAAGCCTTTCACTTAAGATCAGAACACAACAAGGATGCCCACTCTCTCCATTAATATTCAACATAGTACTAGAAGTCCTTGTGACAGCAATCAGACAACAAAAAGGGATAAAACGTATTCAAATCAGCAAAGAAGAAGTCAAACTCTCTCTCTTCGCAGATGACATGATACTCTATATGGAAAACCCAAAAGACTCCACCCCCAAACTACTAGAAGTTATAAAGCAATTCAGTAATGTGACAGGATACAAAATCACTGCTCAGAAATCAGTTGCATTTTTATACACAAACAATGGGACTGAAGAAAGAGAAATTAGGGAATCCATTCCATTTACAATAGCACCAAAAATCATATGTTATCTTGGAATTAACTTAACCAGAGACGTAAAGGATCTATATTCTAGAAACTATAAATCCTTCTTGAAAGACATTGAAGAAGACACAAAAAGATGGAAAAATATTCCATGCTCATGGATCAGAAGAATAAATATAGTTAAAATGTCCATGCTACCCAGAGCAATCTACACTTTCAATGCCATCACGATCAAAATACCAATGACATTTTTCAAGAACTGGAACAGACAGCCCTTAAATTTGTGTGGAACCAGAAAAGGCCCCGAATTGCCAAGGAATTGTTGAAAAAGAAAAACAAAGCTGGGGGCATCACGTTGCCAGATTTCAAGCTATACTACAAAGCTGTGATCACAAAGACAGCATGGTACTGGCACAAAAACAGACACATAGACTAATGGAACAGAATAGAGAACCCAGAAAAGGACCCTTGGCTCTTTGGGCANAGGACCCTTGGCTCTTTGGGCAACTAATCCTTGACAAGGCAGGAAAAAACATCCAGTGGAAAAAAGACAGTCTCTTCAATAAATGGTGCTGGGAAAATTGGACAGCTACATGCAAAAGAATGAAACTTGACCACTCTCTCACACCATACACAAAAATAAACTCCAAATGGATGAAAGACCTCGATGTGAGACAGGAATCCATCAAAATTCTAGAGGAGAACATAGGCAACAACTTCTATGACATCGGCCAGAGCAACCTTTTTCACGACACATCTCCAAAGGCAAGAGAAACAAAAGATAAAATGAACTTATGGGACCTTCATCAAGATAAAAAGCTTCTGCACAGCCAAGGAAGCAGTCAAAAAAACTAAGAGGCAGCCCACGGAATGGGAGAAGATATTTGTAAATGACACTACAGATAAAAGATTGGTATCCAAGATCTACAAAGAACGTCCCAAACTCAATACACGTGAAACAAATAATCAATTCAAAAATGGGCAGAAGATATGAACAGACACTTTTCCAATGAAGACATACAAATGGCTAACAGACACATGAAACAATGTTCAAAATCATTAGCCAAGATATGAACAGACACTTTTCCAATGAAGACATACAAATGGCTAACAGACACATGAAACAATGTTCAAAATCATTAGCCATCAGGGAAATTCAAATCAAAACCACACTGAGATACCACCTTACACCAGTTAGAATGGCAAAAATTGACAAGGCAGGAAACAACAATTGTTGGAGAGAATGTGGAGAAAGAGGATCCCTCCTACATTGTTGGTGGGAATGCAAGTTGGTACAGCCACTCTGGAAAACAGTGTGGAGGTCCCAAGAGAAGGGCCATATGCACCCCAATGTTCATAGCAGCATTGTCCACAATAGCTAAATCATGGAAGGAGCCGAGATGGCCTTCAACAGATGACTGGATTAAGAAGATGTGACCCATATATAGAGTGGAATATTACTCAGCCATCAAAAAGAATGATTTCTCAACATTTGCTACAACATGGATGTGACTGGAGGAGATAATGCTAAGTGAAGTAAGTCAAGCAGAGAAAGACAATTATCATATGGTTTCACTCATTTATGGGACATAAGAAGTAGGAAGATTGGTAGGAGAAGAAAGGGAAGAAGGAAAGGGGGTGGTAAAAAGAAGGGGGAATGAACGATGAGAGACTATGGACTCTTGGAAACAAACTGAGGGCTTTAGAGGGGAGGGGGTTCGGGGATTGGGTTAGGCAGGTGATGGGTATTACGGAGGGCACGTATTGCATGGTGCAGTGGGTGTTATATGCAAGAAATGAATCATGGAACATTACATCAAAACTTTGGATGTACTGTATGGTGACTAACATAACATAATAAAAATTTTTATTAAAAAAAAGAAGTTGTGCTTAATTTGTCTTTTTCACTTGTGTGGCAGTCACCTATTGCAGTGGTGAAACTATCTCTTTGGAAGGGGTTATCTCTCCTTAAAATATAGTTTACTTAGTTAGTTTGTGCTCTCTGCTCTATTTTGGTCTCCAGACAATTATGATTTTATAGATTATCCAGATTTTTCTCCATTTAATGATGGAAATGTCATTTTCTTGTAGGTTTCTACATCATAAGTAGAAGCAATGACTCCATTTTTTTTTTAAACAGAAGGCAGAATGATTATATGTGTCTCAGAAAAATATTCCTTTCAGTAGATTTGCTAGTACTAATTTACTCTGAGTTGATATGTTGCATCCTGTGAATTGGCTGGATTCTTTTTTGTTTTTATAAAACATATTTGAAAATAAAGGAAGGTACCCCAATCATAGAATAATGTGAACACAACTGTGTTCTCTACCCTCATAGCAAATATCCTAGCCTCATCACCTGAGCTAGCCCTAAAAAGTATTTGGTCAGTTCTATGTGATTTTGGAAAAACTATTAATAAAAGGTTAATATTAGCATTAGTTCATTTTTATACAATTTAAAGAACATTTATAGCTGACATAAATTTGAGAGCAGAGCAAACACTGCAGTTATAATTTAAAAAAGAGAAAGGAAGAAGAGGGAAAGAAAGAATGAAAGAAAGAAAAAGAAAAGGAAAAGGAAAAAAGAAAGAAAATGTAGTTAACCAGAAAATAACTGTTTAGATCATTCTAGTCATCATTTGGAAGATTCAGGTGGGCCCTAAATGTTGGTACACTCTTGATGTACACTAGTTCACATCTTTTCATAACTTAGACTGGGAGATAGTATCATGTTGGGTCATCGATACTCTACCTGAAGCTGAGAAAGCCACTGTCGGGGTCAATTAAAGTAACTCAGTAAAACAATGGGAGAAACCAGATATAGATGTATAGATGCAATAGCTTCCATTGTACCACAGGATTTAGCTTATGATGACATAGCACGGGTGACTACGTGTTATGATTTCAGAGCCCCTTCTGACTCTCTGCAAATGCTCCCCCCCATGATGACTTTATCTCACTTCCCAGGCCCTCTCTGATTATGCATTTTACACTTAGCGAATTTTGTCTTATATATAAAGCTTTGATAAAGGATAAAGCTTTACTTCTGGTGAAGTAGAAAAAGTAACTTCAATGAGAGGCACTTTAAAATTCATTCTAGCACTGATTAAGACATTGAAACGAATTAAGATTCTATATTAAATACCTGACTTGAACATTGATTAATTTTTGAATTGGATGTGCATTCCAATTAAAGAACACAATTTAAGTAGAATGGAACTGAAAATTGTGTAATCAACTATCAGAATTATATTAATGGTGACATCAGCCTAAAAAATTGGCATTAATTCTCCTCCTCACTACCTAGCTTCTGGTCCTAATGGTCTGGCATGAGAAAATAATTATTTTAATCAAGAACAAATGTTACTGTTCATGGAACTAGTATTCTCTCATGTCTTTTCATGCATTTGAAGTAAAACAAACAAATAACAGAGATGACTTTGTTGATTGAATCCCTACTTATAATGAAGATAAAGGCCTTAGCAAACTGATAACATAAATCATGAGAAAATACAGTAACTTCTTAAGAAATCTACATGACATTAATGTTAATATATTAAAAATTACTCTTTGCAATATTTTAATTTAAAAGATTCAATTATATTAAAATGTTATCACGATCTTGAATCTCAAATACTTTCTAAAGAATATGAATGTTTTACTCATTTTGGAAATGCATGTAATAGTAATGAGGAAGGTTGGATTCCATTGAATTTCATAATTACAAACACATGCTCATTTATTCCTATATCTAAAAAATAATTTTTCATATTTTTCTGACCCTGTAACTTATTCTGAAGTTGAAAATATACTTCAGGTACAAATGAAAAGATCTGTATAAATGGAAAGACCCTGTTCAGTGGATTAAGTTCACTAAACACATATATCTTTGTTTCCACAAGGTGAAGCGTTGTTCAAGGATGTGGAAAAATCTATTATTTTTTTTTAGTTTCAGAAAAGGTTTTGTGATACATAATAGTCACTTCTGATAAATGTAACATGACTCTCAATACAATAGACACAAAAGAAATTCTACTGAATTTAATTAAAAATAATGTAGGACTTATGCAAATAATGCAGTTACACCCAGTTCTTATTCTTTTACTCAGTTGATGTTGTGGTTTAAATCATACACAGGAACTTGTTGCATTCTGCCAAGACAAAATTTCCCTGGACTGGTATGGCATATTAGAAAGAGCTTTGCACTGAGAGTCAGAAATCACTGGCTATTGGGAACACTGGTGCAGATTTAACCTTGCCAGGATCATGTCTTCATTAGGGTTTTCCATACCACAAAGTAGTCAAGATTGACAAGAACTGATCCAGCACTGGAAATTAACAAAGTTATTTTGGGATAGAAGACTCCAGAATCTAGATCAAGTTAGCTTTCAAATTTGAAAGTAGCGCATCATTACTGTGAACTATACAAATGTACATAAAATTCCAAATGAGTAAATCTATCTCCCTATACCTTCCTATCTCTCTAGCCTCACTTCAGTCTTCCTTGAAGTTGTGTTCAGAGCAGATTTTTTTTTTTTTTGAGAGAGAGAGAGAGACTGCATGCGTACTTGCAATGTGAGCAGGGGTGGGGGAGGGGGAGAGGAAGAGGGAGAGAGAGAGAATAGAGAGAATCTTAAGCAAGTTCCATGCTCAGCATAATTCAGGGCTTGACATCATAACCCTGAGGTCATGACCTGGGCCAAAATCAAGAGTCATATGCTTAACCAACTGAGCCACCCAGGTGCCTCTCAGTGCAGAATTTAAGAATAAGAAACTTCCACTCCAAGAATCCAGAGTAATGGGTTCATTGCACTTTGTACTGCTATGTGAGAACAGAGTTTGTATTCTACTCTATTGCTTAATACCTAGCAACCCCATAGGTGTTTGCTGTTTTACAATAATAAACTTATATTCTCTGATTACTCCAATATTATCTGGTACAAAGCAAGCCTGGACATGACCTTCTATATCAATTATAAAATGAATATATTAAGCTATGATTTCACAGTTGACACTTGTCTTGAAATACTATGCAGTAGGGATATCAGCATTTAGTGTACAGTGTTAAGACAATAACTCCAACATTCCTCATATGTATTAGGCTTTTCATCAAGAGAAGAAAAAAAAAGACTTCTTTTAACTCAATGATCACTAGTTGGAAACTACAGAAATAAACAAAAACCACCCAAATGAGGCCAACAGACCTACTTACTCAGATTTTGCTATAGCAAGACAGTCAGCCACCGCTGATGGCACCTAGCAGAGATTCAATAGCAGGCAGAGGAGTTTGAAAACTCTAGAGTGGAAAAATATTTCAGGTATATTCTGCTTAGAGGTTGGTGACACACGGAAGTTGGGGACAGACCAAATGGAGGTGGAGCATTATGTGTAATTTGTTGGGGAGCATATTTAGTTTTCTCTGGTTGGTCTTAGAAGCAGGATAAAAAATTAGAGAAACTGAAAGTTACTGATGAAACCCGGGTCCTGTTGAGTCATTGCTGCAGAGGTAGTGGTTTACCTTCCAGGCTATTTGCTCAGAAGTTGTAGGTTAGAGTTCTATTTTCATATATGGATTGGCCATTGTATATTTGTATATTTAGTCTCTCAACCCCTTCTTTTGGTTGTTCCCTCAATTGTGAAAAGTTGAATAATTCAGGGAAGCCTAGAAATCCAAATGATTACTGCTTAGGAACTGTTCAGTCATCTCCATAGTTTATTGCAAAATCCTCTTAACTATCTTGTATTATCATGGCAATCATCTAAAGAAGCAACATTTACACAAAATTTTATAAGATTCTGGATAGAATGAAGTGGGCCAGCATTTTGACCACTGTGACAAAAAACAAACAACAACAACAACAAAAAAAACCAATAGTCTCTGCAAGATGCTTCAGAACCAGGAATCCCAACTGCCAAAACAACAAATCCCACCACCAATGAGGACGAACCTTAGCAATCCAAATAGCTTTTATTTTAAGGTAATGTATAGCTTATTCCACCTTGTCTTTTTCATTAATCCAAGTATAGCAAGAAGTATTGGTAATGGCACAGATGCCCCTTAGACTAGACAACAGAAATCTAGAACATTGTGATTTTCCTTCATTACTTGTACCAATGAATTGAAACTGATCTGTTATTCCATAAAGGGCAGAGATGGTATCATTAATAACTTCTACTAGAGTTAGCGGTAAGTTTCCTAGTCTTTTCTGTACAATTTGTGTTCTCACTTATGGGAACCACGCTCTGATTTTCTTCACATAATGAGTCAGTAATTTAGGTAGTTTTCCTAAATAATTAAGAGTGGCCTAATTTTAGAGCTGATTTAAGAGACAGAAATTTCATGCTTGGCTATTTATTTAATTTGGGTTATTGTATACAGACCAGTCTCAGAATTCTATTCCTAAAGTGCATATGGTATTAGTCTGAGGCAAATAGGACCAGGTGTTCTGACCACAAGGGAAATATAGATGCAGGAGAGGCCCAAGGAGATACAGGGCAGAGGTATGGGGGAGAGGGAAGAAAAAAGAAAAAAAAAGAGTTGTTCATAGCATGAAGTCTGGATCATGGTGAGACATTAACTGGGTTACATATTCAGATCTCTGTGTGTTTCTTCCAGGTGGCAAGTATTGGGCCTACTGCCCTGCAAAGATTGCTGAATTTAAGCTACAACCTTCATAGTAGCAAAAAAGCTGTTTAATTTCATGTTTCCAATCTAGAGCATTCTGATTTTTATATCAAGTGATCAAGACACACACATTATGAGAGCCATTAGAAAATAGCTCTGTAAAGTGTTACTTCTCACTACACTGTCTTAACACCCACAGTCTTCTCTAAATGTTGAAAGGAAGAATGACATCCTTAAATTTATCAAAATTTTCAGAAAATCTTGAGTTCCCTTGGTCAAAGGCACTCACCTACTAGCATTTATGGTCATATGGTCTACTTCCTCAGGGAAACATCAGTTATCTGTCAACTGATACCAGGAAGGTCCACATGTTTAAGGATGCCATCTCCAATGCTAGAAATGCTCCATACCATATTGAAAATACATAAAAAATAACCAAAACACATTCAAAACCCAGGGAGGGTGGAAGTTGTATATAATTCAACTGGAGATATTCAAAGGGCCCTTCAGGCTTTGGTTTCTATGTCCCATCTTTACAGTTCTTTCAGACTTATGTTGTTGATAGGTAATGCGTGACCCCAAAATAACCTTAACTATCTATTTAAAGTTTCTCCAATAATGCTGGTATAAATTAGCAAATAATTTGTCTATACCATGATAAGTAGTTTCATCGAGAAATTTAGTTAATATACATTTGAAATCACCTTGTACCACCAAGCCGTGGTCTTCAGAGCACCAAATACTACCTGAGTAAAAGATGCAGTCAGATTTATTTCCGTTCTTTTTTTTTTTTTTCAGAATCAGGGGCTAAATATTGATTTTTTATAATGGCCTCTCTGGATTCCTCCAGAGAGTTATCCTTTGAAGATTTAGGTAGGATCACATTCTTGATTAAGACTGACTTATTTTAGCAAAATGATCTGCTAGAGCATTTCCTTTAGCCTCCATAGCATCTATTT
>NC_048226.1:76830614-76832714 GCF_002007445.2 Ailuropoda melanoleuca
CTGTTATTTATCTTTTGAAATCTTATGCCCCTTTTCTGCTAAGGCTAAGAGCAAATAAATGGGACATTTTTAAAGGGCTTCCTTGCTCTCTGAACAGAGAATAGATCCATGTTGTATCATAACTGCATTACAAGAAAAAAAAAAGTAGATCTTTCAAATCTAGATTGAGAACTTAGGAAGAAGAGTGGTCTTCAGTGAACCCCTGTAGCATGACTGTCAGGTATATTGTTTCCTTCCAGGAGAAGGGAAACAGGTACTGACTCTCTTAGTCTAGAGGCACACCAATAAAGTCAGCAGAGATGCAGTGAAACATGTTGATTATAGGAGAAAATTGATGAAAGGATGCTATTAAACCTTGCCACCTTTGCTCAACTGTCCTCTGAGTAAAAATACCACAGGTGGTAGGTATTTCAAGTAACTCACAGATTTTTCCCTATTGACTTTAACTGGGACCCCTCTGCCTTTGACTGGAAAGCATTTCTTCCTGCTCTGTGATACAATCCCTGCAAGTTGCTTCAGGAAGAATTGATGAAAGGATGTTATTTGGGTTAGGCACTACTGGGAAGAGAGGGATAAGAAGTTTATTGATGGCACTGAGGTCTTTAACAAATTGATATCCTTGTCCATTTGTTTTATTTACTGGCAGGATATAAATGTCACAAGGACTAGTGTAAGGTATGAAAAGACCTATGTATATAAGCCTTTCATCTCCTTCTGCCTTCAAGAAATATTGGGGAAGTGTTATTCAAGAGATACTTGGGTAATTGCTTTGTAGAATTCATCTGAAATTTAATGGATCCTTTGTTTCCTATATCATTGAATTTTTAGCCTCCGGAGTATTCAGTACAGGGGCAAGATGTTCATTTGGGGTGTGCATCAAATATAATGGAGGAGGCAAATGTATATACAGAGCAGACAACCTGATTATGAATAAAAAAGTCCTAGGAAACCATAAGAAAGAGTCTCACTGACGTACATTTAATATTACAGTTCCATTTGTAAAGAAAGTCTCTCCGCCTACTAAAATTGCAGGGAATGTATCACAGAGCTAGAAGGAATGTTTTCCAGTCAAGGACCTAGGGTCACAGTTAAGACCAATACGGAAAATTTGTGGGTTATTTGAAATATCTGCCAGTTGTGTGGTATGCTTACTAAGGAAGGTTGTGCAAAGGTGGCAAGGTTTAATGTGGAAAGAATAGCACCTGTATCTACCAGGAGTCAATGAACTTGACTCTATACCAGTGAGCTTGTGCTGCCATAACAAAACTTCATAGGCTGAATGACTTAACAAGAGAAATTTATTTCTCACAGTTCTGGAGGCTGGGAGGTCCATAATCAAGGTGCCTACAAATTCGGTTTCTGGTGACAGTTTTCTTCCTGGTTTGCAGTCAGTCACCAGCTCACTGCCTTGTGTTCATAGGCCTTTCCTTGGTGTGTGGATAGGGTGGTGTATATGTCAGGGGAGGGGTGAGTAGGGGGAGGATAACAGGAGAACTCTTTGGTGTCTCTTTTTATAATGATACTAATTCTACAGATTAGGGCCACACTCTCTTGACCTCACTTAACTTTTAATACCATCTTATAAGTAATATAAATATAAAACCTCTATCTCCAAACACAGTTTGGGGGGAGCACAATTCAGTGCATCATGCCCTCTATATTTATAATTAAACCATCTTGAATGTTTAAGGATAGGGCAGAATACTGGGCACTGTTTTCCTTCCTCTGAGCACCCTTATTGATCTGAACTGAGACATATTTCTTTTTCTTGGTTTTTCTTTTTTAAGATGTGACAGTCTTTTTTTTTTTTTTTCTCCCAGTGTCCCTTCTGTTTATAATACCTCCAAAGTCCTTGACAATAGGTGGTTGGCTGGTTAGGGAGTGAGCTGTTTGATCTGCAGGGCCACTAATTTATTTTAGGTTCTACTTAATTTTTGTTCTAAAGCCCTTTCTAAATATTCTGCCAGGTGTTTTAGTTCAGCTAAAGAAGCTGTTTCCCATTTTAATTGCTGTTTTCCACTTGGGTCTCCAATTTCAGGTTCGACTCCATTGATAAAATGAGATGAAAAGACTCCTATTCTATTAGTACCGTTTTAACTC
>NC_048226.1:76834178-76840586 GCF_002007445.2 Ailuropoda melanoleuca
ACCAAAATACCTTCTCAATTACCATTTTGTAAGAAGCCTAGGATGAGATTGGATAGTTTTCAGTCTATCAAGATAGAATGCTTTTCCCTGCTGAGATATATCATATCCTAAATAATGGACTATGTCTTAGAGTAACTGTTATTTATCTTTTGAAATCTTATGCCCCTTTTCTGCTAAGGCTAAGAGCAAATAAATGGGACATTTTTTAAGGGCTTCCTTGCTCTCTGAACAAAGAGAATAGATCCATATTGTATCATAACTGCATTACAAGAAAAAAAAGTAGATCTTTCAAATCTAGATTGAGAACTTAGGAAGAAGAGTGGTCTTCAGTGAACCCCTGTAGCATGACTGTCAGGTATATTGTTTCCTTCCAGGAGAAGGGAAACAGGTACTGACTCTCTTAGTCTAGAGGCACACCAATAAAGTCAGCAGAGATGCAGTGAAACATGTTGATTATAGGAGAAAATTGATGAAAGGATGCTATTAAACCTTGCCACCTTTGCTCAACTGTCCTCTGAGTAAAAATACCACAGGTGGTAGGTATTTCAAGTAACTCACAGATTTTTCCCTATTGACTTTAACTGGGACCCCTCTGCCTTTGACTGGAAAGCATTTCTTCCTGCTCTGTGATACAATCCCTGCAAGTTGCTTCAGGAAGAATTGATGAAAGGATGTTATTTGTGTTAGGCACTACTGGGAAGAGAGGGATAAGAAGTTTATTGATGACACTGAGGTCTTTAACAAATTGATATCCTTGTCCATTTGTTTTATTTACTGGCAGGATATAAATGTCACAAGGACTAGTGTAAGGTATGAAAAGACCTATGTATATAAGCCTTTCATCTCCTTCTGCCTTCAAGAAATATTGGGGAAGTGTTATTCAAGAGATACTTGGGTAATTGCTTTGTAGAATTCATCTGAAATTTAATGGATCCTTTGTTTCCTATATCATTGAATTTTTAGCCTCCGGAGTATTCAGTACAGGGGCAAGATGTTCATTTGGGGTGTGCATCAAATATAATGGAGGAGGCAAATGTATATACAGAGCAGACAACCTGATTATGAATAAAAAAGTCCTAGGAAACCATAAGAAAGAGTCTCACTGACGTACATTTAATATTACAGTTCCATTTGTAAAGAAAGTCTCTCCGCCTACTAAAATTGCAGGGAATGTATCACAGAGCTAGAAGGAATGTTTTCCAGTCAAGGACCTAGGGTCACAGTTAAGACCAATACGGAAAATTTGTGGGTTATTTGAAATATCTGCCAGTTGTGTGGTATGCTTACTAAGGAAGGTTGTGCAAAGGTGGCAAGGTTTAATGTGGAAAGAATAGCACCTGTATCTACCAGGAGTCAATGAACTTGACTCTATACCAGTGAGCTTGTGCTGCCATAACAAAACTTCATAGGCTGAATGACTTAACAAGAGAAATTTATTTCTCACAGTTCTGGAGGCTGGGAGGTCCATAATCAAGGTGCCTACAAATTCGGTTTCTGGTGACAGTTTTCTTCCTGGTTTGCAGTCAGTCACCAGCTCACTGCCTTGTGTTCATAGGCCTTTCCTTGGTGTGTGGATAGGGTGGTGTATATGTCAGGGGAGGGGTGAGTAGGGGGAGGATAACAGGAGAACTCTTTGGTGTCTCTTTTTATAATGATACTAATTCTACAGATTAGGGCCACACTCTCTTGACCTCACTTAACTTTTAATACCATCTTATAAGTAATATAAATATAAAACCTCTATCTCCAAACACAGTTTGGGGGGAGCACAATTCAGTGCATCATGCCCTCTATATTTATAATTAAACCATCTTGAATGTTTAAGGATAGGGCAGAATACTGGGCACTTTTTTCCTTCCTCTGAGCACCCTTATTGATCTGAACTGAGACATATTTCTTTTTCTTGGTTTTTCTTTTTTAAGATGTGACAGTCTTTTTTTTTTTTTTTCTCCCAGTGTCCCTTCTGTTTATAATACCTCCAAAGTCCTTGACAATAGGTGGTTGGCTGGTTAGGGAGTGAGCTGTTTGATCTGCAGGGCCACTAATTTATTTTAGGTTCTACTTAATTTTTGTTCTAAAGCCCTTTCTAAATATTCTGCCAGGTGTTTTAGTTCAGCTAAAGAAGCTGTTTCCCATTTTAATTGCTGTTTTCCACTTGGGTCTCCAATTTCAGGTTCGACTCCATTGATAAAATGAGATGAAAAGACTCCTATTCTATTAGTACCGTTTTAACTCTCAAATGTTATAAGAAAAATTCTAGTTTACCCTGAATATCTCCATTAGTTTGATCTTGTCTCTGTTTATATGGTTGTATTATGAGCCAATCAATTTTTCTACAAATGTTTTGGATATGGCTTTTAAGAGAATTCACTGTACTTTGTTTTTGTTTTAATAATCAGGTTTATTGTCACAAAGTGTTCCTGTAGATCTGATTCTGGGATAGTCTAATAAGCTTTTGACACCCAGGATTTAGTATCTTAGGGTCTGAACAATATGTGTACAAGTTGCTAAAGTTCAGTATGATAGTTAACTTTATGTGTCCACTTGAGTGGACTAAGGGATACCTAGATTGCTGATGAAACATTATTTCTGGGTATGCCTGTAAGAGTGTTTCCAGAAGATAATGGCATTTGTATCAGTAGACTGAATAAAGAAGATCTGTCCTCACCAATGTGGTGGGCATCATTCACTCCATTGAGAGCTTGTGTAGAACAAAAAAGCAGAGAAAGGAACATCTATTTTCTCCTGTATTCAGTCATCACTGCTTCTGGTTCTCTAGCCTTTGGATCTGGGCTGAGACTTACATCATTGACCTTTCCATTCTCAGGCCTTTTGACTTCTACTGGCCCGTACTACTGGCTCCCATGGTTCTTAGGCCTTTTGGTTCAGGCCCCCAACCTGATGGTGGTCACCTCCCATTGCAGACCCCCAAATCCATGATCTTCTGGCAGGTGGAAAACTTATCTCCCTCTGGATCACTACCAAACTCTCAGGACCAAAAAAAAAAAAAAAAAAAAAAAAAAAAAANAGCTTAATATAGAAAGAAAGTCAACCATCAATACTTGCAAATGGCAGAGACTCACATACAAGCAGGTAAGTGTGAGAGCTTTATGGTGAAAAAAGAGAGGGCTTTAGGTATGCTCTAATTGGAGATTATTGGGATGGGGAAGCTGAAAGCGAACTATCTAGAAGGGGACATCTTATATTATTGGTTAGAGGTGCATGTTCAGCTTTATCTTGTTGGTTTTAAGTTGGAAATAGGAGCAAAAATTAGGGCAACTAGAAGTTATTGATCAAATAACGGCCATTTGGGGTTGACTGCTGCAGATGCTGTGGTTTGGCTTCTTTGACTGGTGGTTGCAGAGTTCAGATTTATTTTTATATATAGTCTGGCCTTTGTAAGATTCTATATTCATTCTTTCAAGAAGTTGGGGATCATTAAAATGTACTTTGTGACTGTTTTGTTGTTGCATAACTCTGTTCATAACTGATTAGAGAAACTATACAATAGAACAAATTTTCTTCTGTTTTCCATATAATATACTAACTTTGGAAGAAGCTGAAACTCAAATAATATATTTGCCAGTGTTTCCTGGAAATATCCAGTCCCTCAATACCAATGCATATATTAGAGGGACATGTGTTTTCTCCAGAGTTGGAGAGGCCACGGAAATGAAGTCTCTCAAAATATCATGTGAATTGATGCTCAGCATTTTGTGGTACAGCCTGGGAAGTAAACTTTAAAAACTGCTGAAAGTAAACTGAGGAACGATAACAAAATATCTGTAGAAGGTGCATTAAAAACACGGAGGGTTAGAAAAGGGCATGTTGCTCTATGGAGAAAGGGAATATGGGGAAAAGAAAGATGATAAAGTGGTGAGTGGAGGTTTTGCTATGTAGGAGAAAATGTAATTTCTAATTGTTATCTGATGGTAGGACTTAGATGCAAAAAAACAAAGTCCAAATTTTAAATTGATATATTTGAAGATTAAATATAAAACCAAAACTTGTTCTCTGAGCTTTATCTCCAGAAAAGAGATGAATACGGTCCCTAAACACTAGAGGATATATTAATTTTAAAATATATCACACGTTCCAAATGTTCCATGCATGAATTTGACATGATGATTACACTGAAAGTAGATGACGCAATTAAACAATAATAGATTATCTTTCTGTTGATTTTGTTAATAATTTAATCTTACTAATTCTAACTGCATTCTAATATTTCCTATTCAATCTTGTTAATCCTTATTCAACTATTGTTAAATACATTTTATAAATATACAAAAATGTTTGATATTAGAAAGACAATATTATATAAAATTACTTTATTATTCCATATTTAAGTGCTCTAGCTGGTAATTTAGGAATAATGCCTGACATGCACTTCAGATTATAAAGTTCAAGTTAGTTGAGTTGGAAACATTGCAAACAAAAATAAAGTCTGTTAGGTTGAAAGTTGTAGTAAGAGTCAAAAGATCTTGCATTACAGAAAGCAAAGAACCTGAAAGGGACACCTGAGGCTATGAATTCCATGGACCATAAATAAGATAACCTTTATAGTTAGTTACTATCTTTCTTAAAATCAAATTTTTTTTCTTCAGTTTGAGAAAGAATCAAGATCCCAAATAATTCAATTTTATCAGTGTTCTGATCCCGAATAAGACTGAGAATTCAGAGAGAAAGAATCACTTACCTCCAGTGAAGCTTGAGGAATATGATTGAAAATCATAAAAATAAACTACATTTGCTTTTTTGGGGAAATAAGGAAATGGATTTTATCTAACATTGCATATTTCACATGTAGAGTAATAAGGGGAAAAAAGGAAAATATGTTTTATCTAACATTGTATATTTTACATGTAGAGTAATTAAAATAAAATGGGAAAAATTATCTAAGATATACATTTTTATGAACATGCTATATGAATAAAAAACAGAAAAAGTTTATAGCTCTTTTTAAAATTCTGGACAGTGGTTACCTGTGTGTGTTGTTATTTTTACATTAGAGAGTTCAAATAAAGTTCAAATAAAGAAAATCTCAAATGCCAATTAGTCAAAAGTAACCAACAGAAACATTTTATGGACTGCAATGTATCATTCCTTCCCTTTAATCTTGTCTTTAAACTACTTCTTCAAATACATTTTTAAGATAGCCTCACATACTATGGTCAGAAGTATCTATATTTTGATAAAAAAAAATCAGTTAAGACTGAAGGGAATAGTGTTAAGAGTATCATGTCAGAGATAGGGTTGTTCTGAGTCATGAGAAATATAAAGCATGGCTATATGTATTGGTGCCTGAGGTGAACTAAAGATGCGGAACATTGAAGTTTGTTATTTGCAGGTTTTTTTTTTTTTTAGGAAAATATTTTAAAGTAGTTTTTGGTTCACAGAAAATTTGAGATGAATGTACAAAAATTTCTCACGTACTCCCTGCTCCTATGTGTGCATAGACTCTCCTGTTATACATACTCCCAGTCAGGGTGGTACATTTGTTACAACTTCTGAACCTACATTGACACATCATATCACCCAAAGTCCATAGTTCACATTAGCGCTCACTCTTTGTGGTGTACATTCTACGGTTTTATACAAATGTATAATGGCATGTATCTACCATTATAGTATTGCAGAGAGTATTTTCACTGTCCTGAAAATTGTCTGTGTTCCACCTATTCACCCCTCCCAACCCTTGGCAACCACTGATCTTTTTATTGTCTCCATAGTTTCGCCTTTTTCTAGACTGTCCTACAGTTGGAATTATACAGCATGTAGCCTTTTCAGATTGGTTTCTTTCACTTAGTAATATGCATTTAAGGTTCCTCCATGTCTGTACATGCATGGTTTGAAGGCAAATCTCTTTTAAGCACAGAAGAATATTTTATTGTCTGGATATACCACAATTTGTTTATCCATTCACCTACTGGAGGGTTATTTGTAAAAGACCAAAAACATATTGACATAATGTAGTATGTGTCTTAGTTTGGGGTGTGTCAAAGCAGAGCCTGAGTTAAGAATGAGTACAAGAACTCTTTTGGAAGGCGAATTCAGGAAGTACTGTGAGGGAGTAAAAAAGCAGGGAAGAAAAGGGAGGCAAGCTAATAAAAAGCATAATGAGAAGGTTGCCCCTATAGTAATTGGGCTCTATCCTGCTGAAGACCCTCTAGGAACTTTTGAAACTTAGCTCCGATTTATTCCTGGAGGGATGAGGAAGAGAAAAATTACTTATCAACTGCTATCCCTTAGTGACTAACCTCAAAAACATTAATTACATTGCACCTTCCAGATATCCTACAAACGAACTGTGTGGCTTCCCTAGCCAGAAATCCTTCAGTGGAGAGACACAGAGCCACTGGTTATGTAAGAGAAATGTCTACAGATGACTTCTGGAGTAGAAAAAGG
>NC_048226.1:76840686-76915748 GCF_002007445.2 Ailuropoda melanoleuca
TTTGATATTAGAAAGACAATATTATATAAAATTACTTTATTATTCCATATTTAAGTGCTCTAGCTGGTAATTTAGGAATAATGCCTGACATGTACTTCAGATTATAAAGTTCAAGTTAGTTGAGTTGGAAACATTGCAAACAAAAATAAAGTCTGTTAGGTTGAAAGTTGTAGTAAGAGTCAAAAGATCTTGCATTACAGAAAGCAAAGAACCTGAAAGGGACACCTGAGGCTATGAATTCCATGGACCATAAATAAGATAACCTTTATAGTTAGTTACTATCTTTCTTAAAATCNAATAAGATAACCTTTATAGTTAGTTACTATCTTTCTTAAAATCAAATTTTTTTTCTTCAGTTTGAGAAAGAATCAAGATCCCAAATAATTCAATTTTATCAGTGTTCTGATCCCGAATAAGACTGAGAATTCAGAGAGAAAGAATCACTTACCTCCAGTGAAGCTTGAGGAATATGATTGAAAATCATAAAAATAAACTACATTTGCTTTTTTGGGGAAATAAGGAAATGGATTTTATCTAACATTGCATATTTCACATGTAGAGTAATAAGGGGAAAAAAGGAAAATATGTTTTATCTAACATTGTATATTTTACATGTAGAGTAATTAAAATAAAATGGGAAAAATTATCTAAGATATACATTTTTATGAACATGCTATATGAATAAAAAACAGAAAAAGTTTATAGCTCTTTTTAAAATTCTGGACAGTGGTTACCTGTGTGTGTTGTTATTTTTGNTCTGGCCAGTGGTTACCTGTGTGTTGTTATTTTTACATTAGAGAGTTCAAATAAAGTTCAAATAAAGAAAATCTCAAATGCCAATTAGTCAAAAGTAACCAACAGAAACATTTTATGGACTGCAATGTATCATTCCTTCCCTTTAATCTTGTCTTTAAACTACTTCTTCAAATACATTTTTAAGATAGCCTCACATACTATGGTCAGAAGTATCTATATTTTGATAAAAAAAAATCAGTTAAGACTGAAGGGAATAGTGTTAAGAGTATCATGCCAGAGATAGGGTTGTTCTGAGTCATGAGAAATATAAAGCATGGCTATATGTATTGGTGCCTGAGGTGAACTAAAGATGCAGAACATTGAAGTTTGTTATTTGCAGGTTTTTTTTTTTAGGAAAATATTTTAAAGTAGTTTTTGGGTTCACAGAAAATTTGAGATGAATGTACAAAAATTTCTCACGTACTCCCTGCTCCTATGTGTGCATAGACTCTCCTGTTATACATACTCCCAGTCAGGGTGGTACATTTGTTACGACTTCTGAACCTACATTGACACATCATATCACCCAAAGTCCACATAGTTCACATTAGCGCTCACTCTTTGTGGTGTACATTCTATGGTTTTATACAAATGTATAATGGCATGTATCTACCATTATAGTATTGCAGAGAGTATTTTCACTGCCCTGAAAATTGTCTGTGTTCCACCTATTCACCCCTCCCAACCCTTGGCAACCACTGATCTTTTTATTGTCTCCATAGTTTCGCCTTTTTCCAGACTGTCCTACAGTTGGAATTATACAGCATGTAGCCTTTTCAGATTGGTTTCTTTCGCTTAGTAATATGCATTTAAGGTTCCTCCATGTCTGTACATGCATGGTTTGATAGCAAATCTCTTTTAAGCACAGAAGAATATTTTATTGTCTGGATATACCACAATTTGTTCATCCATTCACCTACTGGAGGGCATATTTGTAAAAGACCAAAAACAGATTGACATAATGTAGTATGTGTCTTAGTTTGGGGTGTGTCAAAGCAGAGCCTGAGTTAAGAATGAGTACAAGAACTCTTTTGGAAGGCGAATTCAGGAAGTACTGTGAGGGAGTAAAAAAGCAGGGAAGAAAAGGGAGGCAAGCTAATAAAAAGCATAATGAGAAGGTTGCCCCTATAGTAATTGGGCTCTATCCTGCTGAAGACCCTCTAGGAACTTTTGAAACTTAGCTCCGATTTATTCCTGGAGGGATGAGGAAGAGAAAAATTACTTATCAACTGCTATCCCTTAGTGACTAACCTCAAAAACATTAATTACATTGCACCTTCCAGATATCCTACAAACGAACTGTGTGGCTTCCCTAGCCAGAAATCCTTCAGTGGAGAGACACAGAGCCACTGGTTATGTAAGAGAAATGTCTACAGATGACTTCTGGAGTAGAAAAAGGAAATTTGGTCAGTGAATTGTCACAGTGTATCAGAGTAGGAGAGTTATCTGTTATTTGTGAGATGGCTTAAAGTTTAAAATCATCTGGGCACAAATTTTTAACTTGATATGTTACCTGTAACATTTGAAATACTATTTCATCGCAGTAATTTTGGAAACTTAGAATGTAGTATATAAGAACATCAAAAATCACATCAACTCCACCACTGAGAAATAACTAATACTGCAAGTCTACACACACACAAATCTATTATCTTATAATAGTATTTTTTTTCCATTTCACCTTATTCTATTTTACTCATGCAAATTCATGGACAACCACATACAACTATCATATTTTGTATTAAAGATAATATTCTAATTAACTAATCCCTAATATTTCTAGATATCTGATGATGTTTGACAGAATAGTTTTAGAATTCTACCTACTTTAGTTATCCCATATTTTGGAAGTTATCTATCATTTGGGGAAAGAAGAAAAAAAACAAGCTTTCATTATTGGCCAGATTTTTAAAAATTGGGTTTCTAATTTTTGAAAAATGTTTATGTAACACAAGTTCATTAAAGCAATTTTGAAAAAGTCAGAAAATATGAAGTATCTCAAAATCACAAAAAAACCTCAATCATCCATAAGTAACCAATTATCCCATATACATGCAATTCTAGAAAGAGCACAATGACAATTTTAACAATTTTATTTTACTCAGCTATCACACAAATACTCATGCATACATTCTTATTTTAATTTATAAAGCAGTGTTTTTTAATAACCCTACATTTAATGTTTCCTAGTTTTTAATAATTATGTTTGCCGAAATAATTGTATAAGTCCTATTTACATTAATCACCCAGCCTTCAAGTACATATATTACATTTGCACAAACACAAATACAACCATCACTACCACCAAAAAATACATAGGTTTGTCTTTCTATTTCCAGCCTCATTTAAAATTTATTCTTGGCATGTTTATACATTCTGTTTTATATATTTCCTATTAAAATGACAAGTTTCTTTAGAATATATGTTGTATGCGTTTATATCCTTACTATGGACAGACTAATTAAAATTCCTTTGGAATCAAAATTTGAACCAACCCAATGTTAAAATGTTACAAAGCTACCTTTATGGCAGTATATATACATATGTACCCACACTCGTAAAATTTGCTTATAATCAACAGGTTTCCTTGACAAATTAACAGATGACTGACTCAGAATAAGCAAAGGAAATTTATTCAGAAATGCTGTTTTAAATATTGCGGAATAAAAATGTAGTTTTTAAGATTCTTAATTCTTAAAAGACTCTCTATTCGCATGACTTATTATAGCTTAAAAATGCATTATCTGTGAACTTCAAGGTTTCAAATATTTAACATTAATGGAAAATTTCAATAATATTGCAATTATTCTCAGTTTTTTGAAGTGACCAAAAAAAGAGGGGTTAATATCACAAAATATACTTTTTGTTGATAAATTGGATACATTTTCAGGCCTTCACAAGCTATATTACTGGCTAAAATCTGTATGCTGTATTTCCCACAATGAAAGGCTTTAAATTCATGGAAGAGAGAAACGAAGAACCTTCAGGCATAGCCACCAATTACATAAGACTCATAGGTTTATATATAACAAGTAATTTCCTACTTTAAATCATCTTTAAAGAGAGAAATAGCTTAAAGAATATAAAAACTTACTAAGGGTAGACCTTATTATTTTAATAAAACATAAACTCAAAATATCCTAACGGTGAAAAGAAATGTAAAAATATTTTCAAAAATTTACCCCAGAAATGAAAGTTAAATAAAGATCCTAAAAAAGAAAAAACATGGTTTATATCCCATAACTGAGTTTTGACAAAATGTTATTAAAAACATGCCAAATGTTACTGTGCCACCACAAAGAATACTGTAAGAAATGTCTTTTTTGTTTATTAAATCAGTTATTATTAGGAAAGTTTCTTAAAAATGGAAATCACTTGACAACTTCATGCTACCCAAACAAGAAAAACCTATGCTTCCCAAGATGCTTTATTATTATTGTTGTTGTTGTTGTTGTTATTATTATTTTAATGTAGGGGCAGTAAAAGAAAGAAAAAAATGCACAGTGCAATGAAAGAATGTGAGCATTTCCTTTGGAGGTAGTATAATGATACTTCTATGATAAAGGTAAAATGCCCCGGTAAGGCCTGAGGCTTTGTTCTTCTTGGCCCAACCCATGATTCATTCATCTAGCCATGTAGTAAACACTTAGGAGTACACAGAAGGTTTTCATACTCATTTTTTTGGTGTGTGTGCCTAAATTATAAGCAGAATTATGGATAGTTAGTTTCCAAAACAGTCAGGAAGTACCAGGAAAGTTAAAAGAGCCTTTGAGAGGAGGATCCCAGCTTCTTATGAGAGCTGAGGATGCTTCATAGCATCAGGCCATAACATCAGTAGCTGTTGACCAGTGCAGGGATTATAGGGTTAGCCAAGCTTCTGTCTTTGCCTGGAGTATCTTGTCATAGTGTCCATTCTTTGTAGCATTTTCTGGGCAGATAAGCTCCTTTATCCTTTACCTACATTAAAGAAACTTGAATCTTTTCCTTATATCAATTATCTTTAAATTAATCACCATTATCCTAACAGCATGGGACTCTATAACAGATATGTAATTATTATTGCAATCCTAATGTGTTATTACTATTATGTATCCTTTTTACAATATTCTGTTCTATGCATTTTTGATGTTGTCTTTCTTTTAATACATTTTCGACTATCATATTCCAAAATGTTTTGAACTATAAGTGCACTGATTTTAAGTTTGTATGTCATTTTCTTAACCCTTTCAAATATCTTTTTACTCCTTTAGTTTCTCAAATCCAATAATACAGAAAAAGTTCAATTTTTATTTCAGATATTTAGATATTTGACACTTCAAATTACAACCCTTGATTTGTTTTTCATCTATTTGTGCTTATAAACCACTTTTTCTTTATTTTTATTTCTTCCATTCTTTAGCTCTTTTGTTTATGATGAAAATGATACATCAAAAAATTGATATTAATTTTATAATTATCTGTACTAACCATTTTACATCTAATCCTATGTCCATGTTAATTATCATGATTCTCCAGAATACGCCTATACTTTTGTATTCTATCTACTTTAACCACTTAATTTCCCAGAAATGGGTCTTTGGGGGTGCTTCTTAATTGTGGAATTTTTGGTCTTCTTTATAAGGATGAAAATTAGATAGTTAAATCATTAAATCTTTAATGTAAACAATCACATGGATATAAATAAAACAGTGACTGCAAAAATTGCCGACATTATTTGAAATTCTCCATTACTCACAGATTCTTCACATATCTTCAAAAATAAAATTTGTCATTCTGTAATCAGGGTAGCTTGGAGAGACAGAAAAGAAACTAGAAACTAAAGATATTTTTCTGCTAAAATAGCAAAACCAATGACTAAGCCTGGTTTAGCATGATGACCTTGCTTCTCACTTTTGAATCCTGAAAAATGTGTTTGTAACAGATCATCCTAATATTCTGTCATATAAGAAGTGTGACACAATAGGTGTTATCAACAGGGATTAGGAACTTATTAGAAATATTTTATTATTCATTTATATTCTGAAGACTATATATGAAAAATTCGAACTAATTCTATTTTAGAAATTGTGTATGACTTTCTTTGATATTTCAAATATGTTTTAAATGGTGCTCAATCACTTAGGCAGTATTTTGTATATTTTTAGTTAAATGTATCTTTGCATTTTACAGACAAATTTAAAAATGTATGTCAGGATTTGACTCACATTTGTCTTTTTAAAAATATTAAGTTTAAAAAGAATTAAGGGAGTCTTTTGGGATGCTATTCCCATGCTATCCATGGATAACATCCAACCTGCTCTTTGAAATGTATGATGGAGAGAAGAAGACAATACTGGGGGAAGAGAAATTAATATGATAGTAGCAGATGGATAAGTTGTGCATTTGTATGACTGCAAGCAATTTGTTCTAGAGTTTGATGGGAAAATGGTGCCACTGAAATTGAGGATAAAGCCTGTGAATATGTTAGAATGATTCACTGAAATTTACAGAGGCTTGGGATTCGTTATGGGAGTTACTGGGAGATTTTAGGCATGGGAATAACCTAAATGATTGACATTATATAAAGAACATTATATTAACTGTGTGAATGCATTTGAGGGGATGAGTAAAAAAGGGAACCAAAATATAAAATTAATTAGGAAACCACTGTAGTTATATACAAAGAATAATTATGTCTGAATCAAGGCCACAGCAATGCAAAGGAAAGAATGACCGAATTCATGATACATAAAGCAGAATACTCAGGGCATTCTGAACGGATTTGAGTAGAAAAAAAGAAAGAGGAGCGAGGAGCTATATTCACTTAGGCAATATTTTTATTGAATACCTCTTGTATACCAAGTACTGTGCTACAAACTAGGCACACGGAGGTGAGCAAGATGGATAAGAATCCTTATTTCATTATATGGCCAAATCCATTCCAATTTCCAGATTAGTTGTAAAATATAAAAAGCATATCAAAATTTATGATTTCTGAGTTGACTGCAACATGATTTATGATTGATTGGTACAATGCATTTTTACATATTGTGATGTACCACCCAGGCTGTTTCTCTTGAGTCAACCCCTGCAGTCTCATTTAAACAAATCTTATTCTTTTGGGCCCTTTCCCTTTCCACCTGTAACTAGCTAAAATAGGCAATAAACATTCCTTGAATCTACATCCCAAAATACAGTAGTTATATATGCTTGAATGAATTGTTAAGAAGGAAAAACATCTAATAGGAATAATAATAATAATTATA
The DNA here is from genome assembly GCF_002007445.2 of Ailuropoda melanoleuca. Taxonomy (NCBI): domain Eukaryota; kingdom Metazoa; phylum Chordata; class Mammalia; order Carnivora; family Ursidae; genus Ailuropoda; species Ailuropoda melanoleuca. The sequence continues at coordinate 76,847,727 of NC_048226.1, forward strand.
CAAATAATAATTTGATGGTTTATTATATTAATCAATGGAATTTTATATATCATATTTATATATGATATAATATATATAATATATATATTATAATATATATCACATTTGTCTGCACTGCAAAATAATCATTTGAGTTAAAAGATAGTAGTTTCTCATTCTACAGAAAAATAAATAAAAGATCAGAAAGTGTAAATTATTTGTCCAAAATCATGATAGACCATAAAGGTTACAATGGGAATTTAAATATAATTCTTTCAACTCTATGTTTAAAAGTATTTCACATACGTCTCATTCCTTTTCTTAAAAGGCACATGCTATTAGGTCAATATGAACAACACTTCCATAGCTTTTTTAAAAAATGGAAAAAAATACGCTTGATTTGGAAACAAAGTGTACTGAATTTAGAACTATGATCTTCGGAAGCCATGAATTAAAGGAGCACTATCTCTCTGTTTCTATAATTTGGGCATCCATTTGGATCTTGGGATATTTTCCTTGGCTATCTCTAATGACCTAAGTGAATAAGGAAAAAAATACTGGGAAGTGGTATAACCACTGAAAAAGGGATATAAAATATATAATTGTTTTGATGCATTATGCTTCTTTTCCTGTGGTTAAATATAAAACTTTATAAAGTTTCATTGTTTATTTTATTCATTAATCATAAACATTTAAAAAACATTTTTCTTACCTGTCTTTCATTTCCTACATTAATAGAATGCATTACATATGCATATTATCACTACATATTAGTGTTATAAATAAGAAAGACATTTTAAAATGCCCTCTGATCCACTCCTTCTCCTGTTTTATCAGTGCAAATTCAAATCTTGGCCTCAAGTAGATCTACTCTTTTATTTTTTTCCACAATAAGATAAAACCAACTGATTTTCAACACAGGTTCTATTTTCAAGCGTACTGTCTGTGACAGTTCCATTTTGAAATCAGCATTATGCTGATGTTGCATTACTAAAATGAATGATTCCCAACACAAGAAGTCCCAGGCTTTTGACCTAGAAAAAACTGGCTCTCCTTCAGCTTGTTTTGTTTCTCTTAGTTACTGAGAAAAAAAAACACAAAACGGGATTCTATTAATACCCAAATTCTAAAATCTACCGTGCTGTTTAAACATCCCAAGTCTTCCAGAGATTAATGGAAGCTGTTGGGCAGAATTCTGCTATGGGGTACTGTACTGCAAAGTGTTTGGTATCTATGTCAAAATATCAAAGATATAAAGATGCTTGAAAAGTAGGCCATACATATCTCTTATTAATTTAACATTTATAAATTGTGATAATGGTAGTTTCCAAATGAGATTAACATAGCTGAATATAGTTTCTCAATTATGAACTGCAAGGAAAGTACGTGCTACATGTAACTAAAGACAGTTTAGCTCCCTGAACTGTACATTTTAACCAACTGACCCTCCGAGATCAAATTAGAGCACTCCTATAGGCAAAATAATTTAAAAATAATGAACTGAAATGAAGTCTGATACTAATTTCCATGTTTTCATGAATGTTTTACAACTTAAAATTGTTTTTTAGAGAAATTTCATATTCAATCATGTTTAATTTTCTTCAGGTTTTTATAATAGTGTGCTTCTTGGTAACTTGGTAAAATGATTCAGTAAACCACATTTGGTGTATAAGAACATATTCAATTAACCTAACGTGTTTCTTCCATGTTTCAAAATATGAAGTTTTGCTAGTGCTTCTTTGCACTGAGTAGCATAAAATCTCAAATGTACTAAAATAAACAAAAATGAAGGAATGATAGTTACAAAGAAGACTAAAAATGTTAAGTGTCGATAAGAGATTTTAAATAGAAAGACTATAGTTAAAGTAAATATCCACAGCTCTCTGTTGTAGCTGATACTCCCAAACATAACACAATGAATTTAAAATATATATACTCAGTGATGGAATTAGGAGTGCACTTGTCATGACGAGCGCCAGGTGCTGTATGGAATTGTCGAATCACTGTACTGTACACCTGAAACTGATATAACACTGTATGTTAGCTAATTGGAATTAAAATAGAAACTAAAAAAAAAATAAGTAAAATTAGATTATACTAAATTTAATAAAAAATAAAATATATACACCTGAGAGTTCCCAAGCACAACACAATAAATTTAAAATATATACACCTTTGCACATGTACTACAGTTAAACGTAACTTTTGAAATTTGATTTGCAAACCTCACAAGCATTAAAATATTGTAGATTGAAGGATTCAGTCATGTATCTTTCAGTATCATATGCATTTAATCAAGTCAGTATGAATCAATTCATTAAGAATCTATTTTATGTGCAAACATAGGCTAAGTGGTAAAGAGAACTGAGGCAGTAAAAGTGAAAAATAGATGACTGAGCGAATGAATGAATGAATAATTAAAGTGGTTTGCATTATCAGAGCCATACGATACTGTTGGAAAACAAAACTAACATGTACAAGAAATATTAGATGTGAGACTGTATGGCACTTCTGAGGGAGCAACATAAAGATTTCAAAATATTGTCAATAATCCACAATATGTCCTAAGAATTATCATGGTCGGAAAGATTTAAAGCCACATTCATATTTAAAAACTTGAGATTACTTCTCTTGAATTTAATTTACTGTGCTTGCGCCCATGGCTTCCATCTGATGTTTGACATTTCCTTCTTTCTTTCTCAATTGGAGCCTTTACCTGAACCACAGAGAATGAACACACTAGCAGTCCTTTTTAGGAACTAAGCTCCATGACAGAGCGAGAATCTAATTTCCTGTTGAGGTTTAGAAGCCAAGCGCATGATCAGTTATTTCCAAAGGTCAACTTTGAATGGGTGAACTTTGAGTGACTTGGCCTGAAAGCAGGAACTTATCAGATTTCTCAATCTAACATACTCTTAAAAAGAAAATGGATAAGTCAGTTTCTCTCATTCTTACTACCTAGGTTGACTGTTTTCAAAATACTCTGGTCTCATATACACTGGATTTATACTGAGTTCTTTAAACATGATTAGACGTCAAGTCTTCAACATTGTTTCTATTTCATCATGCAAACTTGCAAAATCAAGCTCTTGATTAGAAAGACTAGTCATAAACTAAGATAAATTAGTTTGGCAGGGAGAGATACATTAGTATGTCATCAAATCAAGACAGAATCAAAGAAAGGGTAGGTAGTTGTGGCAAAAGTGGCAAAGGTTTGGACATACCCAAGTAAACCAGATTTTTCAAATAACCTTTTTACTTGGAAACAGAAATGTCATAGATGACCATAATCAGGAAACTTTCAATGGACATCTTGTGGTAAAAGCCAAATTACATAGGACTGATCAATGACTATGATAATGAATAAATCTACTCTTGAAAATTTCAGATTTGAATGTGATGATATATGTTAGGCACTGGTTAGATAAGACTATAGCATCAAAGGAGAACTATTTTATTTTAATTTTAGGATATCACAGGCTTGGATATGTGATTATAGTACTGAATGAGCCCATGGAGAGAAAAAAAAAAGAAGAAAGAGGATTATTTATGGAAATAGGTTTATGAGTATTTGGAATGTGGTCAAAGGGAGAAACTGAGAAACTGACTTTGAAAAGGAGGAGGAAAATTATGTTCCTTAATGGTGGGGTTGCAGCAAATCCTGAGAAGAAAGGGGAAATGAGTTTGGAAATGCAGATTTTCTAATGATAACCTTTCTGTAGAATTGTGTTCCTATCTACAGAAGATTTTTTCAGGACTCAGAGTACCTGAAAAAATCAGAGTTTTTAGGACTGATCCTTGGGTTGCTATCCGAGAACAGGAGAGGCAATATAACAAAAATGTATTGGCAGTGAGATAGCTAAAAGGAGAGAAATTAATTATCATAAAATACAAATTCAATAAAAGGGGCAAATCGTGTCAGTTGTCAATGTTAAATAACAATGGTGAGAGTAAACATTCCTGTCTTGTTCCTGACCACAGAGGAAAAGCTCTCAGTTTTTTCCCATTGAGGATGATGCTGGCTGTGGGTTTTTCAAAGAAGGCCTTTAATATGTTGAGGTATGGTCCCTCTAAATCAACTTTGTTGAAGGTTCTTATCATGAGTGGATATTTACTTTGTCAAATGCTTTTTCTGCATCTATTGAATGGACTGGAAGAACAAATATTGTTAAAATGTCTATATTACCCTAAGCAATCTACACATTTTATGCAGTCGCTATCAAAATCCTACTAGCATTTTTCACAGAGATAGAATAAACAATCCTAAAATTTGGTATGGAACCACAAAAGACCGAGAATAGCCAAAACAATCTTGAAAAAGAAAAAACAAAGTTGGAATCCACAATTCTGGACTTCAAGTTATATTAGAAAGCTGTAATGATCAAAACAGTATGGTACTGGCACAAAAACAGACATATAAATCAATGGAACAGAAGAGGAAACCCAGAAATGAACCCATAACTATATGGTCAATTAATCTTTGACAAAGCAGGAAAGAATATCCAATGCAGAAAAGACGATCTCTTCAACAACTATGCTGGGAAAAGAGGACAGAAACATGCAGAAGAACGAAACTGGACTCCTTCCTTACACCAAACACAAAAATAAATTCAAAATGCATTAAAAATGTGAGACCTGAAACCATAAAAATCCTAGAGGAGGACACAGGCAGTAACCTCTTTGAGATTTTCTGTAGCAACTTCCTCTAGATATGTCCCCTAAGGCAGGGGAAACAAAAGCAAAAAAAAACCTGTTGGGACTTCATCAAAAAAAAAGCTTCTGCACAGTGAAGGAAACAATCAACAAAACTAAAAGTCAATTTGTAAATGACATATCTGATAAGGGGTTAGTATCCAAAATATATAGAGAACATTAAAAAAAAACTCATAAAATTCAACACCCAAAAAATGAATAATCCAATTAAAAAAATGGGCAGAAGATGTGAATAGACATTTTCCAAAGACATACAGATGGCTAACAGAGACATGAAATTATGCTCAATGTTACTTATCATCAGAGAAGTACAAATCAAAACTACAATGAAATATCAACTCGCACTGTGAAAATGGCTAAAATCAACAACGCAAGAAAAAATAGGTGCTGGCAAGGATATAGAGAAAATGGAACCCTCTTGCACTGTTGGTGGGAATGCAAACTGGTGCAGCAACTCTGGAAAACACGGAGGTTCCTCAAAAAGTTAAAGATAATACTATCCTGTGATTCAACAATTGCACTACTAGGTATTGATCCAAAGAATACAAAAATACTAGTTCAAAGGGATACATGCACCCCGATGTTTATAACAGCAGCACTGACAATAGCCAAATTATGGAAATAGCCTGTGTCCATCTACTGATGAATGGATAAAGAAGATGTGGTGTATCTATACAATGGAATATTATCCATAAAAAAGAATGAAATTTTGCCATTTGTAATGACATGGATGGAGCTACAGAGTATTATGCTAAGTGAAATAAATCAGAGAAAGATAAATACCACTTGATTTCACTCATATGTGGAATTTAAGAAATAAAACAAATGAGCACAGGAAAAAAAAAAAGAGAGAGGCAAACCAATAAATAGACTCTTAACTACAGAGAACAAACCAATGATTACCAGAAGGGAGGTGGGTGGAGGAATGAGTTAAATAGGTGATGGTGATTAAGGAGTGTACTTGTGATGAGAATGGGGTGTTCTGTGGAATTGCTGGAACATTATATTGTATATCTGAAACTAATACTACACTGTATGTTAACTAACTGGAATTTAAATAAAAACTTAAAGAATATTAAAGAAAAATAAAAGAATAGGTCCAACCCTAATGTAGGGCATGGTATGATGAATTTCAAGGCTAATAATATGAAAGAATGAGATTTTAGGAGATCTTGGTATGGTAAAGAACTTTGCATATGGAATGGGTATGCATAATTATAACCAAATGTATGAATGTGTAGATTGAATATTATTGGCTTCTATTCTTTACCTATCTCTGTATCCATGGTCTTTGCCATGCTTTTTTTTTAATTTCCTCCCACTAAAGGAGTAGAGAAATTCTTCCCCAAACTTGAGTTTGATCTCAGTTGTGAGACTATTTTTACTAAAAAGAATGTTGCTAGAAGAGACACATATTAGTTTACACCCTAGACCTTAAAAATATTGCATATTTCTTTTGCCCACTTATACTTCTGACAATACCATGAGAAAAGCTTCCTTTGGGTATCTGCTGTTCTTTCAACCTGGGCCTTAAAATAAATGCTCATGGTGTGTGTGTAACTTTAAATACATAAATGATAGATCCTAATATGAAATTAGAAGCCACTATGTAAAATAGCCCTGTAGCTGGATGTGAAATAGCCCGGCTGAGCCCAGAATAGATCAGGTGATAGTGGTAGACCTGGAGAACCATCAGGGTGAGATTAAATGTATGCTTGCTAAGCCACTGTTTTGGGGTGATTTGCATTAGAAGCACAGAATACTGTTAAAACTACCTATTCATTATAGTTTCTCAATGCCTTAAAGAGTACATGGCACATATCTTTGTTCCTTTGAGCTGCTATAACAAAAATACCATAGACTAGGTAGCTTATAAACCACAAATTTATTTCTTACTGTTTTGGAACCTGGCAAGTCCCACAGTCAAGCTGCTTCCAGATTTGATGGCTGGTAAGGACCTGCCTCCTGGTTCATTAGAAGGCTGTCTATTTGCTGTGTCCTAACATAGCAGAATGGGCACAAGGAAGTTTTCTGTGGTCTCTTTAATAAGAGCACTAATCCTATTCATGAGGACTTGAAGCCTCATGACCTAATCACCTCTCAAAGCCCCTGCAAATATCATCCTTCACAGTGGGAATTAGATTTCAATATATGAATCTGGGGGTAACTCAAACATTTAGTCCACAGCAACACATAACATGCATTTATATTTGAATTGCTCTTTAAATCCTAAATAACAAGGGCTATGTTTTAATGACCTTTCCCCCTAATTTGCTAAGCACAATGTATAATTATCTTAAATGTCTCTTTTTTTCCCTACAGACAACATTTTATAAATGAATGTGTGTATAATGATAATTTTTTTGGCTGAAATTTCAAGGGCTAACCGTAATAATAGGAAATGCAGGGGTGATTATTATCCACAGAGGGATTACATTGGTTAATGGTAGACACCAAATGGATCCTCTAAGACAGTAATAACCAAGTTGGGGTAGCTCAACAGAGAGGATCACTGACACTCGCAGTTTAGAGAATAGACAATGAGTTCTCTTTCTCTGGCCTTGGACTGTGGCACTGGATACCAAAGAGCTGCGAAGTGACAGAATATACCAGAGCAACAAGAAGAGCAGAAAAGCCAGCAGAATACAAAGGGCACCTTTGGTGTAGCAGCTTCTAAAGGGTAAAAATCTAAGTTTTGGCAATCTTGTGGTGATGGTAAAAAAACAAAATAAAATTTAAAAATTAAAAAAAATTTAATTTAAAAAATTTTAGAAACTGTCAATTAAGAGAGTTCCTGATTCATACTCTAAACTTTCAACTGAGAACCTTAAACTACTTTCCCTTGGAATAACAGATAAAAGCAAATAAACCATACTTGACAGGATCAAAATGATCTTCCTGTCCTTTATTTGCCAGCTTGAAGAAAACAGAATCGTCTCTGAAATTAAGTATCATTGTCTAGGGTTTCTAAAGTGTATGTATATAACTTCTGGAGAGGGATCTATCTATCTAGTATCTATTTATCTATTATCTATCTATCTATCTATCTATCTATCTATCTATCTATCATCTATCATCTATCAATCTATCATCTATCTATCTATCTATCTATCTATCTATCTATCTATCCTCTATCTCACACACACACACACACACACACACACACACACACACACACACACACCATTCAGTAAAACAGCCACCAGGCAAGATAGAAATAGGACCATGTGACCCAAAACAGAGTGACCATAGAAAAAGACCATATAAATTAAGTTATAAACTAGAAAATAATTATGGTTTTATATTCAACTTAAAGACTTTAAAAAAAAACTNGAATCGTCTCTGAAATTAAGTATCATTGTCTAGGGTTTCTAAAGTGTATGTATATAACTTCTGGAGAGGGATTTATCTATCTAGTATCTATTTATCTATTATCTATCTATCTATCTATCTATCTATCTATCATCATCTATCATCTATCATCTATCAATCTATCATCTATCTATCTATCTATCCTCTATCTCACACACACAAACACACACACACACACACACACACACACACACACACACACACACCATTCAGTAAAACAGCCACCAGGCAAGATAGAAATAGGACCATGTGACCCAAAACAGAGTGACCATAGAAAAAGACCATATAAATTAAGTTATAAACTAGAAAATAATTATGGTTTTATATTCAACTTAAAGACTTTAAAAAAAAACTGTGGCTTTAATGTTCAATATTGCATGGTGCACTGGGTGTTATATGCAAATAATGAATCATGGAACATTGCAGCAAAAACGGGATGTACTGTACGGTGACTAATAAAACAAAATANTTGCATGGTGCACTGGGTGTTATATGCAAATAATGAATCATGGAACATTGCATCAAAAACGGGATGTACTGTATGGTGACTAATAAAACAAAATAAAAAATTATAAAAAATAAAATAAATGAAATAATTTGTTGGAATAAAATATATATAAGAAACCTAACTTGAAAAATATAAGAACTAAACGTAAAAAATAATAATCCATAGCAACATATCCAAATTGAAGAAGATAGACATGAAAAAATATGTCAAATATACAGAAAATGCATATTAGGCTAATAGTGAATAACTAACACTTCATATAAGTAAAGTCTCAAGACATGCAGAATGGAGTTGAAGCAATAGTTGATTTTTTTTTGAGTTGGCAAAAAAAAAGTCAAGATTTTTCCAAAATTGGCAAAAAAAAAATTGGATATTAAGTAACATATACAAATGTAAAGAAATATAAGGAAAACCATGTTTAAANAAAAAATTATAAAAAATAAAATAAATGAAATAATTTGTTGGAATAAAATATATATAAGAAACCTAACTTGAAAAATATAAGAACTAAAAGTAAAAAATAATAATCCGTAGCAACATATCCAAATTGAAGAAGATAGACATGAAAAAATATGTCAAATATACAGAAAATGCATATTAGGCTAATAGTGAATAACTAACACTTCATATAAGTAAAGTCTCAAGACATGCAGAATGGAGTTGAAGCAATAGTTGATTTTTTTTTGAGTTGGCAAAAAAAAAGTCAAGATTTTTCCAAAATTGGCAAAAAAAAAAATGGGATATTAAGTAACATATACAAATGTAAAGAAATATAAGGAAAACCATGTTTAAAAACATAATAGTAAATTGCTGTAGTCAACAGAANCATCGGAATCTGGGGATGTACTGTATGGTGATTAACATAATATAATAAAATAAAATAAAATAAATAAAAAAAACATAATAGTAAATTGCTGTAGTCAACAGAATTTTTTTTTTAAAAAAGGAGAAACAAAACTATATCTCCCAATATATAAAAAGAGAAACAACTGTAAGACATGACTTCAAAAAGAAAAAAATGGAAGCCTGAAGATAGTGAAATTCTATGTTTAAACTGCTAAATGATTGCTAACATGTATTTTCAAAATTTTAAAAAGTGAAATTAAATTATTACAAGGATAAAAAAAAAAGGAAATACAGTTGACCCTTGAACAATGCAGGGGAGAGGGGCATCAACACCCCACACAGTAAAAAATCCATGAACAACTTTTAACTCCCTAAAACCTTTTTTTTAAGATTTTATTTATTTATTTGAGAGGGAGAGAGAGAGAGTACAAGCATGGGGAGCAGCAGGCAGAGGGAGAGGGAGACGCAGGCTCTGCTAAGGAAGGAACCAGATGTGGGGCTTGATCTCAGGACCCTGGGATCATGACCTGAGCCAAAGGCAGTCGTTTAACCAACCAAGCCACCCAGGCACCCTAACTCCCTAAAAACTTAGCTACTGTTGGCCAGAAACCAATAACAAACAGTTGATTTATACATATTTGTATGTTATATGTATTCTTAGAATGAAATAGTCTAGAGAAATGAAAAGGTTATTAAGAAAATCATAAAGAGAAAATACATTTATAGTACTGGACAGTGTTTTTCAATGAAAATCCATGTATAAATGGACCTATGTAGTTCACATCCATGTTGTTTAAGGGTCAACAGTATATTCACACATTCACAGGGGAACTATACTGAAATACTATAAGTATGTCATCAGATAGAAGAATAATCATTCTAGATGCAAGACAAAGTAAGGAGCACTGGGAAGGTAAATATCTGGAGAGATCTATATTTATACTGATTTTATAAAATAAAAACATCATTCATGAATTAAAAATTTAGTAGTATTAAAATACATGGTAACAATGACAGAAAAAAAAAGTCGAGAGCATAAATATAGCTCTAGTTTGTAAGATCCTGGCATTGTTAGAGAAGTGGTAAAAGCAATTCTTTAATTAGGATCTAATTTGTCAAACATACATGCTATAATTACTAAGATAACTTCTTAAAGGATAATAAAATAATGTATAATAAGCTAACATAGAAAAAAAGACTTACAAATACATGATACATTGAAAAGAAGAAATGATAAAATAAAATAATTGGAAAAAATAGAAATTTTAAAATGGTAGATTCAAATCCAAATGTAAATTCCATTAAAGATAAATGAATTGAATTTTCCAAGTAATAAGCTATTATGCCACAAAATTAAAATATAATGTAGAAATACAATCATAGTGGGATTATATTTGACATGTTCTCTCAGTAGTTGACAGAAAAATTATAGCAATAAACAAAGAATATTAAAGATTTGAACCATATGATTAAACACTTTAATCAAACTGACTTAAGCAGATCTTTCCATCCAGTAAGTGCAGAATGTATATCTTCTTTTCACGTGCAAAGGAACCATTGTATAAAATTAACCATATGTTGGTTCCTAGAGCAAATACTTTATTAGTTTTTATTTGCATTTTATCAAATCCAAATTTGACTTTTTTTTTACAATAATCAGCAATTTTTTTCCAATTCATTGGGTAACTACTGAACTTTATAAACCTAAATCCATCCATTTATTCTGAAGTTTTTGTCACGTGTGTATTTAGACAATCAAAACATTCAGCAGTTCATTTCACCCAGTGTTATTTTTCTCAATAATCTTATTTGTTGACAGATACAAACAGTTTTCCTGGGTAAGCTGCTCATGGCTTTGTATGGAGATTTAGTGTGTGCCTCAGTAGAGAGGGATTAACGTGTTCTGCCATTGGATTATTTCTAGTCTCCCAAATCTGACACATTTTTAGGCAAATGCCAGACCCATATTATACGTGGACTAAATGAATCACAATGTTTTAAAGGTGTATTTTGTTTTGCTTTGATTTGGTTGTAAAAAGAACCACCTATTAATAGTTCAGTTACACCAAAATAAATCCTACAATTTCCTTATTTTATAAATGCCCCAACCAATAAATGCCCCACATTATGATTTAGGCAAGGATTGCTAGCAAAAATAGTCTGTCTATATTACCTAGTCATAAGGATGTAAATCAAAGTGATAAGAGGAATAACTTGTTACCATAAAAATATAGAGTATTATAAACCTATTGATGACTCATATGCTCATTTAAAAATCACCCCTCCTTTTATCTTACCAGAATAACTGATAATTCAATAATGATGACTATATCAATATAAGTAATATTTTTGGGGTGATGTTGAAACAATTGGCAACCTGATTTTCCAGAGTTGCAAGATTTGGAGAGTCTTGGATACATTCCCAATATTTATTTCAATGATTAACTGTGGGGAAGGGGGTCTTTTAGCTATATTCCTTTCTTTGTGAAATATGAACACACATAGATTAATTATCTCAATTCCACAACTGAAATTTCAATTCAACACCAGGTTCTTTACTCATTATCTGGAATGAAATCAGACTCTTGTTAGAGAATCAGGTTCTGTCCTGGATGTCACAAGAAGTTCTCTACCATTACGGGTGTATCTACTTTGACAGAGCAAGGCAAAATTTGAGTCTTATGTATAAGCTTGAACTTATCTCAGAATCTGTACTAACAGTTGCAATTTTTTATTAAAGTTTTTGACTGTATGTGACTTCCAGTACTGGAGGGACGTGAAGAAAGAGGTATACGATCTAATGCTTCTAACCCATTAATTTTTGGTTACACTATATTTTTTCATTTGAGAATGAAGAAAATATGATTCATGGACATTGATATTTTTACACATCTTGTTCAGGCATTTCATCTTTCAGGAAAATTAAGAAATCTTAAATTACGTTATTATACCTGATACAAAATAAGGCATTAGAACCAAGTTTTCACCTTTTCAACTTCTACTATTCCACTAATGTTAACCTTTTTTATTTCATCACTATTATTCTATTCATACATATTATTTTAATCATATGTAGGCATAATTATTTCTCTCACAATTAATGTTATATTTTAAGCATCTATTCATAAAATTACTTGGTCACTGTACATGTTACATGCTGTTTATGTGACTTGGTGAATAACAGAATTCAGAGGTCTGAAAATAATTCTTTCACTTGATTATTTTACTGATATTAAAGGGAAAATAGCAATAAGAACGTTCTTAAAGGGCACCTGCGTGACTCAGTTGGTTAAGCATCTGCCTTCAGCTCAGCTCATGATCCCAGGGTCCTGGGATTGAGCCCCGCATTGGGCTCCCTGCTCAGCGGGGAGTCTGCCTCTCCCTCTTGCTCCTCCTCCCACTCATTCTCTCAATCTCTGTCTCTTTCTGTCTCAAATAAACCAAATCTTTTTTAAAAAAAAGGAACCTTCTTAAAGGATCAATTCTTAAGTTTACTTAAAAAATGAAAGATTAGAAGAGTACATTAAATATTAATACCACATTGTGCCTCAATTTCATTTTTACTTTTTAAATCATTGTTTTATTATTGAAAGGTAATCATGTTAAGCCTTTAGAAGTATATTTTTAAATCTAATTGATTACTTTTGTAATGAACAATAATAGGAAAATAGTAAATGAAACACAACCAGTTGCTTAAATCATGCTATAGAAATTTACAGATAATCACATGGGGGAGAAATAGCATCCTCAAATGAATGGTGAAATTATGAAAAGAAATGCCATAACTGCTAATAAAATTTTCATTTATCTCTAAAGTATCAATTATCTAGTTATCACTATCTTAAAGTTTCCCAAAGGAGTTGCAGTAATGGAGAGCATTTGTCAATTTATTCAAGTTTGTTACCTGGGGGCAAAGAGCCATGTGTCAAACACTGTGGTGTTTGATCCATCTGTGGTGTGGAGATCTTTCTTCTGTAGATTCCTTATCAAAGTGATTTCTCTGGAAAACTGTGCACAATTATCATCAAAATGAAATACTATCTATCCATATTTTTTGATCATTTTTTATTTCCTGAAGAAATATAATTATTTATTTTAAAAGTAAAAAAAAAATGTTTATGACCCTAACTAATTTTCTGGTTTAAAAACTATATAAGATTAATTATATGACAATAAATCATGGTGACTAAGAATTAGGGGCCATTGCCTTTCAAAACTGTTTTTTTTGGATAATTCAACAGAGGTTTTTACTACTTTGGGGTCTAACAATCTGAGAGCTTTTTGACATACTATAGTTTAATTGAAAAAATTCCCTTTCTCTCATTTTCACAAGTAGCACCAGCTTATTAACTGAGCTCAACATTTCCCTCGAAGCAATCTTTACAAAGTCAACAGAGGCATAAATGAATTTTATATGAAGATTTAAATTTCAGTGTTTGAGCGTTTTTTTTCCCCTGAGATGCAAAATAAACCAAAATAAACCCTACAAGTAGCTAATTAAAACCTTCTTTTAATATATCAAAGAAAGCAGTATTTTGTGCGATCAAAGGAAATTTTATAATAATTTTCAAAGGCTAACTTGCTAAAATCTGTTTTCTTCTTCTAAATTGCCCATGCCTTTGAGAAAAGCATGTCATATGGAGGTTTCCAAAGGAAAAGGCAAAAGTTCATAGCATATATATACTTGGATATCAAGTCATCTGGAAGTTCAGAACCTAAACTGAAATTTATATATGCAACTATAATGGCCTTAATTGCATATTTCTACCACTCTTAGCAATCTTGGTTTTCTTTACCCTGTTTATTCTTCTTTGGACAAGTTTCTCTCTCTCTCTCTCTCTCTCTCTCTCTCTCTCTATCATCTATCTATCTACTTACCTACCTTTCTATCTACCTATGTATCTTCTTTATATCTCTCTATCATTTATCTAATTTTGCTTATACTTCTGATAACTTCAAATCTATATGTAATGAGGCAGAAAAAAAAAACAAAACCAAAATCCTTAACTGTGTAATAAGAAATTTACGTGGACTTACCAAAATCTGTTCTAGTTACATGTTTTTACAACATAACAACACAATACCAAAATTCATTGAAGTTTATTACAACTGCAAAGGTATGTCTGGTCTCATTATACTCTTCTGGGTATGCTGTATTCAGGATACTGAAGACCAACTTTTGGTTTCACTAGGGATGATGATTTCTTGCAGATGAGGATTGATTTATAAATATCACATAAAAATAGATGTAGCAAATTTCCCAATTAATTGCAATCAACTTTGGAAGGGAATGATGATTACAGTTTAGTTTTTCAATTAAAGAATACTTTAATATAAATTATGTTTCCTTTTCCACATTTAAATTAAAAACTTAACATAAACTAATACACTAATTGATATCAAGTTAAAGTCATCAGATATTTTTAGGTAATCTATAAGATTTATTTTATTTGAACTGCTATTAATAAATATGTGAATGTGCATAAAATCTTAGAAACATGCTTGTTAAATGAATTAATTATTGCTCCCAAAAGACTATACATAGTTGACAAATTTGATTTAATTAGATAATAAAAATATAATCTGAATTATACCTCTTACACATGGTACAATCGGAATATATTAGGGAAGTGAATTTTTTTTCAAAATAACTCGTAAATACAAATATATTATGTATCTTTATTTCATTTGCCAGCTTTCTTTTTTCCCCTCTTCCATCCTTCCTTGCTTCTTTCTTTCCTTTCTCCCTTCCTTCATTTCTTCTTTCCCTCCTTCCCTCCTCCTCCTTTCTTCCCCCTCCTCCTTGTTCTTGTTCTTCTCCTCCTCCTCCCCATCTTCCTTTCTCCTCTACCCTCCTCCTCTCCTTATTCTCCTCTATATCCTGCCCCCCCTCCTCCTCCCCACTCTCTCTCTCACTTTTCTTTTAATTATTATATTCCAAGAACTCTTCTAGCTATAGTACTAAAACTGTGTACAAGACTAACCTCAAACTTATATAATAGCAGAATTATTTCAGAAACTGGGCAGTACTATGGCGAACATAAAATAAACGAACATCACAAACCATTACTGGAAGAAGAGGATAAGGGCTGTTATTAGCTTAGTTTGAATTAAATATTTGAGATTATATTTCAATGAAGAAAGAAATACAGCAGTACAATGATCCCAGGATTATTGCCCTATAGTCAGGGAAGGAATGTCCAGCATAAAATCGTCAGGACTGGAAAATTCCTGGCAGAATTGGGAGACTGAAATAAGAGTAGGCAGTGTGAAAGGGCATGAGTAGCGGAAAATGAATTCAAAGAGGTAATCTAGGGCTAAGTCAATGTTGAAATCACTTAGATGGTTCCTCAAATATTTTATTTGTGCCTCTTATTTTCCTTTTCTTTTTTATTTTTCTAGTTCAGAAGGAATTCCATATTTTTCCCTGCTATTTCTACTAAGTTTTTTGTTGGTGCTATTACATTTTTAACAACCAAGATATATTTCTTGTTTTTGAGTATTTCTTTTTATAATACCTCATTATTGTTTTATGGATGTAACACCCTCAAGAGTAGCCTGTTCTTCTTCATGCTTACAGTATCTAGCTGAAACACTGTTTTCAAATTACTAAAGTCACTTTTTTCTTTGCACTCAATCAGCATCATTGTTAACTTTTAATTCAATGAGATTCATTTTTATTTTTTTTAAATTGTATTTATTTATTTGAGAGAGAGAGAGAGAGCATGCAAGAGAGAACATGAGCGGGGGGTGATAGGGGCAGAGGGAGAGGGAGAAGCAGGCTCCCTACTGAGCAGGGAGCTGGATGCTGGACTCCATCCCAGGGCCCTGGGATCATGACCTGAGCCAAAGGCAGATCTTAACTGACTGAGCCACCCAGGTGCCCCATGTTTAAACATTTCTTAGTGATTGCCCTCAAGTTGGCAGTATACATTTACAGACTAATCTAAGTCCACTTTCAAGTAACATTATTTCAGAAAGCACTATTATAGCATGGGTAGTAACAGTACCTCATAGCAGAGCATTCTCAATTCCTCTCTCTGTCTTTATAATATTGCCATTCATTTCACTTATCCATCATCTATCATCCAATATAATATTACTATTTTTAACTTGAACAAACTTTTATTTGTTAGGACAATTCAAAATAAGAAAAATAAAATATTTGCCATTACCTTCATGTATTCCTTTTTAAACACTCTTCCCTTTTTCTGTATATCTGAGTTTCTGACCTCATCATTTTTCTGCCTTCTGAAGAGGGAACATTTCTTGCAAGGTAGATCTACACTCAGAAAATTCCTTCAATTTTTTTTTTGACAATTATGTTGGATACAGAATGCAAATTTATTGTTGTTGATGGCTATTGTATTCCCTATTGTATTCCCTCATCACTTCAAACATTTCACTCCATCCTCTTCATGCTTGTATGGTACCTGACAAGTATATAAAATTTTTATCCTTCTTCCTTTATAGTAAGTTTTGTGGTGGTTGTTTGTTTCCCTTCTCTAGTTTCTTTCAAGAATTTCTCTTTGCCTTTGATTTAACACAGTTTGAATACTGTTTGCCTAAGTACAGATTTTTTAAAATAATTTATCCTGTTCAGTATTCCCTGAGCTTCCTGCATTTATGACTTAACATCTGTCATTAAGCTTAGAGAAGGATCAGTCATTATTACTTTAGATATTTCTTCTGTTCCTTTCACTCTTTCTTTCCCTTCTGGTAATCCAATTACACATACATTACACATTTTGCAATTATAATCATAACTGGATATTTCCATTTTTGCTTGTTGTCAACCTATACATTAATTACCTTTAACATATTAACTATAATATTTTAAAAGCCTCATCTAAGACTGATTCTTATGATTGCTTTATCTTTGAAAGCATATTTTTTTCTTGTTTTTTTGTATGCCTCATGAAATATTGTTGAAAGCTGGATATTTTGTATAGGACAATAAACAAACAAATAATTTTTATGTCTGGAAATGGGCACAGAGTTATTTACACTAGGCCTTTAGTTCAAACACTTGAGTAAGTCAACTTAGGAGTTAAAATTCAAATGTTCTCAAAATAAAGGGAAGACTAAAGCAATATAATTACCAATCTTTGGACACATTCAAAATTTTGGCTTTAGTGATATAGGAAAGAAATGGAAAGTTTATTCTCATATACATTATATATATATTTATATATCTGATAGATATGTCATATAGATATATACAGTTTATTCTGATGTAAGTATATTTATATATAAAGTAGAATGTCTGTAAGTGGGCTTGTTGCAGAGAAGAACAATCTTACATATTGTTTCAAAATAAAATGATTAATCTCTTAAATTTTATTAGAAGAAAAACATATCCTGAGTTCTTGGGGAAAATAGACTTTTTCTCCATTTTATTATAAATAAGGCATAGATGTTTTTCTGCTTTTGGATATTTTTTCATGATCTGAATCTCTGAATTTCAGATCAACTGTAACTAGACATACAGTTAATTTTATGGGAACTAGGAAAAATCTAAAGTCAATTTATGCTGGGTAAATCCTTTAGAAACTTGCTACTCAAAATATGGTGTAAACACCAGCAGCCTCAATGTCATCTGGGTGTTCATTAGAAATACAGAATATCAGATCCTATTCCAGATCTACTGAGTCTAAATAAGCATCTTAATAGGTATAGGTGAGCTGGCACAGATGTTCAAGAAACACTGCTCCCAAGGACACATAAAACTTGGCCTGATGCTAATCACTTGCAGTGTCCAGTCCCTTCAGAATGGTTCAGGTTCTCATATGTTCATTTCCATTTGATGGAAATAGGTTGAAAAAATTTTCAATAGAACCCCTCTAGCATTCACATAATATTCTTTACTAAGTAATAATTACAATTTCAGTATTACACTTGACCTTTCTACATTTACAATCCATGAGGGACTTCATGGGCCCAAAATAATTCTGCTGTATTTAAATTGCTCATCCTTTAAAACAGAGACACACAGGGCTCTGTTATGACTCTACTATTTAAAGATAAACCCAGTTCATGTATCACACAATTACACAGAAAATGATGAGAAAACTCTTTGTCATTACTGGAGGCCAAATCTAAAAAAAATAATCTCTCCTAGCATACATTGAAATGTTGAGATTCTAAAACTTTGTTTCCTCTTCTCCAGACAATGCATTATACATTATTTTGAATAAAATATTAGAGATTCTGTAACCTGTCCTCCACCCAAGGTGAAAGTCATACTTCACATTTACTTTAAGTACAGAGTAATACTATGTATATTTATTCTAAGCATAGTTGTACTTTTGTACTCTATACAATTTGGCAACTAATATCTAGATAAACTGATAACCTCTAATTATATACTCTGCAATATCACATAAAATTCTACAAGTCATAATTCTAAATTCTCAACAACAGTAATTAATAGTTTTTATATCACATTTTGGATCACTGAGAAAATGTAGTTTAATCGGAGAGGTTGAAAAACCCAAGGTTTATTATAGCTAAATAATACAAAAAAGGATAAATAATGATGCTTACACTCCATTTACGGACATTTCTAAAATATGTGTCACTACACAGTAACAATGTAACCATTAGCATAGCCATTTATTATACAATTTTAGATCTTGCTGTCATAGAAAGCCTAGCAGCATTCCTTTTTTTCTTATGTTTACTTGTCAGTTTTTGGCTTTGTCCAAGGATAGGCAAAATTCATCATTTTTCTGTCCCAGAGTTATTTGGTGCTTGTGAACTATTATGTTATTGTTTCAGTGTGGATGGACTTGCAATTCTTGCATTTTGCTTGAGACTATTGTTGAACTGAATACCCAAATGTAAAGTAAAAGTCAGCAAGAATGCCAAGTTTCCCCTAGCTTTGCATTGAAATAGGTAAAGTCAGAAATATTCTAGACCAAATTGGAAAAGTGAAAAATAGCCCAAGGACAATAAAACTCTTAACTAAAAGAGTAGTTGGAGGCATCATCACAAAATTTGGGACAACACTGCGTTATACACTCAGTACACAGTATATCAAATTCCCTAACAAGAATTGAGTGTCACTGATTTTATGCTCTTCTATTTTAATGGTACTGTTCAACAAATCTTTTTGCTTGTCACAAAGATGAATCAAAATGAACTGCATGTGCTACAGAATACTTCTTCCTACTTGCTCTCAACTAACCAATATATTCTCTTCATAAACTTTTCTATTCTTAGTTCATTTTCAAAATGATGTATGACTTAGACAAATATTCTCAGACTTCTCATGTGGGAGGAAAGCCATATTCCAAAATAGTTACCAAAAAGGTTACTTATTTTATACCCTCTCTTTTAAATTAACATCAGCATGATACTGTAACAGAACTAATAAAAACAGAAAAAAATGAAATTATGAAAAGCTATCTTCAAATCAAGTCACTCCTACTTTTGATTTGACTCTCATAAGAAAATGCTGAATATTTTATCCCAAATTTTGTTATTTCATATTGAAGAATTAAACTAATATATTATTGAGATGAGTCAATGTTTTTCTCTATGTCTAAGAGCACTCGATAAATTGGAAGTACTTTTTTACACCATCTATGATACATTTTAGACGATTTTTTTAAATTCATAAGTTGATAGCTCAGATGGCATTATTCTCTAATCCCAGGATTTCAGATAGAGCTGTGGGGTTTTTCTGCATACTCATTTCACAGGTTTTTTTTCCTTCAGTTTCCTGATTTACAAAATGGGGTGTGTGTGTGTGTGTGTGTGTGTGTGTGTGTGTATCTAGAATACCTCTAGAGACAGGAATGTAAATCACAATTGAGTTTGTGTTTCTGCTTAACCACTTACTATTTGAAATAAAGTAAGCATATCTTATAATTTTGTTCAACTCCTCTGTAAAACAAATATTAATATTACATTATCATTGTAAAGATTGCATGAGATGACATATAGTATATTTATGTTCTTGGATTATTATTGCTTACTCAGAAACATATTGGTCTTCTTCCTTCTGAATTTAGGTATCATTTCTAAAATACTGACCATTCTTATAATTCTGATCTGTTCCTACAGCCTTTGGTGTAATACATATTTTTATATATAAACATATATAAATACACACACACACATACACACACACACACCACACACTACTAGAAATGGCCACTAGTCAACCTTGGAAAACTTAGGGAAGCTTATTTTGGCACAGGCATGCTGTTGTGTGCTAGAGAACCCCACTTTCCAGTTAGCTAGTTGCTAGGCAACCTGACAAATTCTCTGGGAGCAAATTATCAAACAATCATTCCTTGTCTTTCATTAGCAGAAAATGAAGATTCAAGAAATTATGTATACCATAAATTCTCCTTAATGCCAAAACCTGTATAACACCCCAGAAAACAAAAGGAAGATTCTTTTTGTGGACAATAATAAACATATCACAAAAATAATTTTTTTTCAAAACACTTGTGCTTTGTCAATCTTTTGTACATAGGTAATTTTCAAAGCAAATCTGCTAGATGTGTATTTTCTCCCCTACTTTAAAAGTAAGGAAATTAAGTGTAGGCAATTTCCAAACACTTCACAATCAGCAAATGAAAGCTGAGATCCAAACCCACATCTATAAATTCCAAATCAAAATGATTGCCCCCCTAAGATTTCAGGAGTACAGAAGACAACATGCCTAAATTTAGACCACANCTACTTTAAAAGTAAGGAAATTAAGTGTAGGCAATTTCCAAACACTTCACAATCAGCAAATGAAAGCTGAGATCCAAACCCACATCTATAAATTCCAAATCAAAATGATTGCCACCCTAAGATTCAGGAGTACAGAAGACAACATGCCTAAATTTAGACCACAGAGGGACAAAAGACACTTCTTGGAAGAAATAAAATGTTAATGAGAAAGGATTTTAGTAAGGAAAATGATATTAGTTTTTTTACTGACTGAGCTAATGGGTTGAAGGGTAAAGAGATACAATGAGAATTGGGACCTGGAAGAAGCAAAAGGAAATACGTGGAAGGTAAGAGATGACTATAATTAGTTACATCTGATTTCCCTTTTAGTATCTTTCAGTCCAGTAAAATAGTTATTGTCAAAGCATATGTATGTAATAGTTCAGCCATTCAGACATTTATCACACATTACACTTCCCAAATACCCCACACTTCCTAATACATTAGTATTATTAGTACCACCTGCATGAATATGAATGACATGAGTTGATGACATATCAGTATAGAACCTGATAAGATGGCCTTGTTAAAAGAAAGTTTCCAAGACGACTTTTGTGAGGTAATGAAAAGGATTTCAAAATAATCTTTCAAAATCATCTGCTCTTATTCAGGATAGAGTAATAAAAAAATAATATCCCCGCCCACCATAAAATCTAGAAATAGAAAAATATATATATATTAAACATCGGTTTTCAGACATTGGACATCAAACCNGAGGTAATGAAAAGGATTTCAAAATAATCTTTCAAAATCATCTGCTCTTATTCAGGATAGAGTAATAAAAAAATAATATCCCCGCCCACCATAAAATCTAGAAATAGAAAAAAATATATATATTAAACATTGGTTTTCAGACATTGGACATCAAACCGTTCAAGGAAATGATCCATGAGGGAGAGCAATTCTACAAGCTAAGACCAATGCCTATTTCAGTTTATTGCCCTGGAAATAGGCACAGGGAAAAGAGGGAACCAAGGTAGAAGTCCAGTGGTCTTCCTGGGTTAAAGAGCCTGACCTAGGTCATGGAGATGAAGGCAACTTGAGCTGTAGGGCATAGTACTGAAGAGGAGAATGCACAGAGAGAGATCTAAAAAGCTCTGCAGAGGCTACTCTGTTCCCACATAAAACCTTACAAGTAACCCTCAAGAAGATCAAACTACTGTCCAGTAACAACATCTCACAGTAAAGATCAAGAACATGAATAGGAATATAAAAATCATCCAGTGCTTAACAAGGTAAAGTATGCAATGTTGGGATCACATTTAAAAAAATTACTAAGAATGCAAAAGAGGAAAATACAACATACAATAAAGAGAAAATTCAAACTAAAGAATCAAGCCAAAAATAACAGAGATGTTATAACAGTAGAAAACAGGTTTTGCTTTGTTTTGTTTTCCAAGTACCTGACCAACCAACCAAACCCTTAGTTATTGGCAAAGATTCAAGATTATCTAACTGCATTAGTTTCCCAATTGCTGTTTATACAGATTACCTGAAATTTAATGGCTTAAAGAAAAACAGATTTGATGTCTGATTTTTTCTGGATGTTGGAAATCTGAAATGAGTTTTAATAGTGCTAAAGTCAAGTGTCAACAGCACTGTTTTTCTTCTGGAAGCTCTAGGAGGAAATTCCTTTTTTTTTTTTTTTTTTAACTTTAGAGCTCCTAGAGGCTACTTGTGGTCCATTCCTCCATCTTTATATCCACCTTTGTAGCATCTCCTCTCCTCTCTGACCTCCTGCATCCTGCTTATGAGGCTCTTTGTGATGACACTGGACTCTCCTGAAAAGTCCAGCATAATTTCCCCACTTGAGATCCTTAATTTCATCATATCTGCAAAGTCCCCTTTGCCATTTAAGGTAACATATTCACAGGTTTCTAAGATTAACATGTGGACATCTTTAAGGAGTATTATTCTGTCAACTGCAGTAACCCTTCTTCCAGGTAAAGTGGTCATTTGGATGTCACTGACAAAGTTCTTCCCACTAGGAAGATTTTTAGTTACTCTTCTCATTTTCAGTGCCACTGCAGAGAGCAGCTGAAATGCTCTAGAAGTTCACTTCCAACTGGTGCCAGCACAGCTTATAGAACAGTGTTAATTGTTTTCCCTCCTGTGATTACCAGTCACGGGGAGCTCTTCATTAAGCAATATGCATGTACAGAAGCTGAGGTGGTGACCCAACAAGAGGATGCGTCATGAGAGTCTGAACCTGCTCACACAACTTACTTATTTTTTTCCAAAGTATTCTAGTCTGATTATCTATCTATCCACCTATCATCTATCTATCTATTATCTATCTATCTATCTATCTATCTATCTATCTATCTATCTATTATTTGAAAGAGGATACCTGTCACACATGTTTAGTGTTATGGCTCAGTATATAATGATGGCAGCTCAGATTTTAGGTTCACTTGATTACCCATTTTTAAGCATTCCATTTTAGCAGGGTTCAGTACCAAACAATGAGTTTATTCCCCAAAGAAAATGTTAATCCATAGAGAATATAAATTTGTCTCAAAATTCTAAGGCTTTCTGCTGTGATTCTATAAAGTGGGCTTTCCTATGTCTCTGTATACCATCCTTATTTATAATGGACACATTGAGACATACTGAGTTCAGGTATCCTAAGGCTTGTGTGGACTGCTATTTGGGCATGATGCAGAGACTTCTTAAGTCAGAGGCCCTCTCATTGTTAGCATCCTGACATGTTACTCAGGAAATGGGTCAGAGCTCCAGACCCAGCTATGACATATGTTGGTCAAAGAGACCAGCATGCACAGAGACCCAAAATTCAAAGAGACCCAAAACATGCACAGTGAGTTACTTGTATGATCTAATGATAAGACAGACTGTATTACAAGGGAAAATTGCTCTATGGAAATAGATTGTTTTATTTCTCTCTAATTTTAAATTTGCTTTAAAAACAATGTATAAGAAAATTTTAATTATGTGTCATTGATGTATAGATAATATAGATTTTAAAGCAATAAGAGCAAGTAATGCAGCATTTTTTAAGAAAGTTCTGTTTATAGTGCTATTCTTAAACTCAATCTCATAGCAACATGACTAAAAAAGGCAACACGAGTGGTGATACAATTATTGGCTGAGCTGAAAAGTCACAGTGGGTGTTAGAACTCACTATAAAACAAGTGTTTGAGGGCTCATTGTTAGGCACTATAACATTCAGATGTCTGAGAAAGCTTAGTACAGTTGGTTCTAATAAAGTAATTAAATAGAAAAGCACTCAATTGTGCATCTAACTTTAGTATTCCATAAGTACAGGCAACCCTTAGATCTCTAGATAATCTTCTTGATAATATATACTTTAGATACAGGGGGCACTGGACAAAGCATGACTGAACATATTAGGCACAATAAGTTTGTTGCAGTTCTGAGAAAAGGGAAAATTATGTAGAGCTTCTCTTAGCCATAAGACATTGACAGGCATGGTTATTCGGTATTAGTAGATAGTAGGCCATAGCCAGGCCTGCCACATGCTTACGGATGCATTGAAGTAGTCGGCTGAGAAGGAAAGAATTAATAAGTGCTCTATAACCCATCGTTCTATCCCAAGGATGTGGAGGAGAGAGAAGGAAGAAAACATAAAAGATCGACTCCCATCAAATCTTCTGATAACAATTATGACAAAAATATAGAGTCTTTACTGATTAAATGCTTTTAGCAGGATGTACCTTGTCTGTCTGTAATGGCTTATGATAAACAAACCTGAAATTTATGGATTTATGGGACAGGACCTGCTGCAAAATTCCAATGGCAAATATGTAATTATAAGGGGTGAAAATTGAAATTTTTTATGACTGAAATAGCTTATTTTGTGTTAAGTGATGGTATTGACCTGCATTCCTTAGAGATGTCATGTTGAAGGGTACCTACTCTATACTAACAAGATGAAAACAATGGGACCAGGTATTCTAGCTCCTTCCATGCAGGGTTCCTCACTCCATTCCAGCTGTATTTTATGTATAAATTAGGGAGGCATGGAACTCTAGCTTTACTTATTCACTCATATCATCTTCTTATGTATCTAAAACATGTCCTTTTATTGTGCTGGTTTAAAGTAAATTAAAGTGGAAAAAAATTAAGTGTATCCAAGAGGCCATTTATCAATCTTTTTACCTAGGACAGATTCAACCTGGTACAGACCTGGTACAGGCCTGGCTTGCTCATTTGATTGAAAAGATAACCTCTTAGAAATGGGAAGGATAAGAGAGATAAGAGTGAGAAACATCCTACTCACCAGGCACACATATATACTCCAACGTTACACAAAGTCTGACTGAAGCCCTGACACCTGTGAATTCGTGAGCTGTGGGGCTCATTTATACTCATTTTTGAATATTCTAGAGAGGTGCTTGTTAAAATTAATGTGCATGTGAATCATATTGCTATCTCATTAAAATACAGATTCTGTTTTAGTTGGTCTGGGATACAGCCAGATATTGACTAACAATGCTGATTCACAGCCACACTGTGAGTAGCAAAGATCTAGGACATTCTTGGGGTGGACTCTTGGAATGGAAGGTCCAGTATCACTGTATGAGAAACTCCTAATGGTAGTAACAGCATAAGTAAATTCTGATAAGGTTTTTTGAGGATATATGGAATGTGGGAGACAAGGAACACACAGAATTGAGGTGTGAGATAGGAAAAAAGTGGTAACCCCTTTTCTCAATGTCAGATCAATATTTCCAGTGAATACCTCAGCAAAAGCATGTTGTCACATATGCCACACACGATAAGTTCTATCATCTGTAAACTCATTAAAAATAACATTTAAGTTGTATAGTTCAATTATAATTTATACCTCAAAATACAATATAATTTTTGAAATATTTATTTATTTATTTGAGAGACAGAGAGAGCAAATGGGTAGGGGGCAGGAGAGGGAGAGGGAGAAAGAGAGAGAGAAGCAGACTCCCTGCTGAGTGGGGAGCCCAATGTAACATGAGGCTCGATCCCAGGACCTTCAGATTGTGGCCTGAGCTGAAATCGAGAGTCAGATGCTTAATGACTGAGCCACCCAGGTGTCCCCAAAATGCAATATGATTTTTTAAAGAAATCTATGTTTCATGTGATTAAAGAAAATGAGAAGGTCCTAGATTACCATGGGATAGACTAACTCCTTGCCAACCGTAGGAGCTCCAAGCAAGCAAGCAAAAAAGAGCCTGGAACAGACCCAGTGCTGTCTCCTAGGGGTGGCCCACGGAAAAGCTTGCTGTTGATAGGCCAGGTCTTGAGGGGTGATACTCCCAATGCTTTTGCTGGTGCTGAGCAAACTCATGCTATAGACCAATAGAAATATTAGGGCCCCAACTGTTGTGCTTGTTACCCCCAGATGGGAAATGTGTGAATAACAGCAAAGAGATGGGCTGAATATACCACAGTCAAGTGCACCACACTACAGGGGCAATTCAAGTATATTCTATAGCTTAGGCATTGAGCGTGCTTATGGGTCATCAAGTGGCATCTCTACCATATCAAGTATTCTTCAAGCCCTGAAAATCCTGGACTTGTCTCTCTTAGTAAGCTGCATAGCATTTCTGATTTTCCAAGCCTCACAAATCTCTGGACTAAATGCAAAAGGAGAGCTAGTAGTAGATGTGACAAATTTGCGGGTTCTGGATTACGTAGCCCAGAATAGACCTCTTGAAGGATTGCCCACAGAAGTAAATGACAGAAGATTTATGCTTCTCCATTTCTTTTTGAGGAACTCTGAAAACCTAGATTTGAAAGCTTTAGTTCTGGGATATAAATTTGTTAGAGGTTGAGTTTCAACAGAAAACTAGTGGAAATTATCCATAATGTCTTGCTATATTCTGATTGCTGTCACTATGAGTTTGGCATAGTTCTGGGATAAAGAACTGAAAGCCTAAGAGACCCTGAAACCAAGTGATGGGGAGTAATTAGCAGAGGACATGTGTATTGCCAGCTTGCCATGTAGCCAGTCAGGCAGAGAGAGAGAGGTGTCTAAGAAGGTTCTGGGAAATACAGCATGGGCAGTAGAAAGAAGAGACAATCAATGTAATTTGTGTTCTTATAGTGAATTGGCTACAAGAAAATGTAATTCCTTTGTAACCTCCAACAGATATTTCCAAAGAGGAAACTGGGTCTTACATGTTTGCAGATACTCCAACAATAAGCCAAGTTGCCAAACTGAAGTCAGACCATTTATATATCACTTCAACAAAATGCAGCTTCTGTGTGTGTGGCTGCAATTTATAAGCTCAGAGGTTTTATCCTCAATATGTCTGAGATAATGTTAAGAATACCTTGTTAAGTCCACCAAGGCTATTCCAAGTAGTATGTTCAATTCATGAACTTTAGAATTACTCATAAACAGCAAGAAAGATATGGCCACAGGCATATTGAACTGGAGAACACTGATTAAAAAAATTTGTGGACTATAAAAGCCAGGTACTTTTCTTTAGCTCCCAAGGAAAGCATGGAATTTGTGGAATGATGATATAAAAATTTACATCTGTAATATTTAAGTCTTTAAAGAATTGCCAGATGTAAGCCCCGTCTCAGGAATTGAAATGTAATAAGGCTAAATGCAGCCGTGTAGTATAAGAACAACGGTGCATAATCAGAGATGTGGAATTTTTTCTTTTTTCTTTTGAAAAATTAAGACATGCTATGAGAATACAGGCAAATATGGCATATACTACTCTTCAGAATGATATAAAAACAATTGCTTATAAAGAAAACAAACAAGTATGAGAATGGCTTTCTACACTTTTCATACCAAAAACCAAAAAAATAAAGGGAAACCAAGAAATAAAGGGAAATTTTACATTACTGACAATGTAATGACTTTTTTCCTTGAAAATTCCAGCCACAATGTGAAAGTAGATGTGGCAATCTGCAAAGTGGAACACGAATACCTGATTACAACTTTCTGGGTACAAGGGCAGTAACGGTTGACATTTAAGAGTATAATTTTAAAACTATTCAAGTATTTGTTGTTTTTATTCTACAAAATATTTAGATAGTGTTATGGGGGGGCGTGTATACCTGGTGATAATATGCCTGTCTCTTAATTATGCCCCCAAGATTGCAATGCTAGACTGTTACTCGGTACTTATTTAACAAACAAATGTGGAAGAAATAGGTAATAAATGATGTGCTAGCTTTAGTGAAGAAGCTGGTAGCAGGTAGGAGGTTAGTAGTAGTGTGTAGGGCTCTCCACTCGGTGCAAGCACAGAGTCTGCTTGAGATTCTCTCTCCCTCCTTCTCCCTCCCCCTCTGCTGCCTGCCCCGCAACTTGCACTGTCTCTAAAATAAAAAAAATCTTTAAAAATGTGAATATGAGAAAAACAATGATCAAGAGTATAAGATTGCCAGTTACCTTATTTACTAAATTGGTCATAAATGTCATTTATAAAAAATTTTTGAGAAGTCAAGGTATATGAAAGTCTTAATCATGGATTTTTTTATTTCAATAAAATATTTTTGAGTAAAAAATGTGGTATTATTTCAAAAAGGTAGACTAAAATATTACATGTTCCAAGTTTATATGTTCCATACTCAGGACATTTCCTATTAAGAAGGGCACTCAAGTTTTTTCTGTAACCAGAAGTATAATATATGCATGAGCTGTATTGTTTTTAAAACATATGCTTAATTTACTTCTTTTCAAAATTTAAGAACAACCTATGACAGTTATTTATAAGCAGGTATATGAGGCAGAAAAACATGTTTCAAAGAAAAAACAATTCAAATCCCCACCCCCACTTTCCTTCTCATTTACTAGATCAATAGTCTTGCAAGTATACTTTTTCATATTTCTCTTTGCTCATTCATGCATATACTAGCTGACATAAATGAATACAGAATTTTGTTTATTTTTACATAAAGGATATCATACTATTAACATTAATCTGTGAGTCATTGTTTGTTTAATACTATATATTTACATCTCTAATAACATGAATATAACAGACATATTTTCAATGAACACACAAAAGTACTTTTACAGACAGTGAGATTTTAAAAATACAGTGACGGTTTTAGAGCGATTATTTTATATCTGAATATGTTTCAAGCAGGTCACTCCACCTCCACCCTGTCACATCAGATAAAGCACATCATTTTAACCAATGTATATCTTCCAGTATTTTTATACACGTTCTTATAACCACATACATATTATAACATGTTCTTATAACCACATACAAGGATGACATATGTCATCCTTGGAAATTAATATTCACTTTTAATAAAATTAACAGTTCAAAAAACATATCTTTGGGTCAAGAGCATAAGTGAAACTGAATGAAAATTTCATTTATGTATACTTTTTCTATGTATACATTAACCAACATCTTGGTTAATGAGGTTTGATAATTCCTCAGTGACAAGATGTACATGTATTACTTATAGACTGAATATGAGCAAAATAATATTCATTCCATTTCAACAATACAGATTTGATACAAACTGGTTATCATGAGAAGTGGTGACAATAATACTATATTAGAAAAATGTTTAGAGTATTACTTTTTTTCAGTAAAAGTAAGTATGTGCTCATCCAATAATTACTGATGCCTAAACTACTCTAAGAATTGTTTGATGGACCATCCAAAGTTTGTATTATTTTCTCTCATTTACCCTGTCAACATTGTCTTCCTGGAATTTATTAGTTTTTTACATGTTGCAAATAAAGTAAATCCATTTCAGGAGCAGTTGGAATCTCTACCTGACCTGTTCTCATACCTCAGTGTGACTGCTGTTTGTCTCTGTGCTTCAATTCCAGTTTTGTAACTTTTAAAGTTAAAAAATGGGAAGTGATGGGGTGCCTGGGTGGCACAGCAGTTAAGCATCTGCCTTTGGCTCAGAGCGTGATCCTGGCGTTATGGGATCAAGCCCCACATCAGGCTCCTCTGCTGTGAGCCTGCTTCTTCCTCTCCCACTCCCTGCTTGTGTTCCCTCTCTCGCTGGCTTTCTCTATCACTGTCAAATAAATAAATAAAATCTTAAAAAAAAAAAAAAGGGAAGTGAGAACATATTGCATTCTGAATCATTAAATCAATTTCCAACCTCCATTCAGTTGATACTGAGTCAGTTTCATATAGCCTATACTATAGTACACTACAAAATATGGTCCCTAACTCTCTCTAGCTGTCACTTTGTGTATATGAGTGTGTGAGTTTGATTAGGTTTGTCTGCTGTTCATTCTGCAGGAATTTACAATCCATAAGAACAGGGGTTTTGTCTGCTTTTATTCCTTGCTGTGTCTCCCGTACTTAGAACAATGTAGAAGTGCTTGGATAGCTCAGTTGGTTAGTATACAACTCTTGATTTTGGCTCAGGGCATGACCTCAGGGTTGTGAGATGGAGCCTGGTGTCAGGCTCTGTGCTGGGTGTGAAGCCTGCTTAATATTCTCTCTCTCCCTCTGCCCCTCCCTATGCCCTCCCTCTCTAAAATAAAAAGAAAATAGAATTGCCAAATGATCCAGCAATCCCAACATATATTTGGATATATATACAAAAATATTGAAATCAGAATCTCAAAGAGATACTTGCATTCCCATGTCCATTGCAGCACTATTCACAATAGCCAAGATATGGAAACAACCAAAGTATCCATCAACAGATGAATACAATATACATACAACACAATATTACTCAGCCTTAAAAAAGGAGGAAATCCTGCCATTTGCAACATCAATGAACCTGGAGGACATTATGCTAAGTGAAATAAGCTAGTCATAGAATGACAAACATTGCATGATACTTGAAAGATACCATGAGATCTCTCATGGATTGACAAATCGTTTCTTTCTTGTTCTAAACATAGGTCCTTTGACTGTGAGCAGACTGTGGACATTATAAATCAGCATTTGTTTGGCAGTCTGAGAAACTATGGACATAAGTAAGAGGAAAGGGAGAAGATGGCATTATTTGTACAACAGATCACTTATTTACGTGACTCCTCTCCCTTGAAAAGGGACCAGAAGTCTCTGTCCAATCTAATGGAAAATTATGCAGTTGGAGAGCCATCAGAAACAAAACAAACAAAACAAAACACAAAAACAGAACGACACACATTTGAAATTCCTTCTGATGTTTGCTGTTCACGAACCCTCTCTCTGTTTACACTGGTTCAATGTACAGGGTCTAGGGACTGGGTTTATCTTGGTCTGTTAGATTTCGATCCGTATAAGAGATTTCTCTGCCTTCATGCCAAAACCTTTATATTTTTCTCTCACTATTGTGCTTTACTTTTCTTTTTTTTCAACGTGTCAGCCCTTGTTTCCTGTCTCTGCTTCCTAAACAGACATGTATTCTTTAATTTATGTTCAGAGAACTGCCTTCCCTCTGTCTGAGAGGAGGTACTCAGAGGAGGTACTCAGTTATAAGGCACATGCAGTCTTCTAGTTTTATATCTAAAAGCTTTACATGGAAATTGTCAAACATCTTCTTAAATCACTATTTCACAGTGCTTACAAAAAAAAAGTCTATATATTGGGTTGCCTTCTATCTAGGAAATTGTTCCTTCTTTGATTCTCCTGCCATTATTTTCAGATGTTTTACAAACTTCTATATTTTGCACATTTTCTTATATCTCTCATGAAAATTTTATGTACTCTGAAATCTTTCCTTAGCATCCATCTCCAAATCTAGATTAGGGTCTCCCACATATGGTAACACAATATCTACCTTGACTTCTTAGCAATTACCACAATGTATTTTAATTACCTGTGTATGTATTTATATTCTTTATTTTGCAGCAAAATTGCTGAGAGCAGATTAGGTCTCTATCTATTTCAATCTTATACTTGCAACAAATAACTCAGTGCTCAGAGGAAAGTAGGTGATGAAATATTTCTGAATTAATTAATGGATATCAATTCTATGCAGATGACATCGAAAGCTGCATTTATTATTAGGATCCCTCTTCTAAGTTCCATTCTCATGCTTTTGTTGTTGTTGTTGTTGTTGCTGTTTTTGTTTTTTTTTTAATAGTTGTCTATGTTATGAAACTATGTTTAAGACAATCCCACTATTTTTTTTTACCCGAACCAACCCTGTTTTTGCTCTTGATAACATATTTGCTAAGTCTCCCAGTTTCATAATTTGAAACTGAATATTAGACTTTTTTCTCTCTCCCCATATTCACATGTCTCAGGGCAGATGACTCATTTTCTAGAATTCATTCCCCCTTCTCTATGCCTGTGATTATACAATAGGTATGATCTTTATAACTTTATTTTATGGTCTATTGGAATAGTCTGCATTCTGGCCATTTCACTGTCAATATCTCTTTCATATGTGCAAATCTTTCATAGGTATCATTATCACTTTTAAGGCACTTTCCAGGCATACATAAGCTTCAAAAAATCTCCCTCATCCTCTTTACAGACTATTCTCAAGCCATGCTGGGTTATATATAATATGCTTCAATCTGGTCTCTGGGTTTTTCTCCTCCAAATCCCAAAGCATAAAGAGTTTTATAAAACAGAAAGGGTACCCATTTTGGTAACAAAAATGTACTGTTTGGACTTTTGTTTTTCAACTACATATCTTTGTAGTCTTTGACAAATCATTTACTTGTCTAATGGCTTGGTTTCTTTCTGCAAAAATAAGATAATGATATTTCTATTCTTGTGTGTGTATGTGTGTGTGTGTGTGTGTGTGTGTGTTCATGAACATGGGCATATGTTGAAAACGTGATTATGTATGTGAGGCATTTAGAAGAGTGTTTATTGCATACCGACTGCTCACTTAGTAGTAGCTGCTATTAGGATATCCATCCATGATATGACCAAGCTGAACTACTCCCAGTCCACATACTATATTATACCGTAGACACTCTTGCATAGAGACGCAGACCATGATTAAGTCTGAAGTGATTTGTATAAGTATCTAAAAATAAACACAAATGTCTTAATTCTCTCTACCTCCACTTTACAGCAAACCCCTTCTAAAAAGCTGTCCTGAGACAACTGAAACTTGCTGTTTTGTAGGTGACAGAGCGATGAAATGGAGAGGTTAATGCACTGAAAGAAAATTTCAGTGTTAATGACAGTTCCCCTAGAAACCAGAGGCACAGCTCACCTTGTAGGGTCTCAGGAGGAACACCAGGTTTTGGTTAGGAAGCAGAAAGAGAGTGGAGCAATAGGTTTAAGCCAGAGCCTTTATTAGGGTTTAAACAGGAAAGGTGAGACAGGGCAGGGTAAACAATTTAGGATTGGCTTCTTTGAATAATTTCAGCAGGCCGTATGCTCTAGGTCCCTAGTTGATTAGTATGTGGCCCTGGGATGGTTAAACAGAGGAATATTGCTCCTGAGGTACACAGGCCAGAAAGAAGTATGGCTCTGTTTTGTTTAGTCTGACTATAAAAGACATGCTTTGTGAGTTCCTTGCTATCTCTAAGAATTGGCTAATTGGGTAGCCAGGGAGGCAGTCTTTCCCTAAAGTGAAAGGTGTTGTGTTTTTGTTTTTGCTTTTTTCATGTCAAAACATGAAAATATGCCTAATTAAAAAAAAAGATTAATACACATGCCCACAAACAACCATAGCCGTAACACATTTCTGTTTTTACATACCTCAAGACACATGTTTTGGCAGTGCATACAGCAGTGCTCCCTGTGTTCACGGAGTAAGAGATAGTCTGATTGGATTCTGGAAAAAAGAAATGAAGAGTTAGTAAAGGCACTTTGAAAGAAACAGATTCCATTTAGGACAAGAGTTCTTAGAATGGGATATCATCCTGAGTTGACTCAGCCTTGGGGTGGTGAAAACACAGAGACACAGTAACCTTAATACAGCCATTCCATGTAGCTTTCAGTACACCAAAGTAACCACAGTAGAGCATCTCTGCTGTAATTCGGTGCTCCAACTGAAAAGTTCAGTAATTTGTTGAATTAAATTTCTAGGTGGAAAAAATTATGAATAAATTAATCATTTCTGTCACAAAATAAAAGGCCTAGAGGAAAGTTACTTTGATTTAGAACATTGCTTATAGAATATTGTAATCTCTAGTATATCTACACTACCCTGACACTAACTTTCTGAATTATTTTCTTCATACAATTATTTTTCTTAACTTATTCTCATGCTGAGTAACTATGTATTTCTATGATCCTCTATTTAATATGCCTTTATTATGAGGTCATAAAGTTCCTAGGGCCATAATCTCCTTTTTACTTTCCATTGTGTAGCTCAATGCTTGTTATATCTACCTGATCTATCATCTATCTATCTATATCTATCTATCTATCTATCATCTATCTATCTATCTATCTATCTATCTATCTATCTATCTATATCTATCTATCTATAATCTCTCTATCATCATCATCTGTAATAGACTTTCTGACCTTCATTTGTTACGCTTTAGTATGCCATATCTGAATAAGCTTGGAGCATAGTGACAAACATGGAACTGTCATGAGCTAAATATTGACTTTGTTTTTTCTTTTCATCCTTCTTTATGACCGATAGTAAAAATAAAAATCTTCTTGATTGTTTTTAGTGCTGGCTTTATGTTTGTTCATCACAGATTGAAAGTGCTGACTGAAACACATCTTCTCAGCATCTAGACATGGCATGCTCCTCGGAAAGCAAGATTTGGGGAAAAAATCCAAGTGATTTCATGTCATATATACCACATGCCAATAGATGCCACCATTGCACTGTGACAACCATCTATGTTGTGGTAACAAAGGACAGCCTTCATTCCTCTCCAGTCTCCTATTAGAGAATGCTTAAGTATGAAATCATTAAATATAGTTCGGGAGATCTATACCACATATGCTTTTTTCTACACCCTTGAAATATGGCTGGAAAATTAAATTTCCAAGGAAGAACATTTCTGTTTAGTGTTGAATATATTGTTGCTACTGTTATAGCTGAAATGTTACTAGATTGCCAATGTTACTTGAAACTATTTTAAACTTCTTAGGAGTCAAATTTTGTCCATTATTGAAAAACTAAAAGAAAGTTAAAATTAAAAAGCCCACATCAGATTTATGTTTCATGCATGTAATTTACATATTATCTTGTTTTCTTAAAGTATTTCAAAATCCACTTATGTTTTAAAACTTATCAAAGAAGTTTAGGAATACTGTATAAAGTAACTCAACAATGTTGTCTGAAATATTTGTAAGAAAAATCCCGTCAGAGGTCATGGAACATGGAACTCAAACATTAAATATAAAGAAAGAGTATAAAACCATTACAAATAATTTTCTCTTTTGTGTTAGTGAATGCATCTAATTTATGTGCCATTGTACTGAAAGGTAATGTTCCTCTTTCCCTCATTTCCTTTTCTTATAATTCCTGATTAAGATTAATTTGTGATTTATAGTTCTCTTCTTTCCAAACAATTCTACTGACTGGCCTCTCATTAGTGGTTTGTGCTAGCATTAGTAAAATCCATAACCATTTCTACTATTTTTAACTGATCCTGAAATAGAGATCTTTCAGAAGAGAGCTTACCTGTATTTCCTTGAATGCTACATTTCAGGTTACTTTTCTTACTGCTGAAGCTTAACTGCAACATACTTATGAGGGATCTATTTCAATAGAGTGAATAAAAATTTATTCTCTACTCTTTACTGCTTCACTTTTTATAGAGCCGAATTCAAGGTTGCTCAAATTAGTGTGCTTATGTACTATTTCACAATTTCTGTTCATAGAAACATAAACATATTTTCCTTTAAATACAATTTTAGGAATGGCAATAAAAATTGAAAATACCATCACATATAACAATGCTATCTTTATCAACTTTTAGTCCCTAGCATAGGTCAATAAAAATTTGATGACTTGTACAATATAAGAAATACATCTGGTTTATTAAAAACTTATAGAATGATTATAGAATTACAGAATAATTCTACTAAGAATTAGTAGAATTTTCTATGCATTGTGGAAATCCTCATGAATTTTTCACCTTTTTTCTCATCAGGATTTTATTCTCTTATAACGTAAAAAGGTTATATATCATTATTCTAATACTAAGCCATCTAATTCTTGTATCACTAATTAGCTTACTTCCTATTACTTTCCTATTCTATTGACTTTTTCAATCCCAGTCATCTGACATATATTTATTGTCAGCACTCTGAGATTTTCTACATATGTACACAAGGGAAAGGAATATTTATTTCCTTCATGAAAACTAAGTATTTTAGATAGCATTCTTAAAGCCTTATGAAAACATAACTAACTTTTCCCTGTTTCTCCAAAAGACATATAGATGTGCTTTAAAGCTACCACATTATTTGATGACTTTATGAACAATTACTGGAAAGAAAACATTACATATATTACTTTCACATAGAATTTATTGATAGTTCCTGAATCTTGCAGATTTTTAGAGAGAATTTTATTTCAAAGAAATCACAAGTTTGGCCTATATAAATTCAATCCCCAATGCAATCTTCATATCACCAAACTTGTCCCATTTTGAAGCTGCCTATGAAAGTTCTATAGTTTGGGCTGTGAATGACAATAGCAAATGAGACAAAAGAATGTATAATTAATGCTGGGGCCATGAAAAACAATGAGAAAGAAATTACTCAAATAGAGCTGAATACAGGGCTGTCAAATAGGTTAAATAAGGAATTTATCCCATCACCAGGGCAAGGAGACTTTGTAAACCTTTCCCTGTGGTAGATGGCGGCAACTGACTGATAGGAG
This sequence comes from Ailuropoda melanoleuca, assembly GCF_002007445.2. NCBI lineage: Eukaryota > Metazoa > Chordata > Mammalia > Carnivora > Ursidae > Ailuropoda > Ailuropoda melanoleuca. The sequence goes on from NC_048226.1 coordinate 76,884,553, forward strand.
TTTCATTGTTTATGCCCTGAATAGATGAAACATAATTTTCTTCTTTCAATTCCACATTATGTAATAAGTCTGTAGTGAGGAATGGAGAAAGGAGAACAACTTTTCTTTCAGTTAATATGACACCAGAGTTCCCTCACTGTCAGCCAGATGCCATAACTGATAGTACCTCTGATTTTCTTCCTTAGAAAGGAAATGCATATTCTTTCTGCAGGAAGAACAGTACAATGGGTACATTCAAATGGGCAATGGCAGAGGCCACCGTAACAGTGATTATTACCTCTGCTCTGGTGTCCACTCTCCTCTTTCTCTCTCTAGAGGGATCATGGCTCCTCAGCTGAATGCAGCATTTTCTAATTTCCCTTGCAGCTCATTTTACCCATTTTACAAGTAAAACTGAACTATACTTTTCTCTTTTTTTTAAAAGATTGTATTTATTTATCTTAGAAATAGAGAGAGGGAGAGAGGGCACACAAACGGGGTGAGGAGCAGAGGGAGTGGGAAACCAGATTCCACACTGAGTGTAGCACCTGACATGGGGCTCCATCTCATGACCTTGAGATCATGATCTGAGTTGAAATCAGGAGTCAGATGCTTAATCAACTGAGCCACCCAAGTGCCTCAATATACTTTTCTCTTTTTTTCATCTCATTCTTACTTATTCTTTTCTGTTCTCAGAATCATTTGGTTAGTTTAATAATGTGCGTGTATATATTTTACTTAAAAAGTGAAAGCAAAGTTGGTCATTTCCTGTAAGAATACGATGCATATTTTCTAAATGAATTATGCATAAGGTTCACATTACTTTTATTTCATATAAAAATGATGTATAGTGTTGGGAATCAGATATATTTGCAATTGACAAGACTTATAAATGTATATTACTAATGAACTCAACCCAAGAACAGCAGAAATGTGAAGATTTTCTGGAATAGTGTAAAGGCTTTGATGCTAGCCAATAATTTTATTTGAAATCCAAGGACAGTTATTTTGCTCACTTTGTATATCTGAAGACACTTTAATTAGGTCATTTAAAATAACTAAACAGAATTTTATCCAAATATCCAGAAAATTCTAAGCTTGCATATATAATTTTGCATACATTGTTAATGCTCTTGGGCCCAATTCTTTAATAGCAATTTACTTACCACTAATTACAAAGAACACAAGAAGGCAACTAACAGATCAAATAACGCCATGTTTGTTTTAAGACATATTTAGTAACTTGATGAATCCATGCATCACTGATACCTGACAGCTACCATTTCACTTTTTCACAGATGTTACTAAGTTGGGGAAAATGAAGAACACTAAACTGGCAAATAATTTCAATTATATTAAATACTGTTATTGTTTCCATTCCAGAAACATGATTTCTTTCTACAACATTTGATTATTCAAAGAGAAGTTGGAAACTTACTTGTTAGAACTGTATCTAAACTATTCTAGGAAAGCACATGAAACCTAGTTATTATTTGTTGCAGGAGGTAAAATTTGTTCCTCACATTGTGGAATAAGAAGAATGTTGAAAAATATATTGTTGAATAATTCACATACAGTTTTACTCAGTATGAGCCAGCCCAGAAAAAAAAAACTACCCTATATCAAATCACACTCAAATAAAAAACAACACTGAAAAAAAAGCTATATTTTGTCTCTAAAGCATTATAAATATCCACAGTATATGCAATTATTTTATAAGGAACAATAAATTTTCCAAATAAACATTATTATTTTCTTCTAAAACTAAGGTGATTTGTAGGTTAGATGTGTTACAAATGCTATCTTCCTTGAGAATTGCCGCTAAAAAGAGACATTTATATGTAAGTTTAATAATTGGATACTTATGCATTTTAAGTTACAAGAATATTCACTTAATTCTGTTCATAAATTCCTACCCACATAGTCTCAGTTTCAAGATGTGAGTGACTTTGGCAATTAAAAGTAGTATAACAGCACCACGGCCCTATATCCGATAGTGTCTAACAGAGCACGTTAAGTAATGCCATTTCACTTTGTGTTATGTGTGCCAACATTTACTGATTTAAGTACACAGAAGCTTGCTGCTATGAGCAAAATCACTAAGCATTTTCTGAACGGGACGACTGGGTGGCTCAGTTAGTTAAGCATCTGCCTTCGGATCAGGTCATGATCCCAGGGTCTTGGGATGGAGTCCCGCATCTGGCTCCCTGCTCAGTGGGGCGCCTGCTTCTCCCTCTGCCTGCCTTTCCCCATGCCTGTGTGCTCTCTTGCTCCCTCTCTCTGACAAATAAATAAAATCTTTAAAAATTTTTTCTGAATAACAAAACACTGTAAAGTATTAACAATAATTTTTAACATGCAATCCACTCACTAAAGCCACAAAGGGTGTGCACCACATGATTTCTACAGTTGGAAGTACATAAATCCATGTTCTAATATATATCAAAGAAGTCAGTGATTACCTGAATGCATATCATGCTCTAGGCGCTATGACAAATCCTGGAGTTAAGAAAAAGTATAAGATAATTCCTGTCTTCATGAAGCTTACTCTTCAAAAACAAACACTGCATTAAAGTTTATTTGCATAAAGCTCCTTCCATTTTTTAAAAACAATATTTATTTATTTATTTATTTATTTATTTATTTATTTAAGAGATAGAGAGAGTGCACAAGCATGTGAGCAGGGGTTGGGTGGGGGAAGGGCAGAGAGAGAGGGACAGGGAGAGAGAATCCCAAGCAGACTCCCACTGCTCATGGAACCTGACTCGGGGGCTCCATCCCACAACCCTGAGATCATGACTTGAGCCAACACGAAGAGTCAGTAGCTCAACTTACTGAGCCACCCAGGCACCCCTAAAGCTCTGTACATTAAATAACAGTCCCACACTTACTCCGTTTGAGTCTAAAAAATAAAAATCTCCCTCTGATTAATAATAACCATCCTTATATTCAAAGAAAGTCACAAAGACTCAAAACAACAAAAGTCTAAGTTTACCATGACATATAAGAATGTATATTGAGTTGGTTATATTCCCAAATCCAATGTTATTATTACTTCATCACATTTTAGAAAAGAGAAAACCAGACTCACATCCATCAAAAAACTTGCCAGTGTCATGTACTGTAAGGAAAACAAGGAACATAGATCCTGTTCTTCAAACCACTAATTCAGGATTACATTCATTTTCACTGTACATGCTTGTAAGGTGAATGTTATTCCTGATAATATATCACTAACTCTGTCATAGAAATTAGTGTTTTATTTTTCATAAGATAATTAAAATTAAAATGAGATCAAAAGTTACTTAGATTATTCTCCTCCACCCCCTTTCCCCAGTGCATTTATATTATTCATTTGCAGTAGGTTCATTTTTTCCTATTTGTTTTCTATGTTGTTTGCCATCTCTCCCTTGTGGATATCAGTTATCTATTTTTTTGAATATGTGAAATATTAATCATTTATGAAAACATGTTTTATAACAAAGCGTATACATTCACTTTCGACCACAGCAAGTATTAGAAGCAATTTATCTAATTCAATTTAAAAATTTTTAAGATCTGGGGTGCCTGGGTGGCACAGCGGTTAAGCATCTGCCTTCGGCTCAGGGTGTGACCCCAGCGTTATGGGATCGAGCCCCACATCAGGCTCCTCCGCTATGAGCCTGCTTCTTCCTCTCCCACTCCCCCTGCTTGTGTTCCCTTTCTCGCTGGCTGTCAATATCTCTGTCAAATAAATAAACAAAGTCTTTTAAAAAAATTTTTTTAAGGTGGTGGCTTGTTTGCTGCCATCTTTATTTATCATCATAAAATATATTTACTCTTTGAATGTAACATTTGTATCCTCACTAAATTCTCACCAAAACAAATATTCTGTATATAGTCCTGCTTCCACTTACATAATTCCTTATATAAAAAGAAACAACTCTCATATTTTCTCTATTCAAGGTCCCTCGTAAATCCTCTCCCATTTTTGAAAACTTTTCAAAATGATCTCCATATATTTATTTTCTCTTCTGTACATAAAAAAGATACAATACAACTCAGCCTGTATTATTATTTTAGGCTTAATTTTTTTTCTTAACACTTTTTAATGTTTATATTTCTTCTTTAATGAAATTTAATTAACATAAAGTTATACAAGTTGCAGGTATACAATATAATGATTCAATGATTCTATAAATTTCTCAATGCTCATCTATATGAGTGTACTCTTAATCCCCTCTATCTATTTCACCCATCTCCCTCAACCCACCTCCCCTCTGGCAGCTATCAGTTTGTTGTCTGTATTTCGCATCTGTACTTTTGTTGGTCTCCTTTCTTCATTATTTGTTCATTTGTTTTGTTTCTTAAATTCCACATATGAACGTAGCACATAGTATTTCTGTTTCTCTGACCTACTTACTTCATAGCATAATATACTCTGGGTCCAGCCATGTTGTTGCAAAGGTCAAGATTTCATTCATTTTAATGGCTGAGTAATACTCCATTGTATATATATACCACATCTTCTTTACCCATTCATCTATTTTTTTAAAAATTTCCCCCTTATTATTTATTATTTATTTAATTTATTTATTATTATGTTCAGTTAGCCAACATATAGTACATCATTAGTTTTTCATGTAGTGTTCAACGATTCGTTAGTTGCATATAACACCCAGTGCTGGGACCATAGGGGAAGGGAGGGAAAACTGAAGGGGAAGAAATCAGAAAGGGAGAAAAACCATGAGAGACTATGGACTCTGGGGTACCCATTCATCTTGCTGATGGACACTTAAGTTGTTTCCATATTTTGGCTTGTAAATAATGCTGCAATAAATAGAAGTGCATATATCTTTTTGAATTAGTATTTTAATTTCCTTTGGGTAAATACCCAGTAGTGGAATTGCTGGATCATGAGGTAGTTCTATTTTTAACTTTTTGAGTAACCTCTACACTGTTTCCACAGTGGCTGTACCAGTTTTGCATTCCCACCGACAGTGCATGAGGGTTCCTTTCTTTCATAACCTAGTCAACATTTGTTATTTATTGTATTTTTTTTATTTTAGCCATTTTGACAGCTGTAAGGTGATATATCATTGTGGTTTTAAATTGCATTTCCCTGATGATTAGAGTTGATGGACCTTTGAAACAATTTTCAGTTGAATAGAAAATGTTGCAATGTCAGTTTGAAGAATTCCAGGATGCTTCTCAAAGGTTAATTGCAAAACAACCTTACAAAAATGGAACTAAAAAAATTAACACTGACACAATATTATTATCAAATCTATAGGATGCATTCACATTTTAACAATTCCCCTACTCATGTACCCCTCTGGTGTAGCATCAAATTTAGTTGTCATATCGTTTGGTTTCCTTTATTCTGAAAAAAATTCTTAGTCTGTCTTTGTCTCTCATGACTTTTACATTTTTGAAAAGTATTATCCAGTTATTTTCCTGAATTTGGGTTTGTGTGATATTTTCTTGTGATTAAATCCAGGTTACACAAATTTGGCTGCAATGACACAACAGTTACTTTTTATTTTCAATTCATCCTATCAGGTGGTACCTGCCATCAAGATGAACCACTGTTAGTTATATTACTTTGTCATTTGGTTATAGTATTACCTACTTGATTTCTCCCTGTAAATTTGATACTTTCTTTATTCTAATTAAAAATATATTTTGCTGAGATTTTTTGAGAGTGTTTCCTCTTTCACTTTTCTACTATTTTTATCATCCCTTAATGAATGAAATACTACAAGATAGCACTCATATGAGTAATCTAAAATAAGCACAAGAATTAAATTGGACCTCCATCTTTTGTCCCCCTTTAAATTGGACCCCCATCTTAAAACCACTCACAAAATTAACTCAAGATGAATTCAGGACTTAAATGTCAGACCTGAAACCATAAAACTCCTACAAGAAAACATAGGGAGAAAGCCCCTTGACATTAGTCTTAAGAATATTTTTTGGATACGACACCAAAAGTACAAACAACAAAAGCAAAGACAAACAAGTTTGACTCATATCAAAGTAAAAAGCTTCTGCATAGTGAAATAACACAAGAAAATGAAAGGGAACTTATGGAATGGGAGAAAGTATTTGCAAAATATATATCTTAAAAGGGGTTAATACCTAAAATGTGTAAGAAACTCAAACAACTCAATAGTAGTAATATAATAATAATAATATAATATTTAAACATTAAAAACAATATCCCAATTTAAAAATGGGCAAAGGACTTGAATGGATGTATCTCCAAACAAGACATACAAATGGACAACAGGCATGTGAAAAGATATATAAACATCACTAAATATCAGGAAAATGCAAATCAAAACCACAATGAGATATCACCTCACACCTGTTAGGACGGTTATCATACTGAAAACCAATATGAAGCTTCCAGGTTATAGAGAAAGGGAAACCTTGAACATGTCGAAAGGAATAAGAATTTGTGCAGCCACTATGGAAACAGTGTGTAAATTCCTCAAGAAACTAAAAACAGAGCTACCATATGATCCAGAAATCATAATCCTGGGTATATATCCAAAGAGACTGAAATTAGGGTTTTAAAGAGATATCTGCACTTATGTTCACTACAGATTATTCACTGTAGCCAAGGCACAGAAGTAACCGAAATGTCCATCAACAAATGAATGGATAAAGAAAATGTGATATGCATATACAAGGGAACAGTATTCAGTCTTTAAAGAAAAAAAAATCCTGGCATTTGTGGCAACATGGATGAATCTAGAGGACATTATGTTCAGTGAAATAAGCCAGACACAGAAGGACAAATACTACATGATAGCACTTCTATGAGGAATGTAAAATAATCAAACTCAGAAAGAAAGGTAGAATGGTGGTTGCCAGGGTTTGGGAGAAAGGGAAACAAGGAGGTAGTAGCCAAAGGCTACAAAGTTTCAGTTATGTAAGGTGAATAAATCCTACAAATATACTGAACAGCAGAGTGCTTATAGTTAAGAATACTGTATTATATATTTTAAAAATTTACTGAGATGGTAGATCTTATGTTAAGTGTTCTTTTCACAAAGAAGAAATCTATGAGCCTTATATATTTGTTTTTGTATTATTTTTCTAACTGTATTATAAACTTCTTGAGGACAGAATTCAGACATTTATTTCATGTAATTTCTCTCTTCCTCAAGTATTCTGAAAACACATGGACTTCAATAAACATGCATGTACAGTCCTTATATTTTAATGATGAAAACCTGAGCAGAAATCTAAGCATGTGTACTCTTTTTTCTTCCACAATAATTTGAAAAAACAAGGAATTTAGGTGAGTATGCAAGGTATAGTTTGGCCTTGGAACAAACTGCTTTAGATTCAAATCTTAACTCCATAATATAATAGCTTTGCGACCTGGATATGGTAAGATGACATCTCTGAAGTAAATCTTCCTATCTTTTAAATATAGATAACGTTAATTGTGAGAATGGAATATGATAACATTAGTGTCTTAGTCAGTTTGGACTGCCGTAACAAGTCGCCATAGGCTGGGTGGCTTTAAACAACAGAAATTTATTTTTCTTGTTATGGAAGCTGGGGGTCTGAGATCAGGACGCCAACTAGTCCGAATCTGATGAGAATTCTCCCCTGGGTTTCAGACTGCCAAGTTATTGTGTCTTTATATGGCAGAGAGGGGAAGCAAGCTCTCTTTCTCTGGTAAATTTTCCGAGGGTACTAACATCCTTCATGAGTCTCTACCCTCATTACCTCATTTAACACTAATTATCTCTTAAAGGCCCCATTTCCTAATACTATCACATCAGTAGGGATGGAGAGGCAGTGTTTAACACATGAATTTAGGGGAAAAGAAAATATTTGGTCTATAACATTCTACCCATGGTCCCCCAAATTCATGTTCTTTTCATATGCAAATTCATTAATTACTTTCCCTAAACCCCATTCCAGCATCAACTCTAAAGTCTAAAATCCAAAGTCTCATCTAAATAGCATCTAAATCATATATGGGTGAGACTCAACGTATGATTCATCCTAAAACAAAATTCCTCTCCAGCTGTGAACCTGGAAAACCAGAGTTAAGTGCATCTAAAATACAATAGAGGTATATGCAACTGATGAATTACTAACCTCTACGTCTGAAACTAATGATGTACTATATGTTGGTTAATTGAATTTAAAGAAATAAAAAGAAAAAATAAAGATCCTTTTTACACAGAAAAAAAATAATATATAATACAATAGTGGCATAGGCTTAGGATAGAAATCTCAGGGACTGCTACATTTGATAACTTACATATGAATGTTACATATGATGTTATATATGAAATAAACATGTATGCGGTATACTTAGGACCATATAACCAGTTTTTTGTTTGTTTGTTTGGTTGGTTGTTTGGTTGGTTGGTTGCGAAAGAGGGAGGCAGTGAGGGAAAGGTCTGTTGGCCTGGGATGCAGGGGACGTGAGTTTACCATATGGCCTTGGGAAAATTACCTAACTTCCTCGGGCCCTTTTTTTACTCTTCATTTCAGATATTCTGGAGTTAGAGGTGCTTTACAGAGCACCATGGTTCAGTGAAGATGTCTCAGAGAAGATGTTAGGCTGTGATCTCTGAACCCCCCATTTCAATCAGATCAGAGTAGCTGTATTCTATTTTACATGTTGGTATTCTGCTTGAGATTTCATCTGATAAAGAGAATCTCCTCCTTGAGAACACTGGCTTACTGGCTCCGTATCAAGAAGGTTGCCTCTACCCCCCAACCCTATTGACAATCGCTTGGCAATTCCACTGAACCTAAGGCAGGGCCCCCCCAATAATGACAACTGCCTCAGATTCAAGTTTGTTCAGCTTTGCAAGTTCCCATCACCAGAGAAGGGACAAACACAGTCTTATCCAATCTGAGTTTATCCAGGCCAAGTTCCAGCTAAGACCTGGGAACCCTGAACCCTTATCTTCTGATTCCTCTTAATGCCCCCAGAAGACATCCCCTCCCCCTCTTCCATCTCACTGCTCATAAACCAGAAGTAGTATTAGGGTGGTGGGCAGGAGAAACAAACTGAGGGCTTCAGAGGGGAGGGGGTGGGGGAATGGGATAGGCTGGTGATGGGTAGTAAGGAGGGCACCCATTGCATGGTGCACTGGGTGTTATACTCAATTAATGAATCATCGAACTTTACATCAAAAACCAGGGATGTACTGTATGGTGACTAACATAATACAATAAAAAAATATGATTATATAAAAAAAAACCCAAAAAAACCCAAACAACACCCCCCCCAAAAAAAGAACCATATGTTTATCAAAGTCTGTTGAGAAAGAGTGGGTGACTTTTGTATTAAAGTTAACGACAATAAGAAGAAGAAATCTTTTCAAAAATGCTACCAAAAGGAAGCTGAGAGCTCTTCCTGACATGGTCAAAGGATTTTCTATTGCAAGTGGCCACCTATTAATTTGAAGAGGAATTTGAATGATATTCCAAAATAATACTAGAGGAAAAAGGCAGTAATTTAGAAATAAAAGAATATACTAACCTAATGAATACTTATTTTCCCCCATAAAATTGACTCCTACGCTATTAAAGGTCAAGTCCTTATTAGCATAAATGAACTTTCAAAACTAACACTGAAGAGGATTTTTAATCCTTTATACATTGCTAAATTAAAGAACGTAATTTTTCATAAAAATAACAGGGCTTTCAATGGATACTATGAGGGTTAATGCTAATCTTCCTACAATTATCATCAGACCAAACACCCACGATATCATTCATTTATTTGTGAATTTGTCTAGTTCTTATGGAGCACCCATTGTGTTGAGGCACTGACTTAATTCACTGAGTTACAGAAAAGAAAGGCATAGTCCATGACCTACTTCTGAGAAAGAGTACGTAAGTCAGACATTCGTACTTACAAATTATCTGTATAGAATATCAACTCAAAGTTACATAAATATAACTACTATGAAAAAATATATCAATATCTTCCTTCTCTTTTCTTTTTCTAAATATAAATAGTTGATTCCTTGCATAGGCAATAGGAGAAAAACACTTAGAAAAGTTTGCAATAGTTTACTCTGCAATTCTGTAGAGTAACTAAAGCTTGAAAATTGCTGATCCAATAACTTGGTGGAAAAGCTTATTGACTTGGAAAACCTTTAACAACATTATCTTTTTATTCTTGTTTTAACATATTTTAAATTTAATTTCTTATAAATGGTAGTGGATTATCTTTGTGATCTTTTTATCAGTTACAGACAGAAAAGGAGAATGAGGGAGGGAGGAAGAGAGAGGAGGAGGGAAATGGAGGAGGTGGAGGAGGAAAAGGGGGAGGAGAAGGCTGAGACTGAGAGGTGAACAAGAAAAAGTGAGAGAAAAGGATTTGTTAAGGTCTCCAGTCGAAGTCTGCTTATTTTCAAGTCAAAAGCGCTTTGGAATAGTTACATACATAGTATTGACCAGGAAGGCCTTCACATTCCCCTAAGCTTGTCTAAACTTTTGACAGGTTTCTTCTTGATTATAAGCCCCTGAGCCCCTTTTCCTTAGGGGAAAAAAAAAAAACAACTTACTTTGGAAAACTTAGAACTGTAAACTCATTCTCTGTCCCTTTGGGATGTAAACCTTCCCCTTAGCATCTTACCAGTTTTACAACCCAGGAATGACTTTCTCAAAGACCTGGGAGCCATCTCTTTGAAATATAATCATCAAGAAATATAGAGACCCTAACTCTTAGTCTGTGTGGGAGGGTAGGAGCCTAACTTTGATATGCACCAATTAGCAGACACACTTGGCCTAATCACACTGACCAATCTCCACCTTAAAGCTCCCCTCTCCCCCATGCTTTTGTATTAGCTCACACCAGTGCTTAAACTGTCTTTAGTCTCTCATTTCAGTGGAGGTGAGTTTAATCTTTTCCCCTATGGCCATAGTCTTGAAGAAAGTCTTCCTTGCCTGTTAACTTGTCTGGTGCAATTTTTCTTTGACGGTATCAGAAACTGAAACAAATTACAGGTCAGTGAAAGGCAAGAAATTCCAAAATGTCATAAATAAAATGATATAAAACACCAGTAATCTGGCTATTTCAGAATTTAAAAAATTTACTATATAATTTTGCTCCTTAGAGAAAAAAGAAGCAACACACAAATATACTATTTTTAAGATGAAAATAATTTATAATTCTATAAAGTATAAAATAATCCTTTAGCTACTCTTGCCACTCTCTTGAAATTTTGATAATTATACATTAGAATTGTTTCAATGTTTTATGTGCATATATACATATAAATGAATATATTTTATTTATTACTTGTTTGGAATTAAATCTGTTTTGTTCTCTTCTTCAGTTAATGCTATAGTTTCAAGTTCTTCTTCATCAGAATACTGGGCTTGGTGTTAGAGTAATGATATACAACCTTTTTATGTTGTATCAGATAAAATCAGATACAGAGATGATCAGATCTAGTTGATCAGATAAGAGATGAAAAATATACTAGGATCTGTACTTACCACTCTGTAATTAATTCTTAATGAGCCATACATATTTCTTATGTTTTCCAAGATCATTAAAATTTTATCAAGCTATGATATGTACTAAAGGCTGATGAAGAGCGCACTGTTATATGGGACGTCATTCTCCATGTTTATTGCCATTCCTAAAATTATATTCAGTGAAACAGCAGGAACAGCCACCATTCCCTAGTCTGCCCTGCAGACAACCACCAGAAGCTTTCACCACTGAAGAAATCAAGGACCAGGACAGCTGCAACTGAAGCCCTGTGGATTTCACTGGTTTTTGCTCCACAGGTATCTGCATTCACTCCAGCCACCGAGTCCCTCCCCACTCCCTTTCTAACCCATGCTGGAGCCCTGGACATGCACCAGCAGGCAGGCCATGCCTCTGTGGCTGCATTAGTGTAAAATGCCATGATGCACCCCCAAAGTTAGCCCTTACTGCTGTGTGCATCCCAGAGTACAACACCTCCAGCCATGTATTTGCACACTGCTGGTCTGACACCTGTCACTGCCCTCCAGTGCCACGTGCAGACTTGTGGCAAGATCTTACAGCCATGGAAGTGCACACCAACAGTCGAGGCCCCCATAGCTATTTATGGGCCTGGATTCTCCAATCGAAAGGTATGGTGTGACTGAATGGATTAAAACAAAAACAAAAGAACAGCAATGACAAAAAATAAGACCCAACTATATTCTGCCTGCAAGGGATATACTTTAGCTTCAAGGATAGAGATGGGCTCAAAGTGAAGGGATATGAAAGGATATTTCATGCAAATGGAAACAAAGAGAGCAGAAATAGTTATTTTATATTATACAAATCAGATGTTAGTTAAAAAACAGTAGCAAGAAACAAAGGTCTTTACACTATGAAAAGGGATCGATTAATCAAGAGGATATAACAATCATTAAGTATATAGCACTCAACATCAGAGTATCTAAATATGTTAAGCAAATACTAACAGATATGAAGGGAGTAATAGACAGCAATACAGTAATAGTAAGGGATTTCAGTACCTCACTTTCAAAAATGGATAGATCATCCAGGCAGTAAATAAAAAAGGAAACACTGAATTGGAACAATACTTTAGACCAACTAAACCTAACAGACATATACAGACCATTCTATCCAACAGCAGCAGAATACATATTCTTCTCATGGAATTTTCTCCAGGATACTTTATGAATGTATTACAATTTATCATTTAATTATGAATTATGCATATTTTCCCTTTGAAATTCTAATTTGTACCAATTTTACTTATGTGATTAGTCTTACATTGAGCTGTTAATTGCCTTTGCCATCAAATGAAATGTAAGGCAAGAAACTGCATCTTAAAAGTTATGACTCTCAATATTTCAAGTTTCTAGTCTTGGTTAAAGCAATTTTCATAATTTTGTCTGGAAGATATGATACAATATATTCATTAAATATAATTCACTATTTTAATAAAAGTGCAAATGCAATATAAGAGTAAATTTGGGAAAGAAGTATCTCTTTTGAATAGACAACTCTCGTAGATTACTCTTGTAGAGTGTAATTGAATGTTATTTAAAAATAATTATAGGTGGGGCGCCTGTGTGGCACAGCGGTTAAGCGTCTGCCTTCGGCTCAGGGCGTGATCTCGGCGTTGCGGGATCGAGCCCCACATCAGGCTCCTCTGCTATGAGCCTGCTTCTTCCTCTCCCACTCCCCCTGCTTGTGTTCCCTCTCTTGCTGGCTGTCTCTATCTCTGTCAAATAAATAAATAAAACTCTTTAAAAAAAATAAAATAAAAAATAAAAATAAAATCTTAATNAATAATTATAGGGATGCCTGTGTGGCTCAGTCAGTTAAACATATGCCTTTGGCTCAGGTCATGATCTAGGGGTTCTGGGATCAAGTTCCTCATCGGGCTCCTAGATCAGCAGGGAGCTTACTTCTCTCTCTGCCAGCCCCTCCCCTTGCTTGTGCATTCACTCTCTCTCNCTCTCCCACTCCCCCTGCTTGTGTTTCCTCTCTTGCTGGCTGTCTCTATCTCTGTCAAATAAATAAATAAAAAAAAATAATAATTATAGGGATGCCTGTGTGGCTCAGTCAGTTAAACATATGCCTTTGGCTCAGGTCATGATCTAGGGGTTCTGGGATCAAGTTCCTCATCGGGCTCCTAGATCAGCAGGGAGCTTACTTCTCTCTCTGCCAGCCCCTCCCCTTGCTTGTGCATTCACTCTCTCTCCCTCTCTCTGACAAATAAATAAATAAAATATTCAAAAAATAATAATTACATATGTCTTGTACTATCAGTGACTTACCTTTGTAAAGAACCAAAAAATAAATAAAATTCAACACATTACATATTTAAAGTCTTATATGTTGTCCTTTTTGTGGTAATTATGATCACTTTTTTTGTATCACTCCTTATGATTAATATGACTCTTCATGTAAAGGGAAAAGAAGGTGTATGATGTATATATGTGTGTGTATGAGATGGCTTGTGAATATGATTATTTTGAATAAATTTTACATATAGTTTTAATGACTATGCCTCTGAAAATACTTCAGGGACATACACTCTAACGTGAAGAAATTAGAAGAAAGAAGATCATCAGAGGAGAGAAATTTTTGATATTTTACCTCACAAACCTATGTAGGTACACCATGGCTAATGAAACTGCACTGTGTATTGTACTCATATTGATAGGAGTAAGAGAAGTGTTATATTTATGGTGATAAGAGTGCTAGATAAAAAATTAGAAGTTTGACTTTTCCAATTTTCCTCCTGTCACTGATTCCTAATTGCATACCATTGTAGCAGGAAAAGGTACTTGATATGATTTTTATTGTCTTAAACTTAAGACTTGTTTTGTGGGTTTACATGATCTATTCTCAAGAAGATCCTGTGTAGTTTTGAGAAAAATGTGTATTCTGCTTCTATTGGATGGGATATTCTATAAATGTCTCTTGGGTCCTTTTGGTGTAGAGTATTGTTCAAATTCTCTGTTTTCATATTGATTTTCTGTCTTGATTGGAATTTGTCTCATAAGGGTTAATACCTAAAATATATGATCTCCTACAACTTAGTAGCAAAAACAAACAAAAAACTAATCAAAAATAGGCAAAGGGCTTTGAAATAGATATTCTTCCAAAGAAGATAGACAAGTGGCCACCAGTTATATGAAAGGGTGATCAATATCATTAATTATATAAAAATGATCAAAACCACAATGAGATATCACCTAACACTTGTTGGGATGACTATTATAAAAAAATCCAAAAAATAACAAATGCTGGAGAGTATGTGGAGAAACTGGAACCATCATATGCTGTTGGTGGGATGTAGAATGGTGCAGCCACTATGAAAAACATTATGTCTTATGATCTAGCAATCACACTTCTGGGTATTTATCCCAAGGAATTCAAATCAGGATCTCGAAGAGATACTGTACCCTCATGTTCACTGCAACATTAGTTCCAATATCAAAGATTGGGGAAAAAAAAAAAAACCACGAGTGTTCATCAACAGATGAATGGGTAGAAAAACATGGCATTTATACACAACAAAACATTATTTGGCTTAAAAAAATGAAGAAATACACTATTGGGCACCTGGGTGGCTCAGCTGATTAAGCACCCAACTCTTGGTTTTGGCTCAGGTCATGATCTCAGATCCTGAATTAAACCCCACACCCGGCTCCCTGCTGAGCAGGGAGTCTGCTTCCCCTCTTTTCTCTCCCTCTGTCCCAACCCCTGCTCATACACTCTCTCTCTCTAAAATAAATAAATAAATTTTCCAAAAAAAAAAAAAGAAAGAAGAAAGAAAGAAAGAAAGAAAGAAAGAAGAAAGAAAGAAAGAAAGAAAGAAAGAAAGAAAGAAAGAAAGAAAGAAAGATCCATTATCCGTGACGACACAGATGCATCTAGAGGACATTCTTCTTTGTGAAATTAGTCAATCACAGAAGGACAAGGATTGCATGATTCTACTTAAGTGAGGATTTTAAAATAGTCAAAGCCATAAAAAGAGAATGGAATGGTGGTTGTCAGGGACTCAGGGGAAGGGGAAATGGGAAATGCTGCTCAGTGGGTATAAAATTTCAGTTATGCAAGATGAATAAGTTCTAGAGATTTGCTGCACTGCTGTACAACATAGTACATATGGTTAACAACACTGTATTGTAGACTTTAAAATACATTAAAAGGATAGTCCTAATGTTGTGTTCTTCACACGCACACACACACACCCCCATGCATATACACACACACACCCCCATACATATACACACACACAAAAGAATACAAGGAAATTTTTGGATGTGATGGGTATGTTTAGTAACTCGGTTATGGTGATCGTTTCATATGGCATGCACATGTCCTAAATTATCAAAAAGTGTACATTAAATATGTGAATTTTAGGTGTATTAATCATACCTCAATAAAGCTTAAAAAAGTAGCAGAAGCTTGAATTCAATTTATTGCCACTATTTATTAGGATGCTAAAATTTCTGAGTACCTGGATTATATGTTACCCATCTTTGTAATTTCAGCACACATATGGTTGATACTCATATTTCACAAATAAATGAATGTATAAAATAATTATATAATCATAATTCTTTACTATATATAAGACTTAGACCAAGGTAATTATTGTCAATTGTCTTAATTTATAAAATGAGATTAAAGTCTATTTCACAAGGTTCACTCAGTATATAGTAGCACTGTGGTAGCATGGTGGTCTCTTAGTAAATTTAGCTTTAATTCAATAGATCAAACTGAACACTTAATATGTGTCAGAAACTGGTCCCTGGGTCCAGAGAGTTCCAAAAGCAGTACATAAGGATGTATTTTTGTGAAACTAGATAGGAGAAAAGAGTTAAGAGGGACTGTATAGAAGCACAAACTTGATTATCCAAACATAGAATGACAACATAATTTATTAACCCAAATGGGACGCTTATAAGAATTAAGAAAGATCTCTGTTAATTATTGTGCCGGGACAACAGACTAAACGAAATGTTCCCAACTGCCACGTATTCAATGCTACTATCTGGTATATATTTGATTAGAGTTATTCATGTGTTAGTCATAAAGAAAGTTTTTTTCACAAGAAAAAAAAAGTTCATTTTCATATTTCTGCCAAAATTCTAAGAAACTTAGATTTTCTCCTCTAAGATAAGGCAAAATGATTGAAGTTAACCATGAATCTAGTCTGGAATAAAATAAATAATTTAAATAAATTAAAGTGCTAATTAAATAGCTCAGAAATAAAGATGCTGTCTATATAAATCAGTACACTATAATCAGTTTATTTTTTAAAAGTAATTTCAAGAATACTTTGGACTGAGAATAATGACTCATACTAGTTCAATCAGATTCAGTTAAAATATTTNTATTTTTTAAAAGTAATTTCAAGAATACTTTGGACTGAGAATAATGACTCATACTAGTTCAATCAGATTCAGAGTTAAAATATTTTAAGTTGATCTAGTGCCACTTTTCCCAGACATACATAAAATTTACTAAACCATTTTGACTTTTTCTTCTCCTCCCCTTCCCTCCTCCCTCTCCGCCTCCCCCTCCCTCTCCTCCTTCTCCTCCTCCTCCTTCTGCGCTGGAGGAGGCGCAGAGGGAGAGGGAAAGAGAGAATCTCAAGTAGGCACCACACCTAGTGCAGAGACTGACTCCGGGCTCAATCTCACAACCCTGAGATCGTGACTTAAGCTGAAATCAAGAGTCTGATGCTCAACTGAATGAGCCACCCAGGCGCCCCTAGATCATTTTAATTTCTTAAGTGAAAAAAAAGTAACATATATAAATTTCTAAAATGTCACAATTAAAACCTTTGTTTATTTTTAACCTTCCACAATGGCAAAAGAAGCCAATCTGTTTCCCTCTGAAAGTATTTCCTCCATTATTTTGTTCTTCATTGACAAATAGATCGGAAATGTTAAAAAAAAAAAAAAAGTGGTATCTAGAATGTAAGTAGCACTTCTGGGCTCACTGTTTTCTAGTTTCTAATTATCCTTTATAATTTGTTCCTGCTTATTTTTATAGATCTCTCGATTTTCCCTCTTACTGAATATAACTAAGTAATTACAAAGCAAAGTACAGTTTTATAACAAGATAATTTAACAAAATTAGAAACATTGAAATGTTAAACACTAAACACGTAAATAAAATTGCTACATTAGCATGAATAGAACAATTTTCTGTGATGACAAATCATTCACTAAGAAAAATAACAGAAAAAAATGAACTGTTAGGAATAAAAACAATAAAACGTTTGAACATTTATTTTAACAAATTGGAATCTTTATGGACATTTTATATGTTGGCTATTACAATTTTAATTAGATAAGAATGGGTAATAAACTAACCACAATAGCCNTAAATAAAATTGCTACATTAGCATGAATAGAACAATTTTCTGTGATGACAAATCATTCACTAAGAAAAATAACAGAAAAAAATGAACTGTTAGGAATAAAAACAATAAAACGTTTGAACATTTATTTTAACAAATTGGAATCTTTATGGACATTTTATATGTTGGCTATTACAATTTTAATTAGATAAGAATGGGTAATAAACTAACCACAATAGCCAAGTTTCTGAAGAGTAAAATCTGTCTCTAAGTATTGAATTCTCAAAGAAAAAGAAGGTAATCTCAATATTTGTCTGCATAACAGACTTTTTACAATCACCCCACATGCATAATACTCCTTCAGTTCTCCAGATTGACAAATTGTATTCCAGAGGGGAAAACCATGTTTATGAAGAGAGAGCTACAATGTTAAAGAAATATTATGGTTTAATACACAAAAGAAAAATCATTTACAACATTTTTAAATATATGGAATAATATAGAAGTTAATAATATAGAGGTTATCTAATTGCAGTTTACAGTTATAGGAAGTCAGATAAAAAAA
The DNA here is from genome assembly GCF_002007445.2 of Ailuropoda melanoleuca. Lineage (NCBI taxonomy): Eukaryota > Metazoa > Chordata > Mammalia > Carnivora > Ursidae > Ailuropoda > Ailuropoda melanoleuca. The sequence goes on from NC_048226.1 coordinate 76,902,919, forward strand.
AGTAAAATAAAAGTACTTCTCATGCGCAGGGAATACCACCATAGCTACATAACTTGGTATTTCCAGCTTCTAATACTATGCCTGCATAATGAAAAGGTTTCATAAAAAGTCTTAATTCCTGTGTAAGTGAATCTGTAGTGGCTTTTTAAGTGGATTTCCTTCTGTTTTTTGTTTTATGGATATATATTATGTATATATGTAATCTCTACATCCAACATGGGTTTCAAACTCACTACCCCTAGATCAAGAGTCTCATGCTCTACCAACTCAGTTAGCTCTGCACCACAATTACACATAATTTTTAATTAAAAAATAAAAATAATTAATTTTTAATTAATTAATTCAAGTCCCTCGAAATAATTTGTAATTGGTTAAATTTCCAGGACAACTGACTTTAAGACAGATATTTGCATTCAGGCATTTAAATACAACATGCGCTAGATAATAACACTTTTAAAGGAGTAAGGGTAACAGAATTGAGCTGACACCTCAAGTCAATCCCACAGGGAGTTCTGAAGTTGGAATGGTCCTTCCAACATCTCCAACTAAGAAAAGGGAGCTGGGCCTTTTTAGCCCAAAATTCTCCCCGGGGAAGGATGCAAACTTCAGCAAGTCAACTCCCTTTGGGCTAGGGGAATCCCTAGTTAGAGCTGTGACTCATGGGTAGCACATACTTCTGAAAGTTGAGGGAGTGAGTTCTTTGGTCTTAAAAACAGTATCTGTATGAAACACCACTGTGTCCACAATAGCCCCCTCCTTGCACTGCATGGATTTACTTGCTTTATATAGTAAGTTCCTTTTGTCCAGAGAGAATCTTCAGAGTCCTGGTTTGTTTCTTTTGCTAGGAAAATATTCAGGGAGAAAAAAAGATAATATGAACAACTGCCATTCCTGATTTTATTTANAACTAAGAAAAGGGAGCTGGGCCTTTTTAGCCCAAAATTCTCCCCGGGGAAGGATGCAAACTTCAGCAAGTCAACTCCCTTTGGGCTAGGGGAATCCCTAGTTAGAGCTGTGACTCATGGGTAGCACATACTTCTGAAAGTTGAGGGAGTGAGTTCTTTGGTCTTAAAAACAGTATCTGTATGAAACACCACTGTGTCCACAATAGCCCCCTCCTTGCACTGCATGGATTTACTTGCTTTATATAGTAAGTTCCTTTTGTCCAGAGAGAATCTTCAGAGTCCTGGTTTGTTTCTTTTGCTAGGAAAATATTCAGGGAGAAAAAAAGATAATATGAACAACTGCCATTCCTGATTTTATTTATTTATTTTTTCAAAGATTTTATTTATTAATTTGACAGAGAGAGACAGCCAGCGAGAGAGGGAACACAAGCAGGGGGAGTGGGAGAGGAAGAAGCAGGCTCCTAGCGGAAGAGCCTGAAGTGGGGCTCGATCCCAAAATGCTGGGATCACTCCCTAAGCCNATTCTATTCTATTCTATTCTATTCTATTCTATTCTATTCTAAATTTTTGCTTGATGGGTTTCTGGCAAAAGGAACTTAGAATGATCAGGATGCAGCTGAAGCTTAACTGTGTTGTGATTCTATGTTGGCTTGTATCCCATGGTGGGTTGTTTCCCTATGTAAAAACAAACAAACAAAACTATTGAGACTACTGTTTCAGAGACTATAAGTATGTATTCCAAAGCCGATAATCAGAATTAATGTTGAGTGGGGTTATTCCTAATTCTTCCCCTTGGCATCCGTTCCCCAGGTAATACAGCACTCTATATTGATCTTTGATTTAGAATATATCTAAATATATATTTATCATGGGGTGTAGTGCCTCTTCCCTCTTTCATTTTCAAGATGGTTATGAAGGTATGATATCAAGGAGCTATTTCTTCATTTTATCAGGTCAAAAGTTTTGGGAACGTTTGTTATATGACAGAGCCAATGGATCCCATGGGCATATGCCTACTGCTGCACTTCTTTTGCTACAAAGTGAGTCTTTGGTTTGATAAAACATTATGCATCATTCTATATTAATGAGTCAAACAACTCATGAGCTCTTGTAATGCACCTAAGTGATACTGCCTAAAACCATGTGAACAGGCAATAAAAATCTATACCTGAAAAATGTGATATTTCAGTCAAAATGAATTGTTTCCCCATCGGAGGTTGGAAAAAAATTAAATGTAGTCAACTTACCATCAGATAGCCATTCTTTTTTCTAAAAGAAATGGTTCCAAAGTTGGAGTTCAGTATTCTTGTTGCTGGCAGGGTGTACATTTGTCAGAGACAGTAAATAGGCAGTGCAGGCCTACACTGTGAGTTCAGTGGATAGCTTGCTTCCATAATACCATAGGTACTCTGTCCACAAGTTCATTTTGCCAGAACTGGTGATTCTGATGGCAGAGTCTGGCTGACATTAACTGGCCAAATCATTATTTATTTAACTTCTTAGTGTCCTTCAGTGGTAGATGTTGCCTGTTAGATAATAACATGGTATACAAAAATATTTGTATTTCAACAGATCCATTAATATGCCTCTTCCCTAAAGCTGCTTGTGTCCATTCTTCCAATGTTTTTATTCCAAGTTTATTAAGTATTGTTTCTTCCTTCATGGGAATTGCAAAATACTATAATTTTTCTTTTGGACAAAAATGCCCCTGCATGCTCTAGACTACTGATGTTAGAAGTCCTTGAATTTTCATGAGTTTAACTCCCAACTCCTGGAATGCGTGTATCTTACCAAAGTTCTTGCAATGTCTTCTTCCAATATGTTGAGCTTGTTGTCAGCAATACAGTGCATTTATATTATGTTCTAAAGTTATACAATTATTCCTTCTAAGTGAATATAAACTCTCTTTTTCTTTCCATATATAAATGGAAGAGACATATTTGAGTTTGTTCAATGTACTTGAGGCCATGTTAATTTGTTCCTACAACCGACACTAGACTGGCACAGAACAACAGTTGGGGCTAGAGCTTGATTGATATTATGGTAATAGAGTGTTCTGTTCGGGGTGTGCCTTCACTGCTTCTCACAAGAAGTCTACTACTATATTTGTTCTTTTGTATGTAACATGTCTTTTTCTCTGGCTTTTAAAAAGAGATTCTCTTTATTCTTGCCTTTCGGAAATTACTTTATGGTGTGCTTTATTGTGGTTCTATTTGTAATTGTTCTGCTTGCATAGATTTACTTTTTGTATTTTTGAACTTAGTGTTTTATTGAATTTTAAACATTTGTTCTATTTTTTTCATAAAATACATTTCCAATCCCTTCATTTCACTTTTTGGGCCTCCAATTACATATATGTTAGACTTTCTCATAATGTCCCAGGTCACTGAGGCTCTGATATCTTTTCTTAGGTTCCCCCACATACACCTTTTTTGCATTTGTTTAGAGTTTTCTATTGCTGAATCTTTAAGTACAGTGATTTTTTTTCTTCCACAGTGCCTAGACTGTTCATTCTATACAATTCTCATTTCAGTTATTGTATTTTTCATCCCTAGTGGGTCCATTCAATTAATTCTACTTTTATATTTTTCATTTTCTTCCCATTATCTTCACGTTTTATTTTAATCGTTGAGCATACTTATAATAATTGCTGCATAGTAAGTTTGCATGTAGAGTGAGCTAGATTGCATGTTGAATATTGTCAATATCATGGTTTTCAAAGTTCAGATTTTTTTCTTCATTTAGTGTGTGGTGTGCTGTTTTTGTGACTGGCAGTTTACTTATCCGTGAGTTGACTGGATCTCTTAAGTCCCCATTGAAAATCTGTGCATTCTATATGAATAGAGACAGCCAGCGAGAGAGAGAACACAAGCAAGGGGAGTGGGAGAGGAAGAAGCAGGCTCACAGCAGAGGAGCCTGATGTGGGGCTAGATTCCAGAACGCGGGGATCACGCCCTGAGCCGAAGGCAGATGCTTAACGACTGAGCCACCCAGGCACCGCTGGATATTTTTTAAGTCTTATTAAAGTGTTTTAATTCATGTCTTGAGTAGCCTATTGATGTGTTCTAGTCCAGCCTTAATAATTTAAGGTATTATAACTCTTAAGTCCCCATTGAAAATCTGTGCATTCTATATGATCTCTCTACTCTGGGAGTTATGAGAATTGCTCATCTTACTACTGTCCAGTAGTTGTTCCTTACTTGTGGTTTTCACCCCATGCACATGCAGTTTAATACTCAGAAGCAGAATTAAAGATAAACTTCCGAGATATTGTTTTTTTTCCCCTCAGTATAACTCCATCTTCACCAAATCCATGGTTCACAAATTCCAGCATCATAATTCTTCTAGAATGTAAATTTATGTTTCCAAAACCCAGTGAAGCCATTGTGCAGTCTGGCTCTTCCTTACACCATGGTTAGGAAACAGCAAGTGAATATCCAAGATGACTGCAGGGCTTATTTTGTCTTCTTACTGTAACTTAGAAGTCCTAGTTTAACTGTACATTTTTGAGGCTCTGAAAGTAATAAGTTCATATATTTTACTTAGGTGTTAGTTATTTACAGAATTAGGGTGAGTCCAGTAGAAATTACTCTAACATGGTCAAAAACTCTAACATTCCTCTACTTTTAATAATCTTTTGTACACTTTTAAGATCACATTCTCTGAAGAAGTAAGATTAATATCTTGGTGCATATCTTTCCATACATTTATCTACAGATGGACATCATTTTAAGTTTGTGCTTATACCACATATATTTATCTCCAAAAAGGCATTACTTTACTTAAGCATTTAAATTTTGAAACAGAAATCTTGATAATTTTTTTCTGGATTCAGGTGGTATAAATGAAAAATATCATGTTGCTCCATGTTCCCTTTCATTCTGTCTAGAATCTCTTCAAAATTTCTCTTCATATCTAAATTTTAGAAATTTCATCAGCACATTATTTGTTATCTTTCAATATTACAACTTACAATTTGTGTAAATTGTTTCAAAATGAAAAACAATTCTCTCTTTGGTTTAGCAAGGTTTCTTTTATTCATTCCTGTTGTTATTTCTCCTCTATCTGTTAATATTTATGTTATAATTTCTATTGAATATTGGCTTTCCTGGAAATTATCTTCATGACTGTTAACTTTATATCTATGTTTTCCAGATTGAAAACACAGTTTCCAAACTTTACCTCTAATTTCCAGATTGGAAATATAATTTCTAATTTTTCCTGTAGTGTGTCATATTTTCTCCATTTGGTATTCCAAAATATTAACTTAGTTTTCATCTCTTTCAGAAGAGAAGGTTTATTTAAATCCAAATTTGTTCAGTGATTTCCTATTTTATGTGCCCTGATATTTTTCTGCAATCTTTTTTCTTTAATAAACTTTTCTACTATTGCTTCCATTAAGTTCTCCTTTATAGGAGCCTACTCTTGCATTCATATTGATCTTCCTCCTTCATTTGCTGTATCAATCATGATACTCCAGCCATTGTGTATGGGATCTCTCAACATCAGTTTTGGCCTTCACATTAGGTAGATAGTGAAAGATAATGTATGAGTATTTTCTTTAGTGGCCTGATGTTGACTACGTGAACAAAAAGGACTTCTATCTTTTAGGGAAGCCTATCTGTTTATATCTCTTTCTTTTCAAGTATAGTTTATAACAAGGAACATTAAAAAAAAAAGTATTATCTTGCAGTGCTAAAGCAATTGATGTGAACATCTTAACTCTCCTATAATAACATGTAGCTAGGGATTTACCAATATGTCATTGTCGTCTGCTCAGAAAATCAAGGAATTGGCTAGACTTCATCCAAGGCTCTTTCCAAGTCTTAGTAGTTTTCCCAATGCCCAAATTACTAAACACATACATGAAACACCACACCTACTATACACCCATTCACATATATGCACATCTCACTGAGAACTCAATTTCTCAAACTAACAAGGATCTTCAAGCTCCAAAACTGTGTGATGGTTAATTTGTTACTGAATTGTCTACCAGAAAGTTAGAGGGAAAAAGAACATAGACTTGTTTAAGTCACTGTATTTCCAAACATTACTCTTAGTTACTTAATATGTATTAGGATCACTTAAGAAAATGAATTTGAATGTATAACAATTGCCATACTATAACAGATTAATGATAAAAATATAAAGTTATGTTTTAGATATCAATCTCAAACTAGCATTCATATTCCTGTACATTTCAATTTCAACCTATATTAATTTAATTTCTCTAAATCAATTTTATTGATTCATGCAACTGACCAAGGATTTATGTAAGTAAAAAGTATATAGTTATAAAAGTTAGGTCCTTTTGTAAAAAGTATGACTTAACAAAGTTCTGAGTATCAGTTGAGCATATTGTATTTACATGGGAGTACTGTAGATGCTTAGTGCTTGGTTGTTTTCCTTTACATAAATAAGAGTGCAATATAAGACAAAAAGAGAAGGGAAAAAAACATTCTAAACACTTGGCAGCAGAGTTTCTCTAAGGGAGGGAATCTTTATTTCAAGTGTTTTAGAAGCAGCTTTGGTTCTGGAAACAGAAACGTGTGTTTTTGCATATGAAATTAATAGAAATTCTAGGAGTTAGGCTAACATGAAGCATTAAATATTGGATATGAAAGACTATGAGCAAGTTGCTTAACACTCAACCTCAGAAACTGGAGGTGGTCAAAGATCTGAGGACTCAGATCTGGGGATAACTAGTATTTCGAAGTTAAGTTAGTTTTGGCATTGCAATACAAAATCCTGTTAAGTAAACTCCTTTGCTTATAAACTTCTTCCACTTTTCTAAACTTTAAACAAAAACTTTCTTCCCACACAGCTCTAAATATTTGGAGTTGATTTGTGAAAATATCAGGGTAGTGATCTATCTGTAATCACCACATATGAAAAAATGGAGGATGCCTGTTTTCAATTATGATGATCTATAAACAGAAATAACCCACAGCAATTAGAAACTGGTAGCAGCACCATTCCCAAGTGTAAGGATTTAGGGTAGTATTTGATTTGAAACTAAATGGAGGATTTTACAAGTAGAAAAATGTAGCTAGCAATTATAAGCAAAGAGTTTGAAATGCAGAAATCTATACTTGTGGAAGAAAAGAATTCCTGAAGAATTCATAAATGGGTTGAGAGATAACAAATAATCAGAAGTCCCATAAGGTGAAAAGAAATTGCACAAAATGGTGCTAAAACATCACACACAGTAAGAAGAATTCTTGCTAAAAATATTTATAATCTAAAAGCTTAATTAACCTTGTTTTTCAAAAGTGATATACCCGTATTATAAATTTTGTTTCTAAAGATATTATTTATTTATTTAACAGAGAGAGAGAGAGAGAGAGAAAGAGAGGGAGAGAAAGAGAGACAGTGAACATGAGCAGGGAGGAGGGGGAGAAGGAGAAGAAGAAGCAGGTTCCCAGTAGGGAGCCCAAAGCTGGGCTGGATCCCAGGACCTCGGTATTATGACCTGAGATGAAGGCAGATGTGTAACCAACTGAGGCACCCAGGCACGCTTATATTATAAATTTTAATCAGATACCCTCAATAACATTCTGTAAAGCCACGAGTAAAGAATATTTTTTAAGCTAGTTCTGATAATGTAGGCTCATATCTTCACATCGGCCTAATGGAATTTTAGAAAGGATTTAAACATTACCAGTAAAGAAAATCTAAGGTCACCATAAGTTTCTAACAAATAAAATTAAAATAAGAATGCCTAGAAACAAATGTTGAGCTAGGCTCAAATAAAAATGAAATTATAACAGGTTCTTTGTGATTGAATCTTGAAATAATGTTTGTGCTTGGTTAGTGCATTCAATGGCACACCAATACTAAATGTAAAGTTCCTGGAAATTTTCCTCTTTGAAAATGCCATGCTTTTTCACTGAAAGACTCCTATAAAATGACTACAAACTCCCTGAACCTAAACACACTTCCAAATATTATATCCAACTTATTTTCACTATGCTTATTTTTTACTCATCCATTTTTTCTCTTCCTTCACTATTTCAACTTATTTTGTAATTTCCCATTCACAAAGGCATTCTTAGTAAGTCCTTCTTGCTGTTCTTTTATAGCTCTACATTTTCTCAGTTCCTATCTAATCCATTTTCTTAAATGGAATTGGATAAACATATAGTAGCATCTATTGACTAATGACTTAAATTTTTTGCCCAGTTCAAAGATAGTCTCTTTCATTTTTTAAAATTATTCAAGAAAGGAATTATAATGAAAAAGGAATTTTATGAAATGAAAAATCATAAATTATTTCTATAAATATTGAAACATTTTTCCCTTAAAGTAATTTCAATAACCGTAATGTCTTATACATTCATTAGTAAATCTAAATACTGTTCTTTAAATCACTGTTATTTTTAGGAACTCTTAAAGATTAAGTTATTCCAGATATAAATTCTTGCAATTTCCTCATTTTGCATATGAATAAATTGAAGTTCAAAGTCATAGTGTGCCTTGCTCACAGTCACATGGATTTTTGGTACTCAAACCCCAAGCTTCCTAAATTCAGATTATTCACTGGATTCTCCTTATGGGAGAAACTTATGATTCAGGAAAATAATTTGGTGTTTTCCTCTTCAGTTGAGGAGTAAAAAGGGGATGCAGGGAGATGGTAATATAGTGTCCCTGTGATATAGAAAATCAATTTAGGATTTAGGAGTGTCTAAAGCTATATAGTACGTATAGATGTATATGCTGTTTACACTGCAGTCATTGGTATGCACCAACACTCTTATTTATGTCGAGTTAAATTGTTTTTCATTGGGATGGAGCATGCATTTTATATTTAAATTTCATTTTAATTGAACTCTTCCTTTTAGAAAGACCAAGTGAATTTATGTTCCTTAACTCAACCATACATGTATATATACACATATATATGATTAAATCATGTATACATGATTAAATTCCAAAAAAATTTTCCCCAAAATCACACACCTAACAACAGTCAGGTTGTTGACATTAAGTCTGTTATTTACTGTATGTCTCATAATGTTTCCAAGTTGCCATGCTGAGTGGTGAATTTGATGAACTTATTTGCAATAAATAAATAGACCTGTTGTCAGGTACTGGAGAGGCTAATAATTATATTAGAAGAGAAGATAAAGGCTTATTAGTGTGATTTTACCTCTTAAATATCTGAGCTACCAATTGTGCTAAGCTTGTAGGTTGCTGTGTTCTTTATTCCTCCTTTACCCTATCTTGGAACATCGAACATAACTCTTAACTGTAGTTAAGAGCCAAAATCTAGAGACAAAATGCTTGGATATTAACTACCTGTGTCAACTTGGTCAAGTCACTTAATTTCCATGTGACTAGTTTCCTCATTTGGCAAATGGCAATGATAACGGTACCTATGTTAAGGATTAGTAGAAGTCTTAATGGAATGAAAATGCATGCTTAGAACAGTGCCTAACACATATTAAATGCTACATAAATGGTGTTTACATTTTCATGATCTCCCTCTTGTTCTATTTCTCCCTCTCTAGGTCTGTCTCTGTCTTTTTATTTCATATACACAAACAACAGGTAACGTTCAGTGGCTGATCTTCTGGATCCATCATTCAAAAAAGTATTTCCACATGAAAAGCTAAATGAAGTTGGTTAAGAAAATATGTGCCTAAAAATTGCCTCTTATTTCAATGTTGCACTTCATGGAATGAATTAGTTAATTATAAAATAAAGAAATGTATGTTTGTTTTTGGCATATTTGCACAAAACTTTAAAGCCTACATCATATCATTTGTTTCATAGATAAGCATAGCACCAGAAACCTCAGGGAATATTAGAAATGTACATAAAACTATATTAGCAGATAAAACTCAGTACTATTTATCAAGTACCCTACAATCAACTTTAGTCCAAAATCATTTGAGTATTATGAGGAAATTTAGCAAACCTCAAGGCACACAGCTATTGCTGTTTAAATCCACTCACCTTCAGATAGAGAAGCAAAAACAGTGACACTGTTCTGGTGTGATGAGGAGGAGGATAGTTTCACAAGGAGTAAAAATAAAATAGATTTCTTGTTCTTTCCCTTTAGGAGAAAACGTTGGAGCACATAGGCCCATGAAGAAGGGACAGTTTGTGTATCCCTGACAGATAAATAGCTCAAGCAACGTAGGCCAGAATCCTGACAAATTGTCTACTAAGTCTCCCACCTGCCACATGTGGAAAAATTGTTCTTTAAAAGTTTCCATAGACAAGGAATTTTTATTCAAAACTCAGAACAAATCTATGTATAGCAAATAGTTTGTCAAATTTCTTTCAGAAGTGTGAGCTCTGAACATATGGTATAGTGTCAGACATAATAGAAAATTGAAATTGGCATGTTTCTACAAAAATACTTTTCTGTAAGAAGGTGCTGGTTGTCTATATGGATTCCTTAGAAGAATCTTAAGTATCTAGCAAGAATTGCAGATAAGGGTTAGTTTCTAGTACATACGTGGGTATCTTAAAAGTGTTGATTCCATGCTTTTCCCCAGTATTCCTTGTATTAAAGTAGCAGAATGTCATTAAGATAAACTTGTTGCTACATGGCCACCTTCACAAGTGGCCTAGTTTTACATTCAGGATTAGAGAGCTTGCATATTAAAATGTAACTATAGCTTTTGCTCAATAATCCAAATAATCTGTAGGTAATGCATCTGTTTAGTTTTGGACATTAATTGTACTTAGTAAAGCCAATGTGTCACTTACTTCACATTATTTTTTTATAAACAAGAAAAAGTAAACACTTTATATTTCAATGCAAATTAAAGACAAATGCAAATTTGCATTTCAATGCAAATCAAATTAGATATCATTTTCCCCTGACCTGAACCTTTTTAATGCAGCCTAAATAAAATCAGTTTAAGGATATATTACCTTGTGAAGTATATTTATATTGTTTATGGTGATCATGCTTGATGGTTTTCATATAGTGATAGAAAGACGGTGTATAAAACAAATGAGATTAAAAGTCATAATTTGCAGGCACCTGGGTGGCTCAGTGACTTAAAGGCTGATTCCTGATTTCAGCTCAGGTCATGATCTTAGGATTGTGGGATCAAGCCCTGAGTCAGGCTTGGGCTCAGTGCAGAGTCTGCTTGAGATTCTTTCTCTCTCTCCTTCTGTTCCTCCCCCCACTCATGTTTTAAATAAATAAATTAATTAATTAATTAAAACTTTTTTAAAAAGTCAATTTGCACTTCTGCATTCAAGCACTAATTTCAATACATATACCAATGTTAATTTTCATTATTAAATATGTCAATCCCTGTGAATCTCAATTTCCACCCTTATGGAATAATATTACTAATTGTAGTTAAAATTTTAAATATGTATTTTGTGGCAAATACAGAGCACATAAATATGCATCCATTAACAACGTGAGATAAATAGTTCTGATATTTTCATTTATTAAAATGAAATGAGATCCAGGGTGCCTTGGTGGCTCAGTTGGTTAAGCATCTACCTTCAGTTCAGGTCACGATCCCAAGGTCCTGGGATCAAGCCCTGTATCAGGCTCCTGCTCAGCAAGGAACCTGCTACTCCCACTCCTCTGCTTGCTGCTCTGCCTACTTTTGCTTGCTCTCTCTCTGTCAAATAAATAAATAAATAAAATATTTTTTAAAAATAAAATAAAGTGAAACGGGATCTAGCCCTATATATGTTAGTAATTTGTCTAAGTCACAAAGCTCATGGTAGGGCCAGGATATGCGCCCAGGAATTCTATTTACAGACTTTAGAAACTTAACAAATGGAGTGTCCTACCTGTGGTAGATTTGTTACACTAATAGGTCCAGGTATTCACTCCTCCTTACAATTATAGTCTTTTGGTAAGTGAGGTATAATTTTCTACACCTCAATTTGGCCATGTGATCTGTTTCCGCCAATGTACACTTGAGAAGGGCAAACGACATGTAGAGCTTTGAAAAGTGATTATATATTGAGGATTATGCTTTGCCATCTTCTAGAGAAGTCATGTCCCCATCTAACCTGTTGTCTCAAGAGAAAGATGATAGACATGGGCACAGCTCAGTTCCCCATTGTCCCAGGCAACCAGATGAGCTGAACTCCACCAAGATCAACTAAATGTCACCCTTCTGATACATGAATTATAATTACAAAATATTGCTACACTGCTGTTTTGCTATTACTCTGAGTTTGGAAATAGTTTGTCAAAAATCAATAGCTACATGATACATTTCCTTTCTAATTATAAAATGAGAATAATAAATAAGAATAATAATACCTATATCCTAGTTTTTTGGAAGGTCCTAAAGTTTGGAAATACTTATATGTGGAAAAAGGTATTCACAAATATTCACTATTTTTACTTATCTGTCTTACATAATTTTCTAAAATAGTTCCCACTGTGGTTTCAGAGGGCAAAATAAAATGTTGTTTGTACCCTTCTCCCCCATTTCACATGAACATAGCTCGGCTCCTCAGACATTTGGGGGTATCCTTAAAACCTAAGAGCCAGATAATTGACAATTTTCCTGAAATCTTCACCCACTATAAGCATCCAATCAATCACTATCTTTATTCTATCTTCTAATCTTCTTCTTTAAGTCTCTTCCTCTCCACTCCCACTTGCACTGACATTGCAAACTTTCATCATGTCTTGCTAGGAATCATATACAGCTCTCAGACTTATATGACAGGCTACCAGGAAATTGGTTCCTCTATGCTAATCCCTCTCTCATTCCTCCTCAACACTTCCACAAGAGTGATCTTTATGGCACAAAGAAATGGACATCTGACAAAGATATTTTCAGTGACTGTGAACATATAGGATAAATTTTCAATTTCTTTTTATCACATAAAAACACTTGTGTCTTTCTTTTTTTATTCAATTCCTAAGAATTCTCCACATGGCACAACAGCCCTCCCATCCCTAACAACAACAAAAAA